>NC_056732.1:816099600-816294600 GCF_019279795.1 Protopterus annectens
CACTGACTGTACTAGTAATAGCTGCTGACTGACAGAATAATTTGACTTACTTTATAATTCTGGTAATTGTTTTTGTTTACAGCCTATGTTGCTATTAATGTTAAACATCTTAGAAAACTGTTTTTATAACATCACTAATTGATCTGTTTTATTCTTTTTAGATCAGTTTTTTTTGTCAACTGTATCAGACTGTCAGCACAGGCTCTGTGATTTAAAATCATTGCCACACAATTCTAGGTCATAGATTCATTTCTGATCTTCAATCACTCATTCTGTAGTTTAATGTGCCTAACAATAACAAAATGAATAGGCAACTGATGTGGTAAACCTAACACGTTTTCAATGGCAATTTGTCTGACAGTCAATACTGCTGGAGAAATATCACTTAAAGCCACTTTTGCACTTTTCTCCACAAATGTGCTACTGCAGTTGATATATATAAGTTAGGAGTGTTAGGAACTGCCACCACATGGAGGGTCCAGGGCAGCTATTTGTGAGTCAATGTAGCTGTTTGCACAGCATAGTCAAGGTAGAGGGCACTTACACACTGCAGATAAGCACAGTTGTTTTGTACACACAGCTAATTCCATTGTTTTCTACAGCTCTGGCTGTAGCTGCTCATGTGGATGTGGATGACGCTCTTTTGTCTCCATCACTACCTCACTACCCCAGCCATGGCCACTCACACGGATATGGACAGCAGTCTTCTGGATCCAACATTGCCTCCACTTATGTGGACATGGATGACATTTTTGGGCTACAACATTGCCTTCACCCTTGACCATGGCTGCTCACATGGATGTGGATATCATTCTCCTGGCTCCACTGTCATCCCCACCCATAGTTGTTAAAGGTGCCATGAATGTGAACATTTGTCCATTATGGACTCACCTCATACAACACAATCAGGTTGCCAGAAATCCACAGTAGCCCACTCCCCAGTAGATGCCACCTGAATGATACATACCTCTGATTGAGGAAGTTATATTTGCATACAGCCACCTGCCATGACCTCACAGCAAAGAGCACAATCTTGCATGCAGACAGCACACACTGTGGCATATTATGTGGCCACCCCTGAAGTACATGCCTCCAGACTTGCCTCTGCATGTATAGCTGGTACACCCAGTAGATTAGTAGATTATTAGTAGGCTAACTGCCCTTATGGGCCATTTTAAGCCTAACCAATTATCCTATGTAAGAATCAAACCCTGCACCTTGTGTATGTAAGGTAAACACCTTAACCTTTATGCCAACCTCCCACATAAAATGATCCCATTTCAAACCCACAACCCTCACAAGTGCAGAACAGTGGATCATTCTGCCAAACTGTTCATCACTCCACTTCTGGAAGCTCGTTAGCTGAGGACATCATCCCCCACTCACCTAAACACTCCATGTGCAGACTTCTTACAAATGCCACTCAAGCTAGTACTGTTGTCCATTGTCACTGTGGCCTCCACCATTACAAATAATGTTGACTGTAGTCTGTACAACCCCTGGATCATGTGGGTTAGATAATGTCAGATGCAGACTGTGTCTGTTCCATATATTGTACTGCATAGCATTGATTTGTGAATGCATGGGTCACTTGTTTTTTTTCTATGTTTGTCCTACCATGACCCACAGTTGTGAAACAAATGGCACCTCCTTCTCACTGTCATCTCTGCCTTGTAGGGGAACCTGACAAAGCCACGTTCTCCTCCAAATCTTTATTTGGCTACTCGTCTGCTACTGACATGCTATTGTTGGTCTGTGCTATGGTCTACCTTTGCTGTAACTCTATGTAGCACCATGTTGCATGGCATGTCACATACTACAAATAGGATACTGTATGACTTCAGAGATACTACAGTGAACCAGCAGATGTATTCATACATCTGAACAGAAATGCTTCAGTCATTTGAACACATGTTCAATGATGTTCCATGTCTACACTGGTGTGATATTGCATGTCATTTCTGCCTTTGTCTGGGGCAGTGGATGAAAGTCATAAGGCATGGCTAAAAGGTATATGTAGCATCTCCTGTAAAACACAAAAGCAAACACCATTATGAAGAGACTGCTCTGTATTATCATGTCAATGAACTATTGAGGGTTCTATGGTTGGTATTCGGTGTGCTTATCAACTATATGACACTGTGAAAAGTTCTCCATATGAAATTCTGGCATAGATTGTGCATGTGCCAGATGTGGGAATCATGGTAACTGTCTGGATGGTGCACAGACACTTTGTATACAATACCCCATGCACAGCACACCATCTGGCCGTTGATAAGAGTAAAAAGCTACCTGTTGATCTACTAGTCTCCAAGTGAACAAGGTGGGGCCTTGATGGCAATGCAGATGCAATTGCTGACCCCAAGACATCAGGCAATTTTTTCTTCAAGGTTGTATTAGAAGGGTAGCATCCCCCCCACACCTGTTTTTAGGTGTGTTTGCTAACAATTACCCCAAGAATTCCTGACTGGAGTAAGTATTATAATGAAGTCCCACCCTGGGATTCTGTAAAGTTTTTTTTCCATGCAGGAATATTGTAGCATCTCCTGCATGGAATATGGCCGCTAAGCGATCCAGTAAACAAGCCTGGGGATGTGCACGAGCCTGTTAACACTATTCTGTCATGGACATGACTGGATTATGCTAATGACCTAATTTGCTGGTGAAAACCATGCAAATAAGGTCAATTAGCAATCCAGTAAGCAGACAGGCATCCGCGGCAGAATAGTGTAGCTTGCAGAAATGTATTCAGCTACTAGCTGAATACATTTCTAAATAAATCAAAACAGAGGCATGACAGTTCAAAGTAAAGCATGTATTATAATCCTTATGCAAGCCAATGGCCAAATATATGGCCATTGGCATGGAAAAGTCTTGCAAAATTATAAAAATCAAAGTTTATCTTTTTTGGTCAATGTCGGCCGTTTAAGAATAGGGCAGCTCGCAAACGGGATTGTGCCGAAAATAAGAAAAAATGTGAAAAGGCAATTTTAAGTGTAATCTGCATTTTGCCATTATAGTCTATGGCATGCAGAATCAAAACAATAGCAGGGAACAGTGGTTGCTAAGGGGAAAGGCTCTGGTGTAGTACTGTAACTAGGGACTAAGGCAGCGGGGTATGCTAATGAGGGAAATTTACTGAATCACAGAAAGGAGACAAGTACCAAACTGCACCTAACCATGTAGGACCTATAAGGCAGTAGTGTAAGCAGGAGAATCAGCTGACATGAAAAGGGTGCGTGTCATGCTTGGTGTAAGCACATTGGAACTCCATGGCTCCCAGTTGACCTTAGCTAAGCACAGCTAAGCAAGGGAGTGTGTCTCAGGCTGTATTGACTTATTCCATGAAACAAAGAGCAAGCCCATGTCCAGAGGAGGGCCATTTCTGCTTCAAAATGTTTACATTAGCTAAACGGGTTTCCACTGTGTGCCCCAGGTCTAAAACAAAACAAAAAAAAAAAAAAAAAGAAAAACAGAAATAACAGAACTGTTTACATTTGGGCACCAGGTTTGCATGGTGCTCCTTGGGGTTTAAAAGGGGCAGAAATGGGAAGGGAAAAAAAAAAAAAGGCAAATAGCAGAATAAAAGCAATCAAGTACAAATAAAATAGCAAGCAGGTGGAATGTATTATAGCCAGACAATCATACAAGCAGCATCTGCAGCACAATGGTATAAACTGTGCAAACACATTTCAGTCTGTTTTTTCCCACAAACTCTGCACCATTGGTGTTCACATGCGGAGGAGTTTTAACCAAAAACATGTTTAGGGTTCCCTTTGCTTTGATTCATCAGTATGTGCTAGAGGCTGAGGGCGGTGAGGAGGATAATGCTGACAACCGCCCCAGATGGAGGAGGAGAAGAGTGTTCAGACCCAGGGTAACTTATCAAGGGCTACATGATCTTGAGATAGCAGAGTGCTATAGGGTGGACAGAGGCATACTTCAGCAAATCATTGAGCTGTGCCAACCTCAACTCAGACCCAAAGCCAACAGAGGGGAATCCATCTCAGTTGATACCAAGGTATGTGTAACCTTAAGAATACTAGCTACAGGTACTTTCCAAAGACCTACTGGGGACATGATGAGGGTCTCACAGGCATCTGCATCCAGGGTACTCCATCAGTTCCCGGATGCCATCCTACCACATGCCAGTGAGCACATTTCCTTCCCCAACACCCGTGAAGAGAAGACCAGCAATGTGCATCTCTTCCACCATGTAGAATACCCGGAGGTACTGAGTGTGATAGACTGCACACATATCCACATCAAAGCACCACCCGGTGAACAGGGTAGGGTCTACATAAACTGCAAGGGCTTCCTCTCCATCAACTGCCAGGTCATGTGCAATGCCCAAGGCATTATCATGAATGTGTGTGCTGGCAGCCCTGGAAGCTATCACAGCTCCCACATCTGGCATTCATCACAGCTGTACCAGGCATTTGCCAGTGGGGACATTCCATATGGCCATCTGGTGGGGGATGTTGGCTAAGCAGTGGAGCCATGGATGATGACACCCATCAGTAATGCACACACACCCACTCAAGAATGCCATAATGAAGCACACGCACAAACCAGGATCATTACAGAGCATATGTTTGGGATGCTCAAGTCAAGGTTCTGCTGCCTTGACATATCTGGTGGAGCCTTGTAGTACTCTCCAGCCACATGTGCACACATGTTCATAGTATGTGCCATGCTACACAGTATGATCCTACAGAAACAGCTGCAGCAGGAACAGCACAGAGAAGGGCCACACAGCCCCCCCACCATTGCCAAGGTCCCCACAGCCACAGAGGGACTTGGAGGAAGAAGCCCCTGAGCCTTCTCCTGTAGATAGATGGAGGCATGCCCAGGCCTTGGCAAAGTGGCAACGCATAGCACACACATTGACGTTGTAGGGACCCAGGGACTGACACCTCTCTCTAACTCCCACACACAGTAAAATGGATGACGCACACATCACATTACCTGTAACTTACCATGTATAGGCAGTGTACTGTGTGCATCCAACGTAAGCAGCCCTCAAGCACTGTCCTCACAACTGCCACAGGCCCAAAGTAAGTCAGTCTTCTTAACAATAAATGAATGGATTAGTATGTTCTGGTAGCATATCTATGGTATTGCTGCATGCATGCAAGGGAATGGGGTGCCCTATTGGGATTGCAGCAGACAACTGACAGCTATGTGGGACACCAGGAAATGTCTGTGCAATTCTGGCTTCCCCACACTATGCAGTATTATTCAAGGTGACAAATCCCACTGCAGTATATGTGGGGGAGGTCATAGGTCACATGCATGGATGTCAATGTGGGGATCCCATACTCACCCCTCAGACTCACCCAGCAAGTCAGCCATAGAAAACCATAAAGGAATTTCTGGCAAAGGCCCACAAATGGTGACAATGATGGAATACTCCCCTACAGACTTACACAGTGATATCACAGCAGGTCTTGCAGTTACAGTAAGGCTTTGAAGGGTAAGAAGTCTGAAACTCAGTTGTATGCCATGACAATCTAACCTGTGGTCTTTAGCGATATGACTCAATTCTTCAAGACAGGGAACAATACTATGCTAAATGGAACCAAAATGTAAAGCCAGTATCAGCACAGTCTGTGCAAATGTGCACTGTTGACAGCTGAGCCCCTCCCCACACTCACATTCCCATAGAAATGTAGTAACATGTAAGTTTGTAGGCTAATAGCAGCAGAACACACATTGCCAGGGTTGTCCCAATCAACATGATAACTTGTTGCATGCCCACAATATGCAGGGGTCAATGAGCTATGCATATGTGTGGGGAATACTGTCAGAATGTGGCCAGCAACTTCTCGCGGCTGTTGTGTCCTAGTGACCTAGGTACAATACTGTGGTAGATAAGGCCATGTTCCACGAACTGTAGTGCCAACTATTTTGCATGTCAGCTACACCTGCGGCAGGAGTTGTACATACTGTCCAGATGTCAGTATTCATTACTGCTGGAAAGCTGGAAAGATCATGTACAGGGGGCCACACATATGAACAGTACATAGGTTGGAGTAACCTACACAGTGCCAACCATACCTCCCAACTATACAGACCTTTTGCAGAATGTACAGAGATTTGCATCATTTTTGTGGTGTCTTTATTCTGAAATAGTGGTTGTCTGGCAAATCAATGGCAAACCATGAAAGTCTAAAGTCAGACAATAATGATGGATTGTAGTGTCTCAGACTTTATACCCTATAGAAAAATGCATGCTAATGCAAAATCTGTTATTGTATCACTCTTCTAGGTTTGTAAGGCCAACTTACAATGGTACTTATATTTAGGCCTTTGTCACCCAATTACTCATGGCTTTGTCCAGATGTCTGACTCACATATGTAGAGAGATATGGTGCCTAGTAGCACAGCAGTGCTTTCTGTCACTTACCATTGTCACCACAGGGGGGTCCACTACCTGGCAGCCTGAGAACATATGAGTGAAAGAACACAATGTCTTGCTACAGATGGCCTGCATCAGTCTCACATGGCCTACAGACCCCTGACAAAGGCCATGCCTCACCCATAGTGCCTTTGTAGGAAATGTCATGGGGTCCATACTACCAACATAACAAAGTCAACAAAATGCAAATCTAAGGTCATGCTGCTAAATGCTACTAGCATACCTTGTAGAGGAAGAAATCTGGACAAAGCCATACATAATGGTGGGATAAAGACCCAACTATAGGGACACATTTGAAATATTGCTCTCATAATGTTAGAAAGTTGATAGAATAACAGGGGGTGTATAGTGGCTTGGATGTCATGAAGGATGTGAAGTCTGAAACTCTAATGTTCTGTCAGTATTTCCTTACTGCAACCCTGAGTGATTTGCAACAAACATGCTAGAAAACCACAATGTTAAGGGAAACTTACCAGATATATGAGGCATGAAGCTGGATAATTTGTGAGAATCTGGACAGTTGACAGGTATGGCCACACCAGGATATGACCTTTCAGGAAAGAAGGATACCACACAACCTGTAGATCCCCAGCCAGTATATCACCGAGGTGCTGGACCTTTTACAAAGCTTCATCAGTCAATTGGCTGTAGCCACACCTCCCAACTGGCCGGATTGTGCAAGAATGTCTAGCCTTTGCCTCATAATATAGGTCTGTGCATCATCCATCTTGTATTTCTCTGGTAAATAATTGTGATGATCCGATTATATCTGTCAGTAGGTAATGACACAATGCAGTACAGTGTCAAACATTACATATGTCAGAACATGTCTGCTAAAACAAACCCTGTAACTCAGGCAACTCATACATTAATAAGAGCAATAGTTGCAGTTTGCCCCTATGTTTGGCCCATTGTTTCCCCATATTGGCAGCCTGTCTCCAGATATCTTGCACAAACAGGTTGCAAGGTATGGCTGTAGCACACAACACCCCAGACTGGAGTACAACTATCCCTGGAATGGATTCGCACACTTACTATAGAAGGTCATACTGAGCATGCTCCTACACTTGAGAAGTGAAGCCCATGTCTGAAAACACATCAGACTATATATATATATATCTATATTGTGAAAATGTGCATACACACAGCTATGTAAACCTAACTGTCTCCACACACACACCCATCAGACAGGAAGAACCACAGCCAGCTGTAGGTGGCACATATGTGGTATATCTGCATCTGTTGAGTGTGATACACACACATATACAGTGGATATAAAAATTTTACACACCCCTGTTAAAATACCAGTTTTTTGTGATATAAAAAAATGAGATCACAATAAATCATTTGAAACCTTTTTCCACCTTTAATGTCTCCTATAACCCATATAATTCAATTGAAAAAACAAACAAATCTGTTAGGGAGAAATATAAAAAATAAAAAACGTACAATAAGCTGGTTGCATAAGTGTGCACACCCTTAAACTAATACTTTGTTGAAGCACCTTTTGATTTAATTACAACATTCAGTCTTCTTGGGTACACACCTGCCATCAATTAAAGAGCCTCTGATTAATCCCAAATAAAGTTCGGCTATCCTAGTAGGATTTTCATGACATTTACTCAGTTGCCTGCTACAGAAAAAGCCATGGTTCGCAGAAAGCTTACTAAGCATCAAAGGGATCTCATTGTTGAAAGGTATCAGTCAGGAGAAGGGTACAAAAATGTCCACATCATTGGATATACCATGGAACACAGGGAAGGCAGTCATCAAAAAGTGGAGAAAATACGGGACAACATTGACATTGCAAAGAACTAGATGTCCCTCAAAAACTGATGAAAAGACAAGATGAAAACTGGTCAGGGAGGCTGCCAAGAGACCTACATCAATACTGGAATACTAGGAATTTCAGGCAAGTACTGGTTGTGAAGTACATGTGACAACAATCTCCCGTTTTCTCCATATGTCTGGGTATGGGGTAGGGTTGCACAATGGAAGCCTTTTCTTACACAGAAAAACATCCAGCCCCTGCTAAAATTTGCAAAACAATACATCAAGTCTCCCAAAAGCATGTGGGAAAATGTGTTATGGTTTGATGACACCAAGATTGAACTTTTTTGGCCACAATTCCAAAAGGTACGTTTGGCGCAAAAACAACACTTTGCATCACCAAAAGAACACCATCCCCATGGTGAAGCATGGTGGTGGCAGTATCATGCTTTGGGGTTGATTTTCTTCAGCTGGAACTGGGGCTTTAGTCAAAGTGCAGGAAATTATGAACAGTTCCAAATACCAGTCACTTTTGTCCCAAAACATCTGCTAGAAAGCTGAAGATGAAGATGAAGTTCACTTTTAGCACAACAATGACTCCAAGCATACATCTAAATCAACAATAGAATGGCTTCACCAGAAGAAAATTAAAGTTTTTGAATGGCCCAGCTAGAGCCCAGACCTAAATCCAATTGAAAATCTGTGGGGTGACCTGAGGAGGGCTGTGCACAAGAGGTGTTCTCACATTCTGACATATATGGAGCACTTTTGCAAGGAAGAGGGGGCAAATATTGTCAAGTCAAGCTGTGCCATAATGATAGACTCCTACCCAGGAAGACTGAATGCTATAATTAAATCAAAAGGTGCTTCAACAAAGTATTAGTTAAGGGTGTGCATACTTATGCAACCAGCTTATTATACGTTTCTTATATTTTTTCCCCTAACATATTTGTTTGGTTTTCAATTGAATTATACAGGTTATAGGTCACATTAAAGGTGGGAAAAGTTTTGAAATGATTTATTGTGGTCTCATTTTTATATCACAAAAAACAGCCATTTTAACAGGGGTGTGTAAACTTTTTATATCCATTGTATACATGGGCAACATATTACAATATGTCAAGCATACACACACATAGACATGGGGAAGAGAGGGACAGACAGTGATAGAGTGTGACAAACAGGGAGCCACACACAGAGAGTGAGTCATACACAGGGATACCATGAATGGCATAGAGTGATGTCCTGCTGCAGAGAGTTGCATACCAGTTGTAGCCACTGGCACGTGCCAGCATAAAGATGAGATTCATTGTCTGATGATACTGAGGTGGGGCTTGGAATATCACATCACCTACCTGTGTGTGTGTGTGTGTGTGTGTGTGTGTGTGTGTGTGTGTGTGTGTGTGTGTGTGTGTGTGTGTGTGTGTGTGTGTGTATGTGTCTGTAGGTCTAAGTATTATGATGCCTTACCCAACCAGTACACTTCCCATTTCCCTACTTTACAAGATCTGCTAATGTAATTCACCTTAGAAGTTCCTTTGGACTGGCTTCAATCCTGTAACCTCTACAGCGCATGTGATAATTGCTTGACACTGTCATACAAATAACTAGATAGGTAGGGGTTCTAATCACATTCTCGGCATATGTAACTGTGGTTGTGTGTGGGGTAGTGTGTGCATGGGGGGTGTAGAAATAAATGTTTTAGTCCATTCCCACCCAGTACACCTCCTATTGCCCTACTTCAAAAGATCTACTGATGTCATTCACTGTAGAAGTACCAATGGACTGGCTTCTGCCCTATAACCTCTGTGGTATGTGTGTGATAACTGCATGGGGGGTGTAGGAATAAGTGAAGAAAAGAAGCAATAAATCCAATGAGGGGAAAAAATGTCTCACCAGTTCTTGCAGTAAAACTCACTACAACCAAAATGATGATCAAGCAGTAGAAATACTGGTAGAGCAACCCAAGGCTGATTATAAACATATAAAAATATAACAACTAGTAAAAGACTAGACATTTAGAAACACGATAAGAGCCAGCAAAAATGCAAAGACAACGTTTTAATATAAGAGCTTTCGGTGTGGACTATGCCTCACCTTCTTCAGACAAAATGAAAATCAATTAACAATCTTTTTATAATAAGTTAAAAACAAATCAATTAATTAGTGATGCTTTATTGTTTGTTAAAGGGAAAATAACAATGAAATATCAAAAACCACAACATTATAAATAATTATACAACCCGCTCTAAAAGCGTATAAGTATATGTGTGTATATTCTTTAAAACCATCTTAAAAATAAATATAAATAAAAAGCCTTAAGTCAACGGGGAATTGTGTGTGTACAGACAACTGTATATAACCAAAGTAGTGAGCAGCCAACCAAAATTCGTCCGTTTTTTTTAAAAATCACAAAAACCACATTTATATTTACAAATCAATATGGCAAGATTATGTAGTGCCAAGACTTTGTGTAATAGCATATATAATATACGAAAAATAAAATTAATACATGTGAAACTTCTATGCACTCTTAAAAAGCAAATAATTAGTACATATGTGCTAGAGGTGCTTAGAACATCTTAAATGTTTTGCCACACTGTGTTAAATGCAAACATATATAAATAATCTCCTCAAAGCTAAAAGTTTCAAGATACTTTTAATAGATATATTTTCATTGAGGCCTGGAAAAATGTGTGCACCTGTTTTAATTTGCCACATCAATTTGTCTATCTCTAATAAGATTTGCCATGGTCCCCCTCTTATGTCAGTGTGTCTATGTTGAAGGATGGCAAATTTAAAACTGTGGCCAGGACAGTCTAGTGTGTGTTTGGCCAATGCATTATTAGTGTCTTTTTTTACCTATAGCATAACAGTGTTCGTATATTCGCTGTTTAATTTTTCTTTCTGTTTGACCAATGTAAAATACATTACATTGGTCACATAAAGCTACATAAGTGACACTTTTAATCTCACAATTGTACCTAAAGTTCACCATGTATGTCTTGCTCTTAATAAAAACCTTGTCACCTACCATAATGAATTTACATTGGGGGCAAGCCCCACATTTAAACATTCCATTAGATCTATTGGAATGTGGCTTTGTCTTTTTTTCTAACAAAGACTTTAAGTTGGGGCCTCTCCTATAAGTGATTTTAGGCCTCACTCCCAAGGTCTTAAACAACGTTTGGTCCTCAATGATGATGTTCCAATTCTTGTTTAAAATATCTCTAATAATTTGATAGTCCAAAGAGTATGTACATAAAAAGCTAGTCTTAAAAGCACTTTTATTGTCCCTTATAAGGGCTTCATCATGGTCTAATTCATGTCCTTCATGCGATTCACTACGTCCCCTTAACAATGGTTTGAAGTGTCCAATACTTCTTTTGTGTGACACTTCCTTTTTAATATTAACGACCAAGTTAATGGGGTAACCTCTATTCATAAACATACATTGGAGATGTTCGCATTCCATCTCAAAATCTAAGTCGTCTGAAATCATTCTAGCAGCCCTTACCATCTGGCCCTTTACAACGACTCTTTTTTGATGGTAAGGGTGATTAGTAGAAAAATGCAAAAATGCATTAGAGTATGTTGGTTTCCTATATATAACACTTTTGTATCTACAATTGGTTCTATCCTTGATTAGCAAAATGTCAAGAAAGTTGGTAGTGTTCTCTCCCAAATTGTACGTGAACCCAAGAAAGTTAGTCATCTGAGTAATGTTGTGAATAAAAGTTGGTACTAAAGATTTGTCCCCCTTCCAAATACAGAACATGTCATCCTGGTATCTTGTGTACCAGGAGACATTTTCTTGGAACAATTGATCTGTAAACAATAACATGTTTTCCCAATGAGCCATGTAGGCATTGGAAAAGCTGCCACCTCACGGTGACCCCATTGCCACACCAGTATTTTGCAGGTAAAATTGCCGCTCGAAGAACATGAAATTATTAATCAAAACTATCTCCAATAAGGTTTCATTCAAGTAAATGGTATTGTCTTCTGTGTTCTTAGATATCAAAAAATCTCTAATCCACTCAAGACCTAGTTTTTGAGGTATGACAGTGTATAGATCTTTAATGTCGATTGTTAAAAAACACACATCAGCCTGATACTTCAACTTATTAATATTTTTAAGAAAGTCCCAGGAGTCTTTACAAATTTGGGGCTCACGTTCAATTAGTGGTTTTAGCACACTGTCAATATATTTAGCACAACCGTATGTAATTGACCCGTGGCCATCCACGATAGGTCTAAAAGGAGGGTCGTTAATGGCTTTATGGATTTTAGGGGTACCAAATAGGGCTGGTGTCTTGGGTGCAATCATAGATAAATAGTGGTGCAAGTCCATGTCTGTAAAGCCTTCTAAAAATAGATCATCTAACATAGACCTAATCTTTTTATATGCTAAATTGACTTCATTGATGGTGACCTGCGTGTAAACATCGGTGTTAAGATGTTTATCCATACTTTCAACATATGTGCAATGGTCCATAAACACCAGTCCCCCACCCTTGTCGGGCTTCATGACCCTAATATTGCAATCATTTAACAAGTTAAGAAAGTCATATTCTAATGAACTAATATTGTTGTTAATGTTTTTCGGGTGGTTGGTGTTATTTTTATCAATGATAGCAGCTATCATTGATAAAAATAACACCAACCACCCGAAAAACATTAACAACAATATTAGTTCATTAGAATATGACTTTCTTAACTTGTTAAATGATTGCAATATTAGGTCATGAAGTGAAGACTGGTGTTTATGGACCATTGCACATATGTTGAAAGTATGGATAAACATCTTAACACCGATGTTTACACGCAGGTCACCGTCAATGAAGTCAATTTAGCATAAAAAAGATTAGGTCTATGTTAGATGATCTATTTTTAGAAGGCTTTACAGACATGGACTTGCACCACTATTTATCTATGATTGCACCCAAGACACCAGCCCTAATTGGTACCCCTAAAACCACAAAGCCATCAATGACCCTCCTTTTAGACCTATCGTGGATGGCCGCGGGTCAATTATATATGGTTGTGCTAAATATATTGACAGTGTGTTAAAACTACTAATTGAACATGAGCCCCAAATTTGTAAAGACTCCTGGGGTTTTCTTAAAAATATTAATAAGTTGAAGTATCAGGCTGATGTGTGTTTTTTAACAGTCGACATTAAAGATCTATACACTGTCATACCTCAAAAAATAGGTCTTGAGTGGATTAGAGATTTTTTGATATCTAAGAACATAGAAGACAATACCATTTACTTGATTGAAACCTTATTGGAGATAGTTTTGATTAATAATTTCATGTTCTTCAAGGGGCAATTTTACCTGCAAAATATTGGTGTGGCAATGGGGTCACCGTGTGGTGGCATCTTTGCCAATGCCATCATGGCTCATTGGGAAAACATGTTATTGTTTACAAATCAATTGTTCCAAGATAATGTCTCCTGGTACACAAGATACCAGGATGACATGTTCTGTATTTGGAAGGGGGGCAAATCTTTAGTACCAACTTTATTTCACAACATTACTCAGATGACTAACTTTCTTGAGTTCACGTACAATTTGGGAGAGAACACTACCAACTTCCTTGACATTTTGCTAATCAATGATAGAACCAGTTGTAGATACAAAAGTGTTATATATAGGAAACCAACATACTCTAATGCATTTTTGCATTTTTCTACTAATCACCCTTACCATCAAAAAAGAGTTGTTGCAAAGGACCAGATGGTAAGGGCTGCTAGAATGATTTCAGACGACTTAGATTTTGAGATGGAATGCGAACATCTCCAATGTATGTTTATGAATAGAGGTTACCCCATTAACTTGGTTGTTAATATTAAAAAGGAAGTGTCACACAAAAGAAGTATTGGACACTTCAAACTACTGTTAAGGGGACATAGTGAATTGCATGAAGGACATGAATTAGACCATGATGAAGCCCTTATAAGGGACAATAAAAGTGCTTTTAAGACTAGCTTTTTATGTACATACTCTTTGGACTATCAAATTATTAGATATATTTTAAACAAGAATTTGAACATCATCACTGAGGACCAAACATTGTTTAAGACCTTGGGAGTGAGGCCTAAAATCACTTATAGGAGAGGCCCCAACTTAAAGTCTTTGTTAGAAAAAAAGACAAAGCCACATTCCAATAGATCTAATGATATGTTTAAATGTGGGGCTTGCCCCCAATGTAAATTCATTATGGTAGGTGACAAGGTTTTTATTAAGAACAAGACATACATGGTGAACTTTAGGTACAATTGTGAGACTAAAAGTGTCACTTATGTAGCTTTATGTGACCAATGTAATGCATTTTACATTGGCAAAACAGAAAGAAAAATTAAACAGTGAATATACGAACACTGTTATGCTATAGGTAAAAAGACACTAATAATGCATTGGTCAATCACACACTAGACTGTCCTGGCCACATTTTTAAATTTGCCATCCTTCAACATAGACACACTGACATAAGAGGGGGGACCATGGCAAATCTTATTAGAGATAGACAAATTGATGTGGCAAATTAAAACAGGTGCACACATTTTTCCAGGTCTCAATGAAAATATATCTATTAAAAGTATCTTGAAACTTTTAGCTTTGAGGAGATAATTTATATATGTATGCATTTAACACAGTGTGGCAAAACATTTAAGATGTTCTAAGCACTTCTAGCACATACGTACTAATTATTTGCTTTCAAGAGTGCATAGAAGTTTCACATGTATTAATTTTATTTTTCGTATATTATATATGCTATTACACAAAGTCTTGGCACTACATAATCTTGTCATATTGATTTGTAAATATAAATGTGTTTTTTGTGATTTTTAAAAAACGGACGAATTTTGGTTGGCTGCTCACTACTTTGGTTATATACAGTTGTCTGTACACACACAATTCCCCGTTGACTTAAGGCTTTTTATTTATATTTATTTTTAAGATGGTTTTAAAGAATATACACACATATACTTATACACTTTTAGAGCGGGTTGTATAATTATTTATAATGTTGTGGTTTTTGACATTTCATTGTTATTTTCCCTTTAACAAACAATGAAGCATCACTAATTAATTGATTTGTTTTTAACTTATTATAAAAAGATTGTTAATTGATTTTCATTTTGTCTGAAGAAGGTGAGGCATAGTCCACACTGAAAGCGCTTAAATTAAAACGTTGTCTTTGCATTTTTGCTGGCTCTTATCGTGTTTCTAAACACCTAGTCTTTTACTAGTTGGTTTGTTTTTCGTGTTTTGGAGTTTTGGATAAAAAATATAACAATTAGAGCCAAAAATAAAAGTTTTAAACATTTAGTGCGAGCGCTTTCGCGGTATCTATTACTGCTTCATCAGACAATACTAAACCAACTTTGTGCACACTATTTAAAAAAGACTTGACCAATAAAATATCACAATCAATTGACAAAGTCATGTGATAAGAATTCTTAAAAAAACGACACACTGACATGTTGAAAACAGATATTGTAAAACCAGAACATTTAGAAAGAATTGCCATAGGAATAATTATCTCCATAGGAGAAGTATGCACCCCCCGCATATTTATCGAAACATTGTTAAAAGTCAGGCATTGCGTGCATCAAGGCTCAGTGTCATTGAAGCTGACTTTGAGAAAGAAATACGTGAACTTCAGGCTAAATTTGAAGCAAGGGGGTATAATAGCCATGAGGTTGACACAACTTTGAAGAGTGTATCATCTATGAAAAACAGGGAAGGTAGGCCTTATTATTCAGAAGGGCCATTGGACACAAAATTAAGCACGCAGAATGCCTGCTTATGTGTCCCTTTAACACATTCGAGCAATATTAAAAAGATAGAAAAGTGATTAGAAATAATTGCAGATGCTTAATACGGACACTGATGTAAGTCCCATAGTAGGGAATATATCTAGTTTTGTCTACAGAAATAAGAGAAATTTAAAGAGAATGCTCTGCTATCCTAAGACCTATAATGATACTGCTAGAGATATTACAACTTATGGTACATTGCCATGCTCTAGATGCAACTGGTGTAATTATATAGACAGTAGTAGCAATTTTTTACATCCCGATATGGATAAACGTCTTACGTTTAACATTAAAGCAACTTGTGATACATGCCATTTAGTGTACCTAGCTGAATGTCAAGTTTTCTCGAGTTTTTATATAGGTAAAACTGACAGAACATTACGTGACTGGGTTAGAGAAGATATTTATCACACTAATAACTCTATATGTACAAATGCCTTAGCCAAGCATGTTGCCACTTATGGTAGACAGCATATTTTTATATTTATGGTCATTGAGGTAGTAGCTGAAAATTAACATGGGGGTGAGATCAAGAATAAAGCAGAGATGTGTGAGTTAAAGTAGATAATTAGAATGAGAGGGAATAAAGGTAAAGGTCTAAATGATAAAATTTGTATTAAACCTGTGTTAAAGAATACGGTCTTTAGGTAATGAAAAATGACATTGTTGTACTTTTATATTTTAATTTGTCATTTTAATTGTCATTTATATTTACACTATCTGTTGTAAATATGTCAGTGTGTTGTTTTTTTAAGAATTCTTAGCACATGACTTTGTCAATTGATTGTGATATTTTATTGGTCAAGTCTTTTTTAAATAGAATGCACAAAATCGGTTTAGTATTGTCTGATAAAGTGGTAATAGATACCACAAAAGCTCACAATAAACATTTAAAACTTTTATTTTCGACTGTAATTGTTACATTTATATGTGTTTATAATCGGCTTTGGGTTGCTCTACCAGTATTACTTCTGTAGGAATAAGTGTTTTATTCCATTTCCACCCAGTACAACTCCAATTGCCCTACTTCACAAGATCTACTGATGTCATTCACTATAGAAGTACCATTGGACTGGCCTCTTCCCTATAACCTCTGTGGTGTGTGTGATAACTGCATAGCACTTTAGTGCAAATAACTATTTAGCTAGGGGTTCTAATCTCAGTCCTGGCAAAAGTAAAAGTGTGTGTGTGTTTGTAGGTTAAAGAGTTTGAGCCCATTCACACCCAGTATACTTCCCATTGCCCTATTTTAGCAGTCCTGCTGATGTCAAGTCACCTTAGAAGTACCTTTGGGTAACCCACAGCTCTATAAGCTCTGTGGCACATGTGATAATTGTGCAACAAGCTCTGTGGCACATGGGATAATTGTATAACACTATAGTACAAATAACTAGTTAGGCAGGGGGTCTAATCTCAATCCTGGCAAATGGGTGTGTGAATGTGTTTGTGTGTGTATGTGTGTAGGTTAAAGTATTTTGTGGCCTCTCTCACCCAGTACATCACCCATTGCCATACTTTACAAGGGTTGGTGATGTTCCTCACATTAGAAGTACCTTCGAACACCCTTCACCCTTTAAGCTCTGTGGGGCGAGAGACAAATGCATAGCAGTGTATTAGCGATAAGTAAGGGATCTAATCTTAGTCCTGGAAAGTGTGTGATTTTGTGTGTAAGAACAGTGTCATGTGTGTATTTGAGTGAGAACTATATCCATTGGGTGGCTGTGGTTTACAATTTTAGGCCATGTTACTCCCAGTACACATCCCAAAGTCCACTTTACAAAGGCCGCTGTTCACATCTACCATAGAGGTTTTTGTAGACACTCTTCAGCCCTATAAGCTGCATGCCACATGCAACAGCTGTGTAACAATATGGAATGAATAACATGATAGACAGTGCTGCTAATGTCAGTACTGGCAATTTTGTGTGTGTGTGTGTGTGTGTGTGTGTGTGTGTGTGTGTGTGTGTGTGTGTGTGTGTGTGTGTGTGTAGTAATAGTATTCTTTGTATGTTTGGTCAACACAGTATCCTCTGGAGGTGTGGGTTTTACCAATCTGAGGTTTGTTCCACCCACTATACTTACCATTGTCCACTTTTCAAGGGCTGCTGACGTCAACCAGCATAAACTTACCTGTATACAGCCCTCAGCCCTATAAGCTCTGTGGCACATGCAATAACTGATACACAGACCTGGTAAATGTGTAAATATACAGCTGTACCTTGGCTATGACATGGCCGATGTGTTACCACTCTACCAGGGCCACATTATGCTGACACACAGACACCTAGAACATAAACAGAATACAGCATGTAAGACTAGATTCAGTCAGCATTGCTAACACCAATAATGCATCATGGCTGAAAAGGTACACACACTCTGAAGTGTACCCATTACAAATGCCAGGTGACAGCACCTTACACAGCATTACATAGCTAAACTGTACTTAATTCACCCTGTGCATCAGAACCATATTAGCATGTCCCTGCATCAGTGGTATGGATGACAGGGCTGTGGCATAGGTATCATCATGTGCACAGGGTGTTGTGTGGGTTTGCCAGAGCTGGGCCATATGGTAGACATCATGTATGTGTGTTTGGAGGGTTTGCAGAGGTGGTGTGTGTGTGTGTGTGTGTGTGTGTGTGTGTGTGTGTGTGTGTGTGTGTGTGTGTGTGTGTGTGTGTGTGTGTGTGCATGTCTGGAGGTGACCTTGCTATGATGGTGATGTGTGTGTGTTTGTATGCACATAGTCACACCATGTGGCTGCCCTACACCAGGATATGTTGGACAGCTGTGGACCGTACATGGCAGGGTGTACAGTTCACTATCTCTAGCCACGGACATGTAAACTGGTCTTGCCAGGGGTCTCACTGGCACCAACAGGCTCAAGGCCAGATGCAGTACTACACCCCAATTGTGACTGCTGCCTGCTGGATCTATGTTTCTGTTGGGACTGACCAGAAACACATGCCCATGGCCTGCTCCGTTGTAGTGTAGACAGCACCCACCCTTCAATACTGCTGGTGGGACTGCCACTACAGGAGAGTGTGAAGGTGCATGGCCACGTAGACTCTCAGCTGATGTTGATGCTGACCCATGTCCACATGGCCAATGCCCATCTCCCACCACACACTGCAGCACAGACATTCCATGGTCGAGGATTGCCAAGGTCTCACCCCACCATCTATTCATGACCTCAGTATTTTGATGTGTGGCCTCAACAAGGTCATGTATGTCGTCACGTAAGCCAGGAAGAGTTGCATCCTAGACCTTGATTATTTGTCTGGAGTTGTGTTCATTACATGCCTGTGCATCCATGACAGCCCAAAACATGCATCTGGTGACACCTGCTGTGACACTTGCGACAGCGGCTCGACAGGCAGCAGTCCTCCTACGAGCACCCCGTTCATCCACCTGTGCGGGACCTCGCCCGCACTCTGGCTGTGGCTAGTGTCTGCACTCACACTCGCCACAGTCACCACACTAGCCTGTTCCATGCCACCACCCACCAACTATCCATTATCTGTGGCTGCATGGGACAGAGTATGTATGGGCATTGTGACTGTGGGTGGAGACATTGTGAGTGACTGTGGGATGCCAACCAGTGGCACTGATTCAGCCCCTGACAACCCCACCTGTGCCTCACTAAGACCATCATCATGGTCAGATTCTGCAGAGACACTGACATTAGATTATGAGTGGGAGGGATCATGACCACCATGTCCACCTGTGAGGGGAAGACAACATATGTAAATTAATACCTGCACTATAAGGTTTGCTGGTACACACCCACACATGCAAACACATGCACACACACACACACACACACACACACACACACACACACACACACACACACACACACACACACACGCGCGCGCGCGCGCGTGCGCACACAGATACATACGGGTGAGGTGGCACAAAAGCATTACACAGACCTCACAATAGCCAACTGGTGACATTCATTACACACAGTCAAATCACAATATACACACTCTGGGCAAGCCCTCAACATCATGCAGTGCAGCCCTTTCCACTTAAACTTACTACTGATATACACCTCTGGGATACATGAGTAGTTTTAGTAGGTGATGGGCCTTCACCTAGCACACACTGCACCCATGTACACATTACTGCTGTTCACCTGTATATCACAGTAGCAACTCCTATAGAGCATACCTCTCAACTGTACAGAGTTTTACTGAAATGTCTAGATGTGTGGCTCATATTTTTGCTCTGCTCCTCATAAATCCTGAGTCTGTCTGATACATTACTGGGATGATCTGTGGATTGGCACCACTAATTAATGACCTAATTTGATTTGCAGACTTCAAAACCTGCAGTAAATGTATGTTAAAACAAATTGGGTTACTCTAACAACTTTCTAAGCTTGCAGTGGATATAACAAGTGTACACACCCCTGTTAACATGCTAGGCTTTTGTGATGTATAACATGAGACCACAGAAATCATGTTATAACTTTTCCCATCTTTAATGTGACCTGTAACCTGTGCAATCCAATTGAAGAACATGCACATCAGTTAGGGGTAACATATAGTAAATGAAATATGTACAACAGGCTGTTTGCATGAGTGTGCATACCCTTAAACTAATATTTTGTTAAAGCACTTTTTGATTTAATTACAACATTCGGTCCTCTTGGGAAGGTGTCTATCAGCATAGCACATCTTGACTTGGCAATATTTGCACACTCACCCTTGCAAAAGCCCTCCAGTTCTGTCAGATTGTGAGGTCATCTGCACAGCCCTCTTCAGGTCACCCCACAGATTTTCTATTGGATGTAGGTGTGGGCTCTGGCTGGGCCAGTCCAGAATGTTGAATGTCTTCTGGTGAAGCCATTCTTTTGTTGATTTGGATGTATGGTTTGGGTCATTGTCATGTGGAAAGGTGAAATTCCTCTCCATCTACAGCTACCTAGCAGACACCTGAAGAATTTGAGCCAAAAGGGACTAGTGTTTGGAACTGTTCATAATACCCTCCAACTTGGCTAAAATACATTTTTTTCAAAGTATTGTTGATTTTGTTTCGATTTGTGTTTCTGTCACTTTCTCTCTCTCTCTCTCTTTGTCTACAGATGTAGAGGTATACACCTGGTTTGCATAGGCAGCAGCTTTCCTTTTGTAGGTAATGCTCATGAGTAAGTGATGGCCTGTACACCAACTGGTGTCCCCACTTGCTAACTACATGCAGAACAGCTGTGTGGTTATTCCTATAGCCAATGGCATGGCAACACACTCATAACTGAGTACATCATGTGGGTCTTGCCCCTTTTCCGTGCTCGTGAGGTGGTTGTCGTGGAGGTGTGTGGACAGCAGCATCAGAGAGAGTAGTTGGAAATATTTCTTGCAAAATAAAATGTGGAGACAGCCCAACAAAATGAGGGAGAAGGTTCCAGACTTAAGAACAGAATGCATGTATTTCTGTTATACAGTTGGATTAATGCTAGTTTAACAAGGTTGGTGTGGACATGGATTTTGTGCATGATTTTAAGTATGACAGTGTTATGTGATTGACATAACTCTGAACTGTAGGGCTATCCACAGAATGGCCAGAGGTTTGACTCTTATGTTTGGTCTGTTCCTCAGACAGTTCACGTCCTTGGCAAATCAGTAGCATACTCTGGGGATTTCAATCAGTAAATGCTAACATCCACTTGTGTTTCTGATTTCATATCCCTCAGAAAAGATGTGACAACAAACCCTGTAACACCAGCAACTTTTTTCAGTTTATAACAGCAATATTTCAATTATGCCCCTGTTTTGGGGTGTCTGTACTCCAGGTATGTCAGACTTTGTCCAGATCTCATGCAGTAAGAGGTTGATAGTTATGGTATAGCATTATTTAGTGCCTTCATTCCTGATATCATCCCAGTAATGTAGCAGAATGCCAGAGATGTTATGAGGAAGAGGCCATATATATGAGGACAAAGCCTGGATATTCTGTAGGAATCTGTACAGTTGAGAAGTCTATGTATGTCTGGTGATTTACAGACTGTCAGGAGTGTGTAGCAGTGTAGTGTGTAAATGTTAGTTGGGCTGTGTAGGGAAGGGGTAGATGTAAGTGTCATGGCTCTTCTTCTATCCAACCGTCTATGCTGCTCCAGTTTCTGGTAGTCTATCAGCTGTATATGTGTGTATGGGCAGACTGTGACATGTCCTGTACCACCTCAGGTTTCCTACTACACTGTGAATTGAGGTACTATATGTAGGGAAGTGTGTGAGTGATAAACTTGATATTTTTGTTCACACAGTTGTTATACTCTAGTGTTCATTCGGCTTAACAGTATGTCACTGTGACTGTGGTGAAATTGGTTGTGGGTATGCACTGTCACACCAGTGTCTGTTTTTCACTACTGTTACATCCCTGTAGTGCCTGATATTTGCAAATGCATGTGTAATTCCCCATTACTGATTTGGGGTACTGTTGTGCCAGTCTGACTGCAGTTTGGAAGGTGCTTGGTGACATGCTTAGCAGCAGAGTGATGTTCAGTTGTCTGGCGCATATCTTTGGTCTAGTTCCCATAAGTGTTGTGTATTTCTGATAAACCAGTGGGATGATGTGAGGATAAAACTAATTACTGAGAAGCAACTGAGCCTTGCACTTGTGCTATTTCAATCAATATATGTTAGAACAGACGTTGTTACTGCAGCAACTGTCTCACCTTATCTACTCAAGTATTTCAGATATGTCCCTATTTTCATGGCTTTCTCCCCCCACTTTGTCAGGCTTAGTCCAGATTAGTTGCATTAAGGAGTTCTGAGCATACCTGTCAACTGGCTAGATTGTTTCAGAATGTCCAGGTTTATTGCTCATATTTTTGGTCTGTTTCACAAATTATTTGTATTTCTCTGGTAAATCACTGTTATGATCTGAGGATTTCATAAACGATGACATACATTTCAGTGTCAGACCTCATAGCCTTCAGACAATGTATGCTGAAACAAACCCTGTTACTCTAGCAACTTTCTACATTTATAATAGCAATATTAAACATACGTCCCTAGTTTTGGCATATTGTCCCTCCATTTTGACAGCCTTTGCCCAGATGCCTTGCACTAAGAGGATGCGAGGTATGTTTCTGAGGTATGACTGCACTACCTGTTATATACATACATATATATATATATATATATATATATATATATATATATATATGTATTTTTCCCTATATATATATATATATATATATATATATATATATATATATGTATGTTTCTCCATACATATATATATCTGTATATGTATATATACAAAATGTGAGTAATTCCACAGAGCTTTTTCCCTACTGCTGAATGACTCTACTGTATGATATGTTTGAAAAATCTTCAGTCCCTAAAGCTCCAATGGTATAGTGGTATATTACTCTGACTATAGTATACAGGGCCTGGGTCTAAGACTTGGCAGTGCTGATTATTTTGTTGCTAGGCAGAACAGTTGCTGATGAAGACAGAATAGTTAAAGTGGCTTTAAGTGGGTTTGTGAGTTGCTAAGCAATGCCAAAGTATGGGTAGCCGTAGCAATGCTTAATCCATTTTGGCTTCACTCAGCATCGCGCAAGCTCACTCCCGCTTACTCCTGCTCACACCCTCACTAATTTTTTTAAAAGAAAAGAAAAAGGGGTGATAAGAAAGTGGTGAAAAGGGGGCTTGCAGAGGGGAAAATAGTATGAAAGGTAGGTAGGGATGTGCAGGACTGGTGTAAGGAAGGTCCATAACTGTCCATTTCTTATACAGCAACAGCTGTGCATTCATATGGAATTTGGAGGTGAATTTGGACACTCAAACCCCAGAGAGAGGGGTGAGGACAACATAAATGTGTTGTCAAGCCAGTTAGACTGGATTACATGTGTCCATGTGTCCAGTGGACAGGTGTGACAAATGGACTGCTACGTATGGGGCAATATGTTTTGGGGACAGATGCCCCTTTTTTTTAAGGTGAGATTGGGATGTTGGGGAAGGGTTGTAGGTACATCTGGGGAGGTACAAACAGCAGACAGGGGTGGTGTATGACACATGTGGGGGGTTAACACCTTAGAAGGGAAGAGTGGTTGGGAATCAGAGGCCCATGAGCTCCTGTATGGATATAGTGGGACTGACATCCCCACCCACAGGCACCATCACAGCCGCAAACTGTAAAGGGGGGAGACAGGAGAGATGTTGACCTGAAGAGTGATAGCTATGTGGTCAGATATTACCAAGGAGGATGGCACTGTAGGATGCTACAGTGGCTACTCATGTTGGTTAGGACCAGGTACAGGATATTTCCATCTGTTGTAGGAGTGTTGACCAGATGTCTTGCAGTGAGATTCAGTGGTATGTGATATCACTATTTAGTGACTGCACTCCAGGTATAATCCCACTGACTTAGCAGACTCCTGGAAGTGGTATGCAGCAGTGGCCATGGATATGGTCACACAGCCTGGACAGTCTGTGGAAATCTGTACATATGAGAGTTATGTATGTCTGGCCATTGTGAACAGACTGCCAAGATTGTGTAGCAGTGTTGTGTGTAGATATTTGTTGAGCTGAGTAGGGAGAGTAGCAGATGTGAGTGTCATAGATCCTTTTTCTATCTGACTGTGTATGCTACTACAGCTGCTGCTGGTCTGTCAGGTGTCTATGTTTGTAGAGGCAGACTGAGAAATATCCTGTAACATCTCAGGTTTCCCAGTACACTGTGAGTTGGGCCAGTATATGTTGGTGTAGTGTGTAACTGGCAATCAGGATATGTTTGTTCAAGCAGTCATTCTACTCTAGAGTTCATTTAGGGTACTGGCATTTTGCTGTGACTGTGATGCAAATGGTTGTGGGTGGACATTTTTACACCACTATCTGCTTACCCCTACAGTTCCATCCCTGTAGTGCATGATATATTTGGATATACATGGGTAATTGCCCAGAGCTGATTTGGGGTAGTGTCGTGTTGATCTTACTGTTGTTCAGAAGGTGCTGGGTGACATGGTTGGCAGCTGTTATGGGTTTTTCCATTCTGTTACATGACTGCAGTCGTGCCTCTCCACTGTCCAGATGCATGGCTCATATGTTTGCTCTGTTGTCCATAACAGTTGTGGGTTTCTAAGAAATCACTGGAATGATGTGAGCATTGACATCAGTACATAATGACATTCATTTGTATTTCAGACCTAGAATCTATCTGCAATTGCATTTTAAAGCATGTCATGCCACTCTAGCAGACCTTTACACATATGACAGCCATATTTCAAAGAGGTCACTGTTGTTTGCCCTTTATCTCCAAACTTTGTCGGGTCTTTTGCAGATGTCTTGCAGTAAGAGGTCAGTTTATATATATATATATATATATATATATATATATATATATATATATATATTGGTATGTATGTATATATATATATATATATATATATATATATATATATATATATATATATATATATATACACACACATATATATATATATATATATATATATATATATATATATATATATATAGGTATACAAAGTACTACAGATATATAATTCCCTTATGTTGAATGACTGTTGTGCATGATATGATTGTTAAAACATTAAAAATTACTATAGCTCAGATGGTGTAAAGTTATTTTGCTGTGACTGTAGTGCACAGGGTCCCAGGTAACAGAATTAGAAGTGATGACTTTTTTCATTAATGTTAAATGACCAGAATGAATGATATGCTTGTAAAAGCATTACAGGTTCTCACAGCTCAGATGGTATAGTGGTATGTTGCTATGGTTGTCGTGCACAGCATTCTGGGTTCAAGATTTGGCAAGGCTGATTAATTTGCTGCTGCTGGGCAGAACAAGGGCTGATGGAGACAAAGTGATTAAGGCACCTTTCAGCAGTTGTAAGCGGGTTTGCACAGTTTTGCGTGGACCTAAGCATTGCTAACAGACAGTTAAGCCTTGTTAGCTTTGCTTAGCACAGCTTACTCCCATGTACACCCATGATAAATTTTCATTAAAGAAAAGAAAAAAGGGTGATAGGAAAGTGGTGAAATTGGGGAAAGCAGGGGTAAAACATTAGGAAAACAAGATAGGGATGTGCAGGACCGGTGTAGGAAAGGACCATAGCTCTACACTTCTTCTGCAGTAACAGGTTTGAATAATGTGTAGACTTTAAACACCCCACTCACATCAAGTGGTAGTATGATGGAAGACAATCTTGGAAAAATATGTAAAGGCAAAAGGTGCACCATTTGTGCCTTTTATGTTTTACATATTTTCAACAATGGTTTTGCTACAAACATTTCATTTTTATTGAGGGTTCATTTTAATAAATGATTTTAAGTGTTTTTTGGATGTCCGTGGTGGTTCATTCCTGACTTTTTCACTGCATTGCCCTTTTTTCACAGAACACCTTCAGCTGCTAACATGACTGTTTTGCCTATTAAACTAGAATGGTATGGGGCAAACCATGACAACTCTGGGTACATGACTAGAGAGGGTTTGTACATATCAGGGTTACATATCTGGCACAGGAGGGGTACCCTGAACTGCTGTTATATGAGTGTGCTACTGGCATATTTTGACTGGTTTCCTATCTGTGTCCAGGGTTATTGGTAGCAGTGACCAGTAGCCGTGACAGAGTGGCACTTGACATACATGTATGAGGAAGAGTGCACGTTGTATGTACCTATCCAGCTGTCTTTTGCAGGCATGTGGTGGAACAGTTGTATGCAGTTTATTAATATACCCTTCATACAACTACTACCAACATTTCCTTACCTGTAAAACCTGTGGAGAAAATATCTGTTAACACTACCTGACTGTTTTTAAATTCATTCCTGATTCCTTGTGTCTAGATATGCACACATCTTAGTACCACTCCCTGGACTAGAACCATGTCTGTGTGTGCAAGATTAACAACTAAGCTATTTATCATCACACCAAGCTACCGGACAACTGCTGTTTCTTGCTTCACTGGTTTCTGCCTAATAGTTTCTTGGTTACACAGTCTGAACTTGTAATCCTAAGATGCATGCATGCAGATAGTTAGTGTACTATGCATTAAGCCTTTGGATTACTGCAATCTGGAAAGCAAAGGTTAACACAAGGCAATGCTTCATGGAACACACTTTGATACCTTCACATTACTATTCAGGGTTCAGAGCTTAGTGCAGTATATATTTCACATTTCATTTATATCTTGTTTTACAGATCCACCATCTACAGTTTTTCTTAACAGCTGATTCACAGAACAGCCTTGGTTAATGTATGCTGTCACAGCCTTATTTGCTGTGAAGAACCTGTATACATTCTATATGTCTGCAGCAACATACCAGAGTAAACACAACAGTTTCTGTTATAATTGTTTATTTCAGATCAATCTTCGTCAGACATATTTTATTTATTCAGTTGACATAGTAACAGTATACCTACTAGCACTACACAATGTACTCCTTCTTAGTTATTTGTACAATATACTGCAAAATAGCTTTTTACTCACCAGCCTGTCAGTGCAGCCTCAGCAGTCTGTCGGCATGGGTCTCAATGTTACTATCCCTCTCTGCTGCAGCTATAGGAGAGAAAAACAAACATTATGCATACCTGTCTATCACATCCTCAGGCTAGAATTTGGTACACATATATCTGTAATACTTACAAACTGCTGGAGCACAATTGTCCCTGGCATCTTGGATCCACTGTTCCAAGAGTGTCCCCTTCCTCTGCTTTAAGTCAGCATAGTGGTCCCAGACCTGCTTACCAGTTTGGGGGATGCCAGTAGCACTGGTGAGATCATGGGCAAGACGGTTCCAGGCCTCTGCTTTATACTGGGAGCCCTGGTACTAGCCCTGCAGCAGTCTCTCATCATGGTTACTTGCAAGGAGTCCAGCCATGACCCTGGACTCCACGATGCCCTAGCTCCACCCTAAAGACGAACCCTCACCTACACCATCCATGGTTAGTGCACAGGTTGAACAATAACAAGCACTGGCTGTGTTCCCATCTGTGTAGTTTAAATAAGGCCATTACGTTTTGCAAATGTTTGCTCTGTTGTCCATAACAGTTGTGGGTTTCTAAGAAATCACTGGAATGATGTGAGCATTGACATCAGTACATAATGACATTCATTTGTATTTCAGACCTAGAATCTATCTGCAATTGCATTTTAAAGCATGTCATGCCACTCTAGCAGACCTTTACACATATGACAGCCATATTTCAAAGAGGTCACTGTTGTTTGCCCTTTATTTCCAAACTTTGTCGGGTCTTTTGCAGATGTCTTGCAGTAAGAGGTCAGTTTATATATATATATATATATATATATATATATATATATATATATATATATATTGGTATGTATGTATATATATATATATATATATATATATATATATATATATATATATATATATATATACACACACATATATATATATATATATATATATATATATATATATATATATGTATAGGTATACAAGAGTACTACAGATATATAATTCCCCCTTATGTTGAATGACTGTTGTGCATGATATGATTGTTAAAACATTAAAAATTACTATAGCTCAGATGGTGTAAAGTTATTTTGCTGTGACTGTAGTGCACAGGGTCCCAGGTAACAGATTTAGAAGTGATGACTTTTTTCATTAATGTTAAATGACCAGAATGAATGATATGCTTGTAAAAGCATTACAGGTTCTCACAGCTCAGATGGTATAGTGGTATGTTGCTATGGTTGTCGTGCACAGCATTCTGGGTTCAAGATTTGGCAAGGCTGATTAATTTGCTGCTGCTGGGCAGAACAAGGGCTGATGGAGACAAAGTGATTAAGGCACCTTTCAGCAGTTGTAAGCGGGTTTGCACAGTTTTGCGTGGACCTAAGCATTGCTAACAGACAGTTAAGCCTTGTTAGCTTTGCTTAGCACAGCTTACTCCCATGTACACCCATGATAAATTTTCATTAAAGAAAAGAAAAAAGGGTGATAGGAAAGTGGTGAAATGGGGGAAAGCAGGGGGTAAAACATTAGGAAAACCAGCTAGGGATGTGCAGTATGGGTGCAGGGAAGGACCATAGCTCTACACTTCTTCTGCAGTAACAGGTTTGAATAATGTGTAGACTTTGGAATTTACAGCCTCACACCCCACAGGAGGGGTGTTGATGGCAGACATTTGCAGAATAATGTGTGGATTGATTGATTAGTTTCACTGTACATGGGAGCAAAATGTAGAGCTACGTATGGTGCAATTTTTTTTTTTTTGCGGGACAGATGCCCTTTTTTTAAGGTGAGAGTGGGATATTGGGGAAAGGCTGTAGGTATGTTTGGGGAGTTAGGTTGGGTAGGATAGGTTGCATTTGTAGACAGCCAAGACAGCAGACAGGGGCAGTATATCACACATGAGAGGGGTAAATACCTTTGACAGGGAGGGGGTTTGGGAATCTGAAGCCCATGAACCACCAAATGGATACAGTGGGGCTGAGGTCCCCACCCATGGGCAGTCACCACTGCCCATTCACAGCCCCAAAGGTGGCTGTGCTGGAGGCTGGACAGGGGGGGGCGGCATGCCCACCCAACTCTGCTCAGATGGTGCTGTGCCCCAAACCCTGGAAGTGACTGTGGGTGACAGGCTCCTGTCAGTGCCTACTCCCGGGGGGGAGGACCCTGTTCTCTGAGGTGGTTCCACCCAAAGATGGTGCAGGACCAGCGAACGAAGAAGTCTCGGGTTGGGTCCCAGACATGCTGGGGCCTGGTGCCATGACCACATGAGGCGAGACACGTGGATCCGTCTGGATCTACCTTCCCAAATGTGCTATGATGTTGAGAATGTTACAGAATATGTTGGTTAATCATGCACAACACATTTCAAGATTAGCTATAACAGCATGCATGGGTGTTCCAATTAACCCCATGAAACAGATTTGAAACTGTTGCATAGCAAACAGAACAAATGCATAAATGGAACAACAGTATGCATCGTAACAGCATGCCAGTAACACTGATGGCAACAGGCCACCAACAATGGTATTTGAACAAGGTATGTTAACATGCAACCAATCAAATATATGAACAATAATTTGGATAACAACATACCCATAGTAGATGAATAATACTTATTGACGCAGATGAGGGATGGGGGAGAGACAAAAAGTCCATTAACAACTGTTTATGCTTCTATTTTCCACAACAGCACTGTTCAATACTCTATGGGTCTGCCCTCACTTTACATCTACCTATGGCCCATAGCTTGTGTAGCACAAACATACCTATTAAACTGCAGTGAAAAAAGTCAAAGATGAACTACCATGGACATCCAAAAAACTCTTAAAATCCTTCATTAAAATAAACCCTTGATAAAAAGGAAATGTTTGTAGCAAAATCCTTGTGGAAAAATACGTAAAGACACAAAAAGGTGCACTATTTGTGCCTTTTTGTGTCTTTACATATTTTTCCACAAGGATTTTCCATGGTGGTTCATTCGTGACTTTTCCACTGCATTGCCCTTTTTTACAGAACACCTTCAGCTGATAACAGGATTGTTTTGGATTGTTCTGTATACCTATTAAACTGGAATGGTATGGGGCAAACCATGACAACTCTGGGTACATGACTAGAGGGGACTTGTACATATCAGGGTTACATATCTGACACAGGAGGGGGACCCTGAACTGCTGTTATGTGAGTGTGCTACTGGCATACTTCAACTGGTTTCCTATCTGTGTCCAGGGTTATTGGTAGCAGTGACCACTAGCTGTGACAGTGTGGCACTTGACAGACATGTATGAGGAAGAGTGTATGTTGTATGCATCTATCCTGCTGTCATTTGCAGGCATGTGGTGGAACAGTTGTATGCAGTTTATTAGTATACCCTTCATACAGCTACTACCAACATTTCCTTACCTGTAAAACCTGTGGAGAAAATATCTATTAACACTACATGTTTTTAAATGTATTCCTGATTCCTTGTGTCTAGATATGCATACATCTTAGTACCACTCTCTGGATTAGAACCATGTCTGTGTGTGCAAAATTAATGACTAAGCTATTTCTCACCACACCAAGCTACCGGAGAATGGGTCTATATTAGAAAATCAAAGTTTCACAATTTCAAATGTTCTAATACCGACCCTTATTCAGCGAACTCTGAAAATAGTGAAGCTACAGAAAACCAAATTATTTCCTAGGGAAAGAATTTGGTTGTCCGTTGCTTCGCTATTTTCAGCACTGTGGTGGAAAGCTACGGGTCAGGTTCAGGTAAGTGTGCGATTGGGCGCGGGTTAGGTAAGTTAGGGTTAGGGCGTGGGTCAGGTAAGTGTGCGATTGTGTGGACGTGAGGACTATGGCGGGGTAGGTGAGTTAGGGTTAGGGCGCGGGTGAGGTGAGTGTGCGATAGTGACGGATCTTAGGGTTAGGGTTTGGGTTAAGGTAAGTGGATAGATAGTGGTGTATGTACAGTTTAGTGTAGGGTTAGATGTAAGATTTTAGGTGTAGGTGTTTGGATTGCTGTTTGTTTGGTGTGCTTGTGTTGTGTGTATGTGTTTTGGAACAGCAAATTTTTCCCCAGAGGAAAAATTTCGCTGTTCTGCATATTCAATGTTTTCAGCGTTCACTAAATAGGGGTCGATATTAGAACATTCAAAGTTGTGAAACTTCGATTTTCTAATATAGACCCCGGAGAACTGCTGTTTCTTGCTTCACTGGTTTCTGCCTAATAGTCTCTTGGTTACACAGTCTGAACTTGTAATCCTGTGATGCATGCATACAGATAGTATACTATGTTTTAATCATCTGGATTACTACAATCTGGAAAGCAAAGGTTAACGCAAAGCAATGCTGCATGAAACACACTTTGATACCTTACACATATTACTACTTATTACCTTACTTTTTCAGGGTTCAGAGCTTAGTGCAATATATATTTCACATTTCATTTATATCATGTTTTACAGCTCTACCATCTACGTTTTTTCTTAAAAGCTGATTCACAGAACAACCTTGGTTAATGTATGCTGTCACAGTCATATTTGCTATGAAGAACCTGTATACATTCTATATCTACAGCAACATGCCAGAGTAAACACAACAGTTTTTGTTATAATTGTTTATTTCAGATCAATCTTAGTCAGACATACATTATTTATTCAGTTGACATAGTAACAGTATACCTACTAGCACTACACAATGTACTCCTTCTTAGTTATTTGCACAATATACTGCAAAATAAAGTTTTACTCACCAGCCTGTCAGTGCAGTCTCAACAGTCTGTCGGCATGGGTTTTGATGTTACTAGCCCTCTCTGCTGCAGCTGTAGGAGAGAAAAACAAACATTATGCATACCTGTCTATCACATCCTCAGGCTAGAATTTATATCTGTGATACTTACAAACTGCTGGAGCATGGTTGTCCCTGGCATGTTGGATCCACTGTTTGAAGAGTGCCCCCTTCCTCTGCTTTAAGTCAGCATAGTGATCCTGGACATGCTTACCAGTTTGGGGGATGCCAGTAGCACTGGTGAGATCACGAGTGAGACAGTCCCAGGCCTCTGCTTTATACTGAGAGCCCTGATACTGGCCCTGCAGCAGTTTCCCATCATGGTTACTTACAAGGAGTCCAGCCATGACCCTGGACTCCACGATGCCCTAGCACTGACCCTAAAGTACAAACCCTCACCTACACCAGCCATGGTTCCTGCACAGATTGAAATAGAACAAGTACTGGCTGTGTTCCCGTCTGTTCAGTTTAAATAAGGCCATATTCCCACCCTTTGCCATAATTGGTCAATTTTGAAACTGCTGAGCACAGCTTAGCAACACTCAAATCCTGTAAGCTGGGTAGAACAGTGCTTAAAGGGGTAATTGCTGAGCATTGTTTAACAGTGCACAAATCCATTTAGCTGAGCTGACTGCTGCTTAGCATTCACATTTAAGCAATGCTTACACTGGCTAAACATAGCTGAGCACTGCTAACCATTATTCACTTTTCATTTTATTAAAATATCAGGATAATAACTTTATTAATCAATACTGACTTATTAGTAAGTGTATATGATCTACTTTACATGACGCCCCTCTATGTCCTTTCATTAAATTACCATGGGGTATGACCATACTGTATGGGACAATTGGTGTACGTAGGTGATTTCACGTTATATGCACCCACACTTATATTTTAATGCAGCTACACTACCTTGGTTGACAAATATCAATTACTACATCATTTGAAAAAAAAAACATTTTAACAATGCTTTTCTGTCTAAAAATGAGTTGCCTGTGTTGGTACTCAGACTGTGAACACCTGCATATAAAGCCAAACCTCTAACCACTACTCTAACCCAGTGTTAGAATTTTAGCTCTATATTTTTATTTATCTCATCTGGACTGTTCAAGCAATGCTGGATAGTGGTCTATAATGTGCACACCCGCTCTGCTACACTTAAACATACCTTAGTATGGAAAGATATATATTTTTAATTATTTATGGCCTTGTACAGCTTTGATACTCTAGGAGGTTGACAGGTATGTGAGGCAAGCATCTGGGCATTCTGCAGACACCTGTTCACTTGAGTGCTTTGCCTGTACAGCACTTTCACATGGCAGACATTTGTGTTTCAGTCCTCATACCCTGCAGGAAGTCCGTGCTACTGCAAACCTTTTATTCTGTCAGCTTTCATGTGTGTCAGTGCAAGTTTTCAAATGTCCAGATTTATGTCTCATATTTTTGGCTTGTTTCTGATAATTTTTTGGTTTTCTGGCAAGTCCTTGAGGACTGCAGTCAGGAAATAATGGCAAACATTTGAGTTTCAAACTGTAAGCCTTCAGAAGATTCATGCTAATGCATAACCTGTTTTCTAGCAACTTTCTAAGTTTGTAACAGCTATATTTAAAAAGTGTCCCTATTTTTAGGGCTTTTTACCCCCATTATTTGTGCCTTTGTCCAGATTTCATCTTTAACAGGTTGCAAGGTATGAGGCTGTGGCTGTATGGCACTTTTACAATGCAGGGGGTGTGTGACAGAGCCTGTCACACACACCCCTGCATTGCTTTCTTGCTACACTATGTATTTCAGTGTCTGCAGACACTGAAATACTCATTTATTTCATTTCAGTGTCTGCAGACACTGAAATACTAGTATAATATTAGAGAAGTTCTCTAATGTTGTGCCAAACTACTTTTAGAAAGTGCTGTATGGCACTTTCTGAGTGCAGGGGCATGTTAACTGTGCGAGCACTACTGGAACACACCCCCTGCACTGGTTCACTGTTCATATCTGTACAGCCTTTCAGTAGTGCACCTTCATGAATATGCAAGGCATGGTGCTGTTAGGGCTGTGCGGAAATGGACACAGTTCACTCTGTGCAGGAATAGCACTACTCCTGCATGGAGTTTATTGAATCCCAGGGATAGTCTTTTATTTCTAACAATATAGAGTAAAAGATAAAGATTTAGTTATGCCTTGCTTGGCTTTTGTTTTACCTAGTAGTTTGGTGCTGTCTGTTATGTTGCTGGCTATTGGGCAAATGTCTGGTTAGACTTTTGGGAAGCGACACTTGTATTTTTTTCCATTGGGGTTTTAGTCAGGTATTTAATATTATGCTTTTTGCTTGCAGTTTTTAGCAATTTTAATAATAGCAGTGGTTTGGATCCGGCTCCACAGTCATGGTTAGGTATACTTTAAATATTGGTTATTTTGCGTGGGTATGAGTGCTTGTGTTGGGTGCCAGTGGTAGTATGGGCTTTTGTAAGTATGGGTAACCAAATGCTGTAAGTGGAAGGGCAGAATTGTTCCAGCTAGTTATGGTGTATGGTGTTGATGGTACAATACTCTTGTAATGACTGACGTTTCAGTCTGGTTTAGCAGCAGGTAAGTTAAATTAGTCACAGCATCTGTAGGGAAGTCTTTTAGTTAGGTGGGTCCAATTATTACCTCTCTTCTCCACCAGGTATGTTCAGGTAGCTTGTTTTTCTTCTGTTTAGTCACATCAGGGACTGTCACATCCAAAGGATCATGCTGCGGCTTTGATTTTGTTGGGAGAAAAGCATGGTATTCCAGAACCCCGGCAGCAACATATCAGTTATCTGTCACTAGTGCATTTTAGTTAAGCCTTATATGAAGGTTTTTAAGTTCAAGCATCTCAAGGACTTTACATTCTAGGACCCCGCAGCAACACAGAATTCAGGATCCAGAGGGTTGGCCTTTTTATCTAAAAATCTTGATTTATTTTATTTTTCATCAGTGAGTTGTCATTTTTATCTGGAGCTTTGGATTTATTTGTCATATTCCCCCCACACACACACTTTTTGCTTGTATTTTTAATCCTCTGTATTGTTCAGGTTCCAATACATTCCAGTAATTTAAGGAGAAGTGGCTTCATCTGTTTCAAGAGGCTCAAGGTTTACCTTCTGGAGTCAGCAGGGACAGTTGAGCAGGGTCAAAACTCCAGGAAGAGACCATCATTGAATGCAGAAGAAGATTCAGCCAAAAGACCAGCTCAGGTCAAGAAGGCTCAAGGGAAAAACAGCAGAGATTCCTCCAGTCCAAGAGTCACCTCTTCACGCCCACCTAAAGCATCATGAGAATCTCAAGGTAACATCTCTGGTGGGGCAGCAGGACTAAGTTTAAATGATAGAGGTCAGTCTCCTGATGATTACTTGGATGAGTTTATAAATTCTTTGCCAAAAGAAGGAATGGTCAGGCTGTTTGACTAAGCTCTGGAAAGGAACTTTGGTGTCTCCACAGCTGTTGTTACCAGAAAGGGAGAAGCTACAGATGCTGTTCAGATTGCACACCTGTCATTAACCAACTTGCACAGGTGGTCTGAGGTCAGTGGTTCAGAGAGCGATGTCTTGCCCCATCCGGATGATTGTGTTTCTCAGTTTTTGTCCCCTATAGTTGATTTCATCCTTTTGGTTTCCATTCCCCGGGGGTCTCACATCACGTTGCATGTTCCCACCAAGGACATAGATAAGATCCTTAAAGTAGAGCTTGTAGATATATTTGACCTAGTGGATAAAGAGGGAATCAAATGCATTTTGGATGCCAACAACACATCTAACAAGAACTTGAAGGCAACATTAGCGGTCATCGGGGAAAAAGGCATCAACCAGAATACCAGTCAGGAACTGGGATACTTGGTCACTAGGTTTTGTGGTGTTCATAGGAGTGATTATTGAGAAAGACCCTAGCCAGGCCTTGCCTCTATTAGTGTACTTTGTGGCCATAAGGGAGGAGAGCCATGTCAAATCGGGTTCTTGTTGGGTGAATTATGATCAACATTTTAGGAAATGGAAAGCATTGGATACGTCCCTCGTGTGGGAGTTAAAGCATCCTGACATCTGGATTAGTGGCATGTTAGATCGGCCAGCCACAGCCAGGATTGATGGTGGGAGTGGTACTGTCAGGGAAGCAAAGTTTTGCTGGACCTTCAATCACAGCAAATGCCTTTGGCCTGCTTGCAAATATATTTACATGTGTTCGAGATGTGGGAAAGGTCACCCTACCTCTGGCTGCTGGATGATAGCTGTCAGGACAAGTCCATTTTTCCCACTACTCAGTCAGAAGGAGTGCCGAGGGGTGTAACTGATCTCTTTGAATTAGACAGCCATTTGTTGGCCACAGGGGATTTTGGCAGGGTACTTCAGCATTCCACAGTCTTACTCTCCAATCCATCTAAATAAGTTGACCCATCTATTTTCTGCTAACCTGGATCAGAAGGCAACAGCTGCTCTTATTAAATGTTTCTCTAATGGTTTTCCTATTCAGTCCTCAGTTCCAGTGAATTCTCAGTTAGTTAAAAATCTGTCACCCATTTTACACAGAAAGAGCAAGCAGCTGGTTGGATAATTGACCCCTCTTCCGCCCTCCTTTGCCTATTTTTAAAATATCCAATATTGGCCTTATTCCCAAAAAACAGGGTGGTGAATTCAGTGTGATTCGTCATTGGTTGCACCCCATGGGAGCTTCAGTCAATGAATTTATTGACAGCAAGCTGACCAAGATACCTTACTCTTCCCTGGATCAGGCAGCTATTCTGACCCCTCCTGGCTCTGCAAGATGGACATTCAATCTGCATTCTGGCTTCTGCCCATGAGACAGGAAGACCGGCCTTATATACATTTTCATTTTAAAGGAAAATTCTTTTTTGACACAGCAATGTCAAAAGGGTACTCTGTGGTTTGTGCTACTATTGAACTGTTCAGCACAGCCTTTTATTAGCGTCGGCAACAATGAGCACCCTTTCAGTCAGCAGAACACTACTCAGATGATTTTGTAATAGTGGGGGAGGGTCAGGATGGCGCTTTGGAGGACATGTCTGTCTTTAAGGAGCTTTGTTCTGAGTTGGGGTACATTTGGTCAACAACAAATAAGAAGGGCTGAGCAAGCCGAGCCTTGACCTTTCTGGGTTTGGAAGTTGATGTCATCAATAACCCACTGAAGCTTCTGTTGCCCAAGCTATAACAAGTCTGGCAGTTACTTTGGAGATTTTTTGGGACTAGCAAAGCTTGCACAGTGAAATCATGCATCTCTCCAGGCAGGACCTTTCTTTGATCCGTTTCTAACTTGTTGAAAGGGAACAACTCCAATGATTACTTTTTATGGCTGACCAGAAGGATCAAGGATGACCTGTGACTCTGGTTCACATTTTTGAACCATCTCAATGATATCATTCTGACAGTCCCCCTGTGTTTCTTACAGTGATCTTGATCTCTTCATGGATGCAGCAGGTGGATCTAGTATGGGAGGTTTCTTCCAAGGCAGCTGGTTGCGAAAGATGGTTGGAGTACTGTTCCAAGCAGAGGAGACAGGACATCATTTTTCTGGAAATATTTCCCATCTAGGTAGTGGTCTTCATGTGGTAGGACAGGTTATGCAACAGGAGGGTGTTTTTTTTTACTTGGGCTATTCCTCAGTGGTTCGTGCCCTCAACAGACGGTCATCCAGATCCATGTGGGTCTAATCTGTTATCAGGCTTTTAGTTTTGTTGAGTTTAGAGATGAACTTGTTTTTTTCTGTAGTATGTATGTGCCTGGTTGTCATAACCCTATAGCTGACAGTCTTTCCTGTTTTCAGTTTACCGGGTTTCACTAGTTGGCCAAGCATGCAGATCCAAAGGGCATATCAATTCCTGTGGGAGTGTAGCTAATTGGAGATGAATAGCAATATCACTTCTGGTCAGGTCCTAGGCCAGCAATACCAGGAAGGTGTATTCTTCATACCTTCAGATTTTTAAGACTTTCTATAGATCTTTGCCCCTGGTCTCAGGACATGGGTCCTGCAGTTGATTCTTTATTTTCTTGTGGCCATATCATCCACAGGCAATTCACCTAAAACATTTAGGGTGCACTTACAGCTTTGGGATGGTTGGAGGGTTTTTTGGACCTTCAAAAAGTGTCCAGCCACTGGCTGACTGACAGGTTGCTCAGGGGCTTTAAGCATACCTCTCAACTGTCCTGATTTTCATAGAAGGTCAATTTTACACTTCACACACATCAGAAAATCCATGCTAATGCAAAACATGTTATTCTACCAAGTTTCTACGTCTAAAAGAGCAATATTTTAAAACTGACCCTATCTTAGACCCTTTGTTCCCCCTTTATTTATGGTTTTGTCCAGATTTCTTGCTCTAAGAGGTTGAGAGGTATGGCTTTCAGAATGTTCTTGGACTTTACTGAGATACAAGGAGGCTTATTGTAGGACAACTCATCCCCCTTATTGTTTCGGGTTTGTTTCAGACTCTAGGTGACTTTCATACCTTTATTACAGTAGCAGCTTTATTCATGTCATTGTATGCAGGTGCCTTCATGCTAGAGAATTACTCCTTTACCTTTGTTGGGAAAACCTTGTTATCCACAAAAATGTTATACTGTTATGGATAAATAAATCTAAGATGTATCAGTCTGGTAAAGGACATAATGTACGGCTATATAAGGTGAAAGGGTTGGCCGTTTGCCCAGTTCATAGTGTCAAATTGCTACATAGTATCACTCTCAAAGGGTGTAAGTCAGGCCTGTTTTTTATGGGTTTTGGGCAGGGCATTTTGTCTGGAGGAGGTTATTTTACTTCTTAGAAATGCCATGGTAGAGCAGGGGATTCATCCACAAGGGTATTCCTTGCATTCCTTCAGAATAGGTCACACCTTCAACTGTCAAGGTCATCCAAAGAACAGGAAGGTGGGTGTCTGCTGCCTTTTTGTCTTACATCAGGCTTTATTTTTTATTTTTGTTTTAGGAAAGGAGGTCATTTGGCTCTTAGGTCATTCTTTCATCAAGAAAGCTACAATACAAGCCTTGGCCCACCTGGCTGGACAATCGAGTTCTTCTGATCTTAATAAATGGGCAGATCATTAATTTGGTTTTCCTGGCCTCCACTGTTTTCAGTTCTGGGAGATCTGGCATCAAATTACAGAGTTTTGGTAATCCATCTTGGGGGTAATGACCTAGCTTGAGCTCCTAAGAAACTCCTGTTAGCCAGAATGCTTTCTGATATGCACCGGTTACATCAGCTATATTCATAACACTGAGAATTTATTGGAAAAGTACTAGAAGGTCCAGCCCTATTGAGTGGGCTAGGTGATTCATCAATCATAGAGTTACACAGGTGGTTCATCAGATTGGATTCCATGCATTTTAACACAAAGAATTTGATAGATTGGACTCTGATTTGTATAAGGAAATGTTTATTTAAACAATCTTGGTTTCAATTTGTTTAATTTAGATATTGTATTGACATGGAAGGAGGAATTAAAGGGGTTTTGCCACCAGGTCCGAAGTACCTTGGATTACGCACCCAGTCATACAGAGGTCAGCCAGAACAGGTTGGGTCATGTCAACCAACTTTTGTATTAATGGTTAATTGTTATTGGTTAATATGTTACATGTGAATTACTGTGGCATCATTAATGGTTGTCAGTGGCATTTATCGAATAAAAGTTCACAAAGGCAATGTGGTGTGGTCTTTGACTCAGCTCAGTGGACAAACCTGTTCATTAATTCTCCAAAAAGAGAAATAAAGAGCAGAATCCAACAGACCATCACAATCTTTTAATAAAATAAAATATAAAACTGTTAGCATTTTCGGGACAAGCCATTCTTCAGGCAATACAAAACACAATTGAAACCATCTTATATAGAACATTTAAAATATTTAGATCCAATCACACTCAGTATACTGCCAGCTTCTTTTTTAGGGCTGGTTTTAAAGGAATATTGTTGTTTAAGCAAGGTAAATGATCTGCTGCTAGTTCTAAGGCTTGTCTTTCTAAAAACATTAAATTGTTAAATTTATAAGAAAATTCCTCAAAATATTTTCTAATATCATTCTCACATGTTTTAAGAAATGCTTGTACTGCTGGATTTATAAGAGGAACAAATGTTCTAGGCTGTCTCTAAGTATCATTTCCTAAATGTATATTTCCATCAAACATTCCTCTTAAGACAACATTTTGACCAGGCAAATTTAGGTCTAAGATCACCTCACTCAAAGATGAAGATCTACTGGGTACAAAAGAAAGACCCTTATTTAAAACGTCAATCCATTCAGCTGATAAAACAATATCAGAAATATTAAAAACATAACAGTCACCATAAGTAGTCATTCCACTGTCTTCCGACGTTACACTTCTTTCTGTAGCGACTGACTCCTCTTGCGTTCGCCCTTCTTCCTCACTGGTAATGGGAAAACCAGCAAATTTGAAACATTCCCCTTACTTGTATACATCTGAGCTTTCGGTCTAGCTGCTGTATTCAAAGCCATGTTATCTGATGACATCATACACAGCGTGCCAACATCTGGCACTGACCATGCATAGCTGGTAGAAAGATCAATGATAGTGGGCAGGTCCTCAGTAGTTTCCATGGCAACATTGTTAATCACCAAAGGAGTGAGCTGTTCTCTGTTCGGACCAGCATCTGTACCATTTCTGTACTGTTCAGCAGATAAAGTTGCATTTATCTGGTCTGATCCATGCCCCTGCCTAACAAATTCTCATGCCCAAGTGAAAATATGTCCTAAAACAAAGTCCCAGTATTCTCTCATGATCTTTTTAGTTTTCACCTGTTACATTTTTTTCTCAAACAATGCTACATTATTCAAGACTTCTGAGGTCTTATTCAAGTAACTCTCTCCTGCATAATTCTGCTCCAAATTGCTTTGCATAACATCAATAGCATTCCGCAACCTTTCTTCTATCTGCAAGAAATAGTAAATTAAGTGTTGCATATATTGAAAGCTAGTCTCTATATTAATCTGTTACCAGCAAGACAGCAACTCAGGAAACATTTCACCTTGCGAGGGTACACATAAAACTTGCATACCTCTCTGAACTATTTTATATTGTAGACACGCTTCCATGTGAAACTTCTGCCACTGCAGACATTTCAGTTTCCATAATAAATTATCAAGAGAAGTTAACAATCCATGGAAAGTCTTATCATTTATCTCACCAGAGAATTCATCACTGTTCTGTTCTCTGATATTCATTATATCTGTAATTGATGGCAGGGGTGTACCCAAGAAGATGTAATGCTGTAATTAAATCAAAAGCTGCTTCAACAAAGTATTAGCTTAAGGCTGTGCATACTTATGCGTCTAGCTTATTGTACATGTTTTATTTTTCATACTTGTTCTCCTAACATATTTGTTTGTTTATCAATTGAATTGTACAGGTTATAGGTCACATTAAAGGTGGAAAGAGCTGTGAAATGTTTTATTGTGGTGTCATTTTTGTATGTCACAAACACCTGGCATTTTAACAGGGGTGTGTACACTTTTTATATGCACTGTATAAGAGTACTTTTCAAATATGTCCCTAGTTTTGTCCCCCCATTTTGTCAGTCTTTGTCCAGATTACTTGCACTGACAGGTTGTGAGATATGCTATGGATATGTTATACCTCCTGCAAATAGGCCCCTGTGATGACCACTCTGATGCAATGCAGTTAACCCCACCACAAGTGAACATCCACATATCGCATTATGGCTAAGAGTAACAGTTTTGTGCATGGTAAAATGCATGACCTTAACAAGCCTGAAGTATTGGTGAGCCACAACAGGAAAATAGTATATTCACTGGCTTCAGGCTGCTGTCCCACATCTAGACCAGAGATACCTATGTAGTTGTGGAGGAGAGGTATTATCAGCAGACTCGTATGTGGCATTGGTACAAGATGAATGTTACTTTTCTGCACATGTACAATACAAGCTCTGACACTACACAATTTGCTGTCCTTCACCATAGATGTATACTTGTGTGCATTACAAAACCCCACCCATAAATGCAGTGTGATCTGACATATGCATCTAGATACTCTAAAGAAGTCAGTATGGCTGCTACAGTATTCTATTGATGTGCACTGAGGCCTTACCTGGATGCTCCTTGCCTGTTGTCTGGGTGCCACCCACCTCCACGACTTGTGTGTGTTGGCTTTGCTGGTATGTGTTGACTGCCCCAAGGTTGGCAAGGAGCTCCTCCATTGGTGTAAGTGTGGCCTGCGTAGCAGAACGCCCAGCGGTGGCGGAACACTTGCTGGGCATGGAGTATCAGGTCAGTCACCCGATGCCTGACATGATCGTATGTGCATCCATGGTGGCCTAAGTTGTTTACTCTATGGACAAGCTCATCCCACAGTGCGTTCTACTCCTGCAGATTCTGTTGGCCAGAGCCAAACATCACCCCATGTTGGTTGATTATCATCTCGGTGAGGGACGCAGTTTCAGCTGCACATTGCATTTCAACTGGAAGATATAAACAGAGAAACACATCAAAGGACCTCATACATTGGTCAACATTATTTACATAATCTGCACATTAACATTGACTACCATTAGCCACCACTTATGACCACATCATACCCCTGTCATCTATCAGCACAGTATGAGCTTGCATTGCGCTCCTGGTCCTGATGTGTCAGCTTCCCCCCATGATGGCCAGTAAATTGCATAATCCACCATTCATCATTCACCTTTGTGTAGAGGGATGACAGTGGCCATCTTCCTTGCAGATGGGATGTCAACGGTGCTCAGGATTTGCTTGCATACAGTGTGTAATGGAGCTGAGAGCATATGCCTGAGTTCATGTAGAGGATTCAGACAGGGATGTTATCAGCTCCCATGGAGACTTACATTTGTTGCCTTTGATTAAACATTATGGACCTGCTCCCTGATGATGATGGGAGGGGTGCAGGTGCTGTGCATATACACCTATACTGATGCTGGGACGGGAGGGTGATGTTTTCCCTTAACCTGTCCGCAGCAGGTTGGCTATAGCTATGCTGTGTGTGTGTATGTGGTGTGATTGACCACCAGTACAGGGTGGGTTGCGTTGTTGCCTCTGAGACTGAAGACATGTGTGAAGACAGCCTTGTGATTGGCCTTGGTGGATGTGTCCAATTTGTACTCATAGTTAGCCTTACTGTAATTCACCGGTGACCTCATATGTTTGTTCAGACACAGGTTGACTTGCTTCCAAGTTGGTGCCTCCTCCTACTTGGCCCTGTACAGCCAATATAGCGACCAATTATGTGGTTTATGTATTGCTGCTGTCCAGCAAAGGGGATTACTCTACCTTGGTGGAGGCAGATTTTATGAGTCAGGTATTGCTGAGTCCATACAGCTATGTAGGTGCTCATATAACTGTTTGTAGTGGGCATGGACACAAGGTCATAACACCATTGGACACCTCTCCATTTTCAACCTGATAATCATGCTTATTCTAGTACCCATGTCTGTATCAGGGCAATGCAACAACCAGTATCTATAGAAAGTTATGCCTGTAGGATGCACAGAAACTAAGATTACACACATGTACAATGTGTACAGCTTATTTACCTGATGTTTTGCTTCTCATGTCTGTTGTTTTGAGGCTTCCAGCTACACTTACTCATAAAAGGAGGGGGAGTTTCCATATTTATCAAGGATATCCACACCTCCAGGTTAGTGGCATTGCACGAAGTATCGGAGACCATCCATGTGCAACTAACAGTGGGCAAGACTGCTTTTCAGTTTATAGCATCCTACAGACCACCCTCTCAAAGTCAGGAATCCCACTCGGCTTTCTTGAAAACATTGGAGAACATGAAGATCTCTCGGAACACCATTATATTGGGTGACTTCAACTACCCAAACATTGAATGGGAGCACTACTCAAGCCCCAGCACCTTAGCCCAAAGGTTCCTGGAAATTATAAACTCAAATGCTATGGAACAACTAGTCACCACTCCCACAAGAGGGGACAACATACTAGACCTGACCATTACCAACATGGGGACTCTATGCTCCACACCAGAAGTATATCCCTCATTGGTAAGATCAGACCATAAATTAATTTCACTGGATGTCCACATCCCGACCCCACCCCCAGCCCAGAAAACCACAGTGAAAAACTTCTCAAAAGCGAACTTCTCACGTCTCAAAACCGAAGTGGAATCCTTCAAGACCCCAGGGCCACTGGAAACTACGGCCCAAACTGCAGAATCCTATATAAACGCATTCTACGGACATCTCCAGGAATGCATGGATCATGCTATCCCAAACAAAACCAAGACTGTTAGAAAAATGTGTATTTGAATATATGAGAAATGCTAGTTTAAAAGCAAAGTAGTATATAATGCATTTTATTCTATTAATCATATAACAGTACAGATTAATTCATGTGTAAATGTAAGTAGTTTTGAAACTGCAGTGTGGCTTGAAGCAAAGCTGATCTTTGACCCTGGCAGAATGCTAGCTTAGCAAGTTTTAATGTTTATGCTTTTCATAAGTGATTATCTGCTGGGTCAGGAAATTAAGTGTGTGAAATAATGAAATCTTCTGCTCTTTCCTGTTGGAATGATTTGGCCTTGTATATGTGTTACTGCGATAGCACGCAGCTGTGTGAGAAAGTGTAACAAAGAACAAAGACGTGTATTAAAAGACTGAAGCTGCTATTGTATTCGAACTGATATGAAACCCTGAAGAAGTAACTTTACAGAAAGACATTATGTCTGACCAGCTGGATAGCAAGGCCGTATTGTATCTAGAGGAAAAGTTTTTTTTTAAATATACAGCATCAACAGTTTTATGAATAAAGGACTGTAAGCTAAAGTAATGTAGATGCCCTGTGACATATCATGTCAGTAAGGTGGGCATAGCTTAAATGTTAAACCTATTTAAAATTGTGTGCTTCCTGTTTCTTGTCAGACAAAATTCTGTACTTGTACGTTTTTTGCCTGCTGGTGTACACTAGTAAACTTTTGAATCTGAACCTCCTGTGTATTGAATTCTTAATTTTATTTAACAGTTTGGTCCTTCGCAGATGGAACTCCCTTGGTAAGCCGCAGATCAGAGCGTATCGGTGGTCGAATACTGTGCAGGAGAAGTTACCGAAATGGTTCTTCTTGAGTGAAAAGACCTCCGACTGAATTGTCGTGTAAAGAGGCTGGCCACTTTCTGATCTGTGGCCGAAAAGCAGAACTTGGACAGTTCAATACCGGAGGCTCAGGTAGGAAGAATTTGCCTTTTTTCTGTTTTAGATCAGAGGCTAGGTTACAGTATATTGTTGTCAACATTTGTTTTGCAGATCAGGGACAAAAGGAAGTACTGTATATTTGGTCATAGATCAGGGTAACAGAATAAGGTAGGCAGTTATTCTAGATAAACTATGAACAGGAACTGAGAACTTGATATCACGTGATAAAAAAGGGTCACGTAACATTTTCTTTGACATGGGTAATCAGTGCACTAAAACATCGCGAGATCCGCCCCTAACCGAAGACGCAAAATACATGCAATTACAACGTTCTGATAATGTTAGGTATTATACGAAATGGGTTAGTAAATATGAATTTGATGGTAAACTAGATAAAACTTCACTAGTTAAACTCCTTAAACAGCTTAAATCTCATGCGGGAGGTCAGGCAAAAAAGCAACGCCAACTAGGCATTCCTCAAGCACACAGGTGGATTGAGGAAGCAAATCGTAGAGAACAAAAACTTAAAAATTCAAAAACATTATTTTTAGACAAAGAGGATAATAACTTGGTGATAGCAACAGCTCCTCCTCCTCCTCCCTTGCCCCCTCCCTTACCCTTTTCAGGATATGAAGCGAGTGGACAGGCTGGTCCACCTCCGCGTTATCCTGAAGTTTCAGCAAGACCACAACCATTTGTTAGAGATCTTATTGAGACTAGGTCCCGAACACGTAAAACACATAGGGACACAGAATCTTACCAAATAGAGAGAAATCTACAGGATGAGAGTGAGGAAGAAATATGCCCACTTATAGAGGTTCCAAATCCTCAGGCAGGACAGGAAGGGCAGGACCCAACACTCTTAGTATATAGACCATGGACACCGGAGGATATCCGGAAGGCTACTGAGGGAATCCCCCATCCAAAAGTAAATTTTACGAAATTTTTAGAAGATTTACAAGGCATGAGGTTGAGTTACCATTTGAATGGGGAAGAAGTAGAAAAAGTAGTAAGACAAATTATAGGTCCAGATTGGCACATGATTTGTGGCACCTGGAATCCTCGTAATGCAGAGCTTAGACCACTCCCACATAGTGACGCAGAGTTAGACAACAGAGTAAAAGGTCTGACAGACCGAATCTCTGAGAAGTGGAAACCCAGAGAAGACTGGACTTGCATTAATCAATGTATACAACAGGAAAATGAGACAATAGATGGATATTATGCTAGATTATTAGAATGTTTTAATAATCATAGCGGTATGTCGGTTCCTGAGAACCAAACGAATGATTCCCCGTATGAACAACAATTAAAAAATGCATTTTTGAAAGGTTGCATTGCACCTATTAGTAGCTTCATTGCGAAGCATATGATAGATCATCGAACGAGGTAGCTACAAGCCTTACTCGAATACGCTAGACATGCTGAAAAACATTTTAATAGTAAAAAGAAAAAGAAGGCGCAAGTCTTCACTGCTGAAGACGGAGCTGAAGTATTTGTATTACAGTCAGGTAAAAAGGGTAAGAAAAATACCCAGGGAAACAAACAGTCTGATAAACGATCAGAAGATTTTGATGAGAGGAAAAAGAGAGATGAATGCTTCAAGTGCAGGAAAAAGGGACATCTAGCAAGGGATTGTAAGCAAAACAAAAAGGTAATTACAGAAGATAAGGGAGATAAGGACTGACTATATGATAGTAAGGATACATCATGTGAAAGTCAGAAATCATCAGGAAAAGTTACTAAACAAAAAACAAATGTAAATGTGATAGAGGGAGTTGAGGAAGTGTAAGTAGATATGGAGGATGAAGAAAGTGAAATTTTGGACTTAGCATTATTGAGCTTAGAGCTCTACTTAGCAGATACGAAACCGGAAGTTACACTTCTGGTGGAGGGAAGGGAAGTCAAATTCCTGTGTGACTCAGGAGCGTCACGGACTTTGATACACCCCTCCAAGTTACCAGAACATTCCGAATCACCTGATTATAATAGTAAAAGCCGCAAATGGACAGCTATACAGGAAACCACTTTCCCATGATGTAGCAATAACTGACCCTGTTTCAGGTATGACCCAGAGAAGTAAAATTGTTGTTTCTGCAAAGTGTCCAGTAAACCTATTGGGCAGGGACCTTATGCAGATATTTGGCATAGTAGTAGTTCCAACTCTACAAAGTATGGAGGCACAGAGACAAATGGATACATTTGTAGTGCGATCGGAGGGTGAAACTTTTTACTGGTACAGCCAGGACCTAGTCACGACTGGTCCAGGGGCAGTAACCGAGGAACTGATGAACGTAGCCATCAGTAAAGCTCCCTCCCTCGACACTGATCAACAGCATTTGTTACACTGTACTCTATACTACTGTACTACACCAGGACCTGATAGAGAATATGAGCAAGAATTGTTTAGAAATCGTGCAACTAGATTGGTTTTGCGTATTTTGTACTGGGACACTGAGGGGAACAGTGTAGTTAGCTGTTCATTACCTCAAGACTTCCTTGCATTGTATAGATCAAATCGGTTACCACATGTCAGCTTGACAAAGAACAAAAGTGTCAAATGGGCAGATTTAGGAGAAAAAGTAACAAGATGGGAGAAACAGACTGATTTAGAACTGTCAGAACAAGGGATACAAAAACAAAAACTGAATTGGTTGACACAGACACATCCAGCTGTACACTTGCAATCTAGCGAGGACAGCTGATTAGCATTTTTATTAGAAAAAGAAGAAAAGGCCTTATGTGAAATTCCAACAACTCTTTGGTCAACAGGCAAGTCAGATGTAGGACTTATTCGAACAGCAGGACCAGTTACAATTACCCCAAAGTCAGCTTTTAGACCACAGAAAAGACAACACCCTTTGAGAAAGGATGCATAAATAGGAATTAAGCCTATAATAGCAGCATTAATCAAAGAAGGAGTACTGGTGGAATCTCCTGATTCACCATGTAATACACCCCTATTTGCTGTTAAAAAATCAAATGGGGAATGGCGGATGGTACAAGATTTACAAGCTGCAAATAATGCAGTAATACCTAGAGCACCTACGGTGCCAGACCCACATACTTTGTTAAACGATTTAGAATTGCAACAGAAGTATTTCTCTGTGGTAGATATTAGCAATGCTTTCTTTTCAATACCTATACATCCTGATAGTCAATATTGGTTTGCATTTACATTTCAGGGTAAAAGGTATACGTATACTCGACTACCACAGGGATATTGTGAGAGCCCAACAATATTTGCACAAGAAATGGCTAGCAACCTGGCAGGGTTTACCCCACCGGGAGGTAGTCAAATTCTACTTTACGTAGATGACATCTTGCTAGCAGCCCCCACCCAGCAACAGTGCAGGGAGGATACTGTAGCATTATTGAAACTTTTAGCAACACAAGGACACAAAATAAACAAAAGTAAGTTACAACTTAGGAGAAAACAAGTTAGATACCTAGGATATGTAATATCCAATGAAGGTAGAATACTAGATGACAAAAGAAAAACAGCAATCTTGCAAGCACCCAAACCAACAACCAAGAAAGAAATGATGTCTTTCTTAGGTACAACTAATTATTGTCAGAGCTGGATACCAAATTATGCTTTGGAATCTGCTCCACTGACTGACTTGATATATAAGACACCAATGGCAGCACAAGATATCTTACAATGGACAACTGAAGCAGAAACGGCTTTCTGCAGGTTGAAGCAGTTGATAGCTTCTTCATTAGTTTTAGGACTTCCGAATTATCATAAACGATTCTTTCAGACCGTAGATTGTAAGCAAGGATATATGACGTCAGTATTGACGCAACAACATGGGGACAAGCAACGCCCCATAGCCTACTATTCATCACAGTTAGACCCAGTGGCGCAATCTTTCCCTCACTGTATACAAGCAGTAGTTGCAGCCGCAATGGCAGTACAGGCTTCAGCCTCAGTGGTGTTATTCCACCCACTCACATTGAGAGTGCCTCATGCAATTGCAATAATTTTACTGCAAGAAAAAGTGGCATACCTTTCTCCTGCTAGACATCTTTCGTGTATGACTATACTGCTGAGCCAACCTCATATGACAATTGAATGATGTACGACATTAAATCCATCAACATTACTCCCAACTCCTGTGGATGGCACACCACACAGCTGCCTGCAGGAAATTGAACAGTTAGCTTTACCTAGACAAGATCTTACAGATATGCCCTTGGATAATGCTGAGGTGACATATTACGTGGACGGCTCATGCAGAAGGGGTCCTACAGGGAAGAATCTGGTAGGGTATGCAGTAGTTACAGACACTGAAATTTTAGAAGCTCAATCCTTACCACACAACTTATCTGCACAAGCAGCAGAATTGATAGCTTTGACGAGGGCATGTACTTTAGCAAAAAACAAGTGTGTGAACATATATACTGCTTTTTCTACAGTACATGTATTTGCACAACAATGGAAAAATAGAGGAATGATAACATCTAGTGGAAAACCTATTAACCATGTGCAATTTATTTTGGCATTATTAGAATCTATTCAGTTACCTACCAAAGTAGCTATTTGTAAATGTGTAGCTCATACAAAACAACAGGATAAGATTTCGAAAGGCAATGCACGAGCTGATGCAGCTGCAAAGCAAGCAGCCTCAGACTCAGAAACTTTACTTTTAAATGAGGAATTACAACCCTCTGAGATTTTAGATTTAGACATGTTAAAAACAATGCAGACGCTTTCCACAAAAGCAGAAAAACAAAAATGGGTAAAATGAGGTGCAATTCTTGAGAATGGACTGTACATTTCCAAAGAAAAAAAAAACGATATTACCGTCTAATTTATTTAGATATGCAGCTTTGTTGAGCCATGGGCAGTGCCATGTCTCAACAGGGGGGATGGTACAGTTAGTAAACCGAATATTCCAAACATATGGATAAACAAACTACACAAAAGAATTTTGTGCAGCTTGTCATACTTGTAACAAGCAACATGCACAAGGGGCATTTAAAACCAAGCAAGGAAGTTTTCCTATACCACCATTTCCGTTCCATACTATTTGTATGGATTTCATAGAATTGAATAAATGTTAAGGGAAAAAGTTTTGTTTAGTTATTGTAGACATGTTTTCTAAATGGGTAGACGCTTTTCCAACCAAAAACCCGGATGCAGCAACAGTGGCGAAAGCCCTGATAAAAGAAGTAATCCCTAGATTTCGCATTCCAGAGAGGATTTATAGTGACAATGGCACACATTTTGTAAACCAGACAATCCACCAGCTTGGGAGATTTTTTGGTATCTCCTTAAAGAACCATTGTGCTTATCACCCACAGTCAGCAGGACTGGTGGAAAGGTACAATGGTACCCTCAAAAGTAAGCTTAGGAAACTAGCTGAGGAGGCCCAAAAGAATTGGATATACTGTCTGCCTTTGACACTGCTGAGTATGAGAACGGTTCCAAATGTAAAGGGTTTGACTCCCTTTGAAATGGTTTTTGGGAGAGCATATTATGTACCTCAGTGGAAAGCTCTCATGCCTGCAGAGCAAGAGGCTGACAGTTCATTAGCTAGTTATATGAGGAAACTGTTAACAAATAAATCTGTTTTGCAGTTTAACTCTTTTTCAGATAAGGAACAGACCAGACCGGTCGAAGCAGTCTTGGCCCCAGGGTCGTGGGTTTGGCTGAAAGTGACGAAAAGGAAGAATTGGGTGAGTCCAAAGTGGGAGGGACTGTACCAGGTTCTGTTGGCAACGCCTACTGCAGTCAGAGTGGCCGAGAGGACGTCCTGGGTTCATTTGACGCATTGTAAACCGGTAAAGAACTTTCAACTTGCTAAAAACTTTGTGACTGATACACAACCAGACCGAGATGGCCAAAAACAAAGCGAATAGAAATTTAGATCAACCCCAGAGATGTTGCATAATCATTTTGTTGAGTGTACATTTATTAACTGTAATTGTGACAATTTTCCTCTTGTTGTGGTTTATCCTACACACAACCACACAAGTGAAAGTGGGAAGGCGTGATGCAACGTCTATAGACTGCATCCAAATTTTAATACATACCTAGCCATGAAACGTGTATATGCAGAGACTATGAACATTTCAAATTGCTGGGTTTGTACAGCTATACCAACAGCATATGGAGGACTGATAATGTCCGCTGTCCCTTTGGGGATAAATGAGACTTGGGAGAATTTACTTTTCGATACAGGAATTGTGAGATCACAGGACAAAATAGCTTTATTTTTACCTGTCACACAAAAAGGAATTGTATGTTTTTTCAAAAATGACACCCTCCAGGTGGGCTGGAGCAATTGTAATATAACCATATCTTACCGATGTTATATTAAGAATAGTAATGGCAATACTTTTTGCAATACTAATTATGACTCGTATTTGAACTCATTGAAAACAACTATGAATGACATTCGTAAAAATCTAGTTTTGTTTAAACAATTGTCAGTTATAGATCAGAAAATGTTTCATGCAGGGCTGATGCGTATTAGTACTAAAGTAGAAAACTGTTATTTTATTTGTGGGAAAAAGGCATATAAATGGTTACCTGAGAATTGGTCCGGCAGTTGTTTTTTGGGTTACTTGGTTCCGGCAATAAGACATACTTCAGAATTACCTTTGGGTAAGATACGAAACGTAAGAGAAGCAGCCCGAAAACCCGAAAGTCCAGTTAAAAAACCTGTGAATCCAGTTGGAAAGATCGAAGCTGGCTGGAAAGACCACAATTCAGTAAAAGACAAAAGCGAATTGACTCATATGGACTTGAGTGACAGTGTTATATCCTGGGCAGGAATATTCCCAGCCTATGGAGCAGTCAAATCAATCTGGGAGCTGAGGAAGTTGTGGAAACTTCTCGAAGTAATGAGTAATGCAACTTTTTCCACCCTAGAACTGGTGACTGATGAACTGAATGCAATGAGAACTGTTGTGCTACAAAATCGGATGGCTCTTGACTTCACCCTAGCGGCAAGAGGTGGTACGTGCGCGCTTATCAAAGAAGAATGCTGTGCTTATATTCCTGACAATCGTCATGAGATCAATAACCACCTAGAGGTAATTCAGCAAGTATCAGCCATGACTGAACCAGGCCCAAACCTACTGACGGACTTTTTCCAGAATTTATTTGGGGGGGTGGGATTCCATCCTAATGAATATTCTGATTGCCATTTGTGTGGGTATACTCCTAATAGGAGCATGTGTTTGCTGTGGAATTCCCTGCATGAAAAGATTAATCAAAGATTTTATTGATGTATCTGTTACTGAAACTTTGTACCAAGATATTGAGATTGAAAGATTGATTTCAGATGACATTTTTTCTGAAGTATAGATTGAATGACTCACCTAGCTGAAAATCCTAAGTGGAAAAGGCTAGGAGATGAAATGACACTATGCATACTTCATAATAGAATAAAAAGTATTAATAGAGGGGAAAATGTTAGAAAAATGTGTATTTGAATATATGAGAAATGCTAGTTTAAAAGCAAAGTAGTATATAATGCATTGTATTCTATTAATCATATAACAGTACAGATTAATTAATGTGTAAATGTAAGTAGTTTTGAAACTACAGTGTGGCTTGAAGCAAAGCTGATCTTTGACCCTGGCAGAATGCTAGCTTAGCAAGTTTTAATGTTTATGCTTTTCATAAGTGATTATCTGCTGGGTCAGGAAATTAAGTGTGTGAAATAATGAAATCTTCTGCTCTTTCCTGTTGGAATGATTTGGCTTTGTATATGTGTTACTGAGATGGCATGCAGCTGTGTGAGAAAGTGTAACAGAGAACAATGACATGTATTAAAAGACTGAAGTTGCTACTGTATTTGAACTGATATGAAACCTTGAAGAAATAACTTTACAGAAAGACATTATGTCTGACCAGTTGGATAGCAAGGCCGTATTGTATCTAGAGGAAAAGTTTTTTTTTTAATATACAGCATCAACAGTTTTATGAATAAAGGACTGTAAGCTCAAGTGATGTAGATGCCCTGTGACATATCACGTCAGTAAGGTGGGCATAGCTTAAATGTTAAACCTATATAAAATTGTGTGCTTCCTGTTTCTTGTCAGACAAAATTCTGTACTTGTACATTTTTTGCCTCCTGGTGTACACTAGTAAACTTTTGAATCTGAGCCTCCTGTGTACTGAATTCTTAATTTTATTTAACAAAGACCCAATCATCCAAAGGCAGGCGTCCAGTCTGGTGGACCCCTGCCATAAATAAACTGTACAACAGAAGGAAGAAGCTACTACATGATAGAGCAAAATCCCTAATAGGGAAGACATCTCTGATCAGTACTAGCAAAAATTACGATCCCTCATAAAATCCTACAAGGCCAGCTTCGAGAGAAAAATTGCACAGGACACCAAAGACAATCATAAGGCTTTTTTCAGTTATGTTAGAAACCTGGGATGCAACTCCCAGACTTAGTCTGAGTTGATTCCAAATGACAAAAAAATACACTGAACCCACAGACATCACCAATATCCTGGCAGACAGGTTCAGTGCAAACTTCTCCACCCCCCCCCAAAAGAGCAAGTATCTATCCCGGCAGAGGGCTGCCTCCCAAACATCTCAGATGCTCAGGTGAAGGCTGCCCTCTCCAAAGCAAAAACACTGCTTCCATGGGACCAGATGGCGTCCCAGGTTGCGTCCTACATGAACTCCAAGAGGAACTAATTCCTCAAATAAAACAGCTATACAATCTCAGCCTCACTACAGGACATGTGCCCACAGAATGGCGTACAGCAACAGTGGTCCCACTCCACAAAGGTGGAGCCTCTACGGATCCTGGAAACTATTGCCCCATAAGCCTGACTAGCTTAGTCTGCAAGGCTATGGAGAGGATCATCATGGAGCTCATAAACAAAGACATTGGGGAACTACAGACACTAGATCCTACCCAGTTCGGCTTTGTCAAGGGCAGATCCTGCCTTTTGAACCTGGTTGACTTCTTCAAAACAGTCACCAAAGCCATAGATGAAGGGAAGGTAGTTCACACAGCCTATCTGGACCTTGCAAAGGCATATGACACAATACCCCACTCGGGCATCATAGATAAGCTATCCAGCTTAAATATAAACCCCTATGTCACAAGATGGGTCGCAAACTGGCCCAAAGACAGAACCCACAGAGTGAGAGTTGCTGGAGCCATGTCAGACTCGAAACCAGTCACAAGTGGTGTCCAACAGGGTTCTGTCTTGAGACCACTCTTGTTCGGTATATACTTTTCCGAGGTACAGGCAAACGTAGGAGGACTATGGCTCACCAAGTTCGCAGACAACTGCAAACTGGGCGTCATAATCAACTCTCCAGCTGACACAAACATCCTTCAAAAAGGTCTCACAGAGGCAGATAACTGGTGCCAGTGCCATGGTTTAAAGCTAAATGCCAAAAAATGTGTAGTCATATCCTTTGGAAAAAACAATGTGCCCACAAATTACCACATAGGCGGAAACCCATTAAGAGAAAGTTATTAGGGACCTGGGGACCCAAGTTGATAGCAATCTCTCTTTTGAAAACCACATTGCCAAAGTGGTTAGAAAGACCTTCTACATAGCCCACCTCATCACGAAGGGTTTCACATCTAGATCAAGAGAGGTAATTGTGCCCCTTTATTCACCCCTCATCAGGCCCATCATAGAATACAATGCCCTTTTTGGGATGTACCTTACCCGACACCTGCAGCAATTAGAAAGACCCCAAAAGTATCTCACCAAGAGGATCAAGGGTCTCAAACAGATGCCATATACTGCTCATTTAAAAAAACTTCAGCTCTACTCAGTTGCATACCGCCTACTTCGAGGCAATCTATGCCTGACATATAAAGCTATGTCAAATCCAGAATTAATGGACATGCTCCACCTCAGTAAATCTAAATCCCTTAGAGCCACACGCTCGAGGGACTTGAACCTCAGCACAGAAATAAATAGAACTTTCTGGAGGGACAAGTTCATAACCCAGAGGCTCCCTTCACTCTAGAATAGAATTCCAGTTGATGTGAGGCAGAGCACCTCACTGAATCTCTTCAAGAAGAATCTCGATAAGTGGATGGGGGATCGTAGGTTTGTCCCAGGGATTACTCCTGTGTCACTATTAGACAGAGGCACAGTAAACTAAACCTTAAAAAGGGCACAGTATACTCAAATCAAGGGGTGGCATAAGCCATACAGAATTGGGCTAGGCTTATAATTGCCCCAGGGCAGGTAGCCTAGTATGAACCTATGAACCTATATGTACATGTGCACAGGTAATGCCTGATATGCATTTCTGTTTTATGTCAGTATGGCACACTGTATTTACACTCTTGCTGCTCAGTCATACCTCTCAACCTGTTAGAGAAGGACAACACACATAAATGGGGGCAATGGCCCAAAATTAGTGACACCATTTTAATATTGCTGTAACACACTTGAGTCAGTTGATAGCACAGTAGTCTTTGCATTTATAGAAATATCCTAGAGGATGTCCAGCACTCATTTACATGCTATTTAATGTTCTAATGTCAGTCTTCACAGATTTGCCAATGATTTTCCAGACATAACACAACTCTATGAGTAAATGAATACAAATATAAGGCACACATATGGTCAGTGTGCATAACACTGGGCAGTTGAATTATATGAGCTCAGTGTATCACATGCAGTTCAATAGACACATCTGGGAAAGTAGTTTACTATGCACATACTTTGTATAGGTCTCTTAGATTTGTGAGACAAATGTGTATCATAATTGTATTCACAAGTAACATGGATATTTACGACATTGCACTAGCTGGCCTATCAGTGTCACAGTCAGTATTGTTAAACAGACACTCCAGTAGTAGCCATATGTGAGACGTCCTTTCCTGGGGTGACTCAGGGGCCTGAGCTGTGATCTATGTCACTGCAGACAGACCCAGATGCTATGGCCATAGGTGCTGATCAGCAATATATCAGTACAGAAATTCTTGTTGAGACATATTTGTTCAACTTCCTATTTCCCATTATTACATACCCCCTACATTGATTTTGCTTTCGATTTGTGTTTCTGTCTCTCTCTCTCTCTCTCTCTCTCTGTCTACAGATGTAGAGGTATACACCTGTTTTGCATAGGCAGCAGCTTGCCTTTTGTAGGTAATTACAACTAGATAACACAAACCTGGATGGATATACTGTGAAACACACTGCTCGTACACCAGGATGCAAAAAAAGAAGAATTTATTAATCCACACGACATAAAAAACTCTCTGGTTAAGCGCTGTTCTGAGGAAGACTGTGGTAAACAGTTGAAAGCGCTTAACCAGAGAGTTTTTTATGTCGTGTGGATTAATAAATTCTTCTTTTTTGCATCCTGGTGTACGAGCAGTGTGTTTCACAGTATATCCATCCAGGTTTGTGTTATCTAGTTGTAATTCCATTTCGTTTTGGGTTTTTGTAGGTAATGCTCATGAGCAAGTGATGGCTTGTGCACCAGCTGGTGTCCCCACTTGCTAACTGCATGCAGAACAGCTGTGTTGTTATTCCTATAGCCAATGGCATGGCAACACTCTCTTATAATTGAGTACTTCATGTGGGTGTTGCCCCTTTTCCGTGCTAGTGAGACAGACATCATGGAGATGTGTGGACAGCAGCATCACAGAGAGTAGTTGGAAATACCTCTTGCATAAAAAAATGTGGAGACAGCCCAACAAAATGGGGGAGAAGGTTCCAGACTTAAGGACAGAATGCAAATATTGCTGTTATACAGTTGGATTAATGCTAGTTTAATAGGGTTGGTGTGGACATGGATTTTCTGGGTCTATATTAGATAAATGAAAGTTTATCTTACTGAACGTTGACATGAGCGAAAATTCCGGAACCCGAAACCAGAATTTTGAGATCGCAGTACAGTGAAGATGGGAATATTTGCCCTTTCTTCACTGTAGTGCGATCTCGGAGTTGGAATATATATTTAGCGGGGAGTGTGGGGGGTGCAGCCCCCCACAATTGCAGTTTCGAGTTCTGGGATTTTCGATAATGTCAGCGTTCGGTAAGATAAACTTTCGTTTATCTATTATAGACCTGATTTTCTGCATGATTTTAAGTATGACAGTGTTATGTGATTGACATAACTCTCAACTGTAGGGCTATCTGCAGAATGGCCAGAGGTTTGACTCTTATGTTTGGTCTGTTCCTCAGACAGTTCATGTCCTTGGCAAATCAGTAGCATACTCTGGGGATTTCAAACAGTAAATGTTAACATCCTCTTGAGTTTCTGACTTCATATCCCTCAGAAAAGATATGACAACAAACCCTGTAACACCAGCAACTTTTTTCAGTTTACAACAGCAATATTTCAGTTATGCCCCTGTTTTGGGGTGTCTGTACCGCAAGTATGTCAGACTTTGTCCAGATGTCATGCAGTAAGAGTTTGATAGTTATGGTATATCATTATTTAGTGCCTTCATTCCTGATATCATCCCAGTAATGTAGCAGAATGCCAGACATGTTACGAGAAAAAGGCCATATATATGAGGACAAAGCCTGGACATTCTGTGGGAATCTGTACAGTTGAGAGGTCTACGTATGTCTGGTGATTAACAGACTGTCAAAAGTGTGTAGCAGTGTAGTGTGTAAATGTTAGTTGGGCTGTGTAGGGAAGGAGTAGATGTAAGTGTCATGGCTCTTCTTCTATCCAACCGTCCATGCTGTCCCAGTTTCTGATGGTCTATCAGTTGTATATGTGTGTAGGGGCAGATTGAGACATGTCCTGTACCACCTCAGGATTCCTATTACACTGTGAATTGGGGCATTATATGTAGGGGTAGTGTGTGAGTGGCAAACTTGATATTTTTGTTCACACAGTTGTTATACTCTAGTGTTCATTTGGCTTAACAGTATGTCACTGTGACTGTGGTGAAATTGGTTGTGGGTATGCACTGTCACACCAGTGTCTGTTTTTCACTGCTGTTACATCCCTGTAGTGCCTGATATATTTGCAAATGCATGTGTAATTCCCCATAACTGATTTGGGGTACTATTGTGCCAGTCTGACTGTAGTTTGTTAGGTGCTTGGCTACATGCTTAGCAGCACAGTGATGTCCAGTTGTCTGGCTCATATCTTTGGTCTAGTTCCCATAAGTGTTGTGTATTTCTGATAAACCAGTGGGATGATGTGAGAATAAAACTAACTACTGAGAATCAACTGAGTCTTGCACTTGTGCTATTTTAATCAATATATGTTAGAACTGACGTTGTTACTGCAGCAACTGTCTTACCTTATCTACTCAAGTATTTCAGATATGTCCCTATTTTTATGGCTTTCTCCCCCCACTTTGTCAGGCTTGGTCCAGATTAATTGCACTAAGAAGATCTGAGAATACCTGTCAACTGGCTGGATTGTTTCAGAATGTCCAGGTTTATTGCTCAGATTTTTGGTCTGTTCCACAAATTATTTGTATTTCTCTGGTAAATCACTGTGATGATTTAAGGATTTCGTAAATGATGACATACATTTCAGTGTCAGACCTCATATCCTTCAGACAATGTATGCTGAAACAAACCCTGTTACTCTAGCAACTTTCTACATTTATAATAGCAATATTAAACATACATCCCTAGTTTTGGCCTATTGTCCCCCCATTTTGACAGCCTTTGCCCAGATGTCTTGCACTAAGAGGTTGCGAGGTATAGTTCGGAGGTTTGACTGTACTACCTGTTATTTATATATATATATATATATATATATATATATATATATATATATATATATATATATATATATAAAATATATATATTTTTCATATATATATATATATATATATATATATATATATATGTGTATATATATACAAAATGTGAGTAATTCCACATAACTTTTTCCCTACTGTTGAATGACTCTACTGTATAATATGTTTAAAAAATCTTCACCAATCCCTAAAGCTCCAATGGTGTAGTGCTATATTACTCTGACTATAGTGTACAGGGCCTGGGTCCAAGACTTGGCAGTGCTGATTAGTTTGTTGCTAGGCAGAACAGTGGCTGATGGAGATAGAATAAAGTGGTTTTAAGTGGGTTTGTGAGTTGCTAAGCAATGCCAAGGTATGGGTAGTCGTAGGGATGCTTAATCCATTTTGGCTTCACTTAGCATCGCGCAAACTCACATACTCCCGCTTACTCCTGCTTACACCCTTACTAATTTCTTTAAAAGAAAATAAAAAGGGGTGATAAGAAAGTGGTGAAAAAGGGGCATGCAGAGGGGAAAACAATATGAAATGTAGGTAGGGATGTGCAGGACTGGAGTAGGGAAGGTCCATAGCTGTCCATTTCTTATATAGCAACAGCTATGCATTCGTATGGAATTTGGAGAAAAATTTGGACACTCAAACCCCAGAGAGGGGGGGTGAGGACAACAAAAATGTGTTCTCAAGCCAGTTGGACTGGATTACGTGTCCAGTGGGCATGTGTGCAAAATGGACTGCTATGTATGAGGCAATATGTTTTTGGTGACAGATGCCCCTTTTTTTAAGGTGAGGGTGGGATGTTGGGGAAGGGTTGTAGGTACATCTGGGGAGGTAGTTTTGGTAGGGAGACAGACAAAACAGCAGACAGGGATGGTGTATGACACATGTGGGGGGTAAACACCTTGGAAGGGAAGAGCGGCTGGTAATCAGAGGCCCATGGATATAGTGGGACTGACATCCCCACCCACAGGCACCATCACAGCCACAAACTGTAAAGGGGGAGACAGGAGAGATAGTGACATGAAGAGTGATGGCTATGTGGTCAGATATTACCAAGGAGGATGGCACTGTAGGAGTGCTACAGTGGCTACTCATGTTGGTTAGGACCAGGTACAGGATATTTCCACCTGTCGTAGAAGTGTTGACCAGATGTCTTGCAGTGAGATTCAGAGGTTTGTGATATCATTATTTAGTGACTGCACTTCAGGTAACACCCCACTGACTTAGCAGATTCCTGGAAGTAGTATGTAGTAGTGGCCATGGATATGGTCACAAATCCTTGTGGAAAAATATGTAAAGACGCAAAAAGGTGCACCATTTGTGCCTTTTTATGTTTTTACATATTTTTCAACAATGGTTTTGCTACAAACATTTCATTTTTATTGAGGGTTCATTTTAATAAATGATTTTAAGTGTTTTTTGGATGTCCGTGGTGGTTCATTCCTGACTTTTTCACTGCATTGCCCTTTTTTCACAGAACACCTTCAGCTGCTAACATGACTGTTTTGCCTATTAAACTAGAATGGTATGGGGCAAACCATGACAACTCTGGGTACATGACTAGAGAGGGTTTGTACATATCAGGGTTACATATCTGGCACAGGAGGGGTACCCTGAACTGCTGTTATATGAGTGTGCTACTGGCATATTTTGACTGGTTTCCTATCTGTGTCCAGGGTTATTGGTAGCAGTGACCAGTAGCCGTGACAGAGTGGCACTTGACATACATGTATGAGGAAGAGTGCACGTTGTATGTACCTATCCAGCTGTCTTTTGCAGGCATGTGGTGGAACAGTTGTATGCAGTTTATTAATATACCCTTCATACAACTACTACCAACATTTCCTTACCTGTAAAACCTGTGGAGAAAATATCTGTTAACACTACCTGACTGTTTTAAATTCATTCCTGATTCCTTGTGTCTAGATATGCACACATCTTAGTACCACTCCCTGGACTAGAACCATGTCTGTGTGTGCAAGATTAACAACTAAGCTATTTATCATCACACCAAGCTACCGGACAACTGCTGTTTCTTGCTTCACTGGTTTCTGCCTAATAGTTTCTTGGTTACACAGTCTGAACTTGTAATCCTAAGATGCATGCATGCAGATAGTTAGTGTACTATGCATTAAGCCTTTGGATTACTGCAATCTGGAAAGCAAAGGTTAACACAAGGCAATGCTTCATGGAACACACTTTGATACCTTCACATTACTATTCAGGGTTCAGAGCTTAGTGCAGTATATATTTCACATTTCATTTATATCTTGTTTTACAGATCCACCATCTACAGTTTTTCTTAACAGCTGATTCACAGAACAGCCTTGGTTAATGTATGCTGTCACAGCCTTATTTGCTGTGAAGAACCTGTATACATTCTATATGTCTGCAGCAACATACCAGAGTAAACACAACAGTTTCTGTTATAATTGTTTATTTCAGATCAATCTTCGTCAGACATATTTTATTTATTCAGTTGACATAGTAACAGTATACCTACTAGCACTACACAATGTACTCCTTCTTAGTTATTTGTACAATATACTGCAAAATAGCTTTTTACTCACCAGCCTGTCAGTGCAGCCTCAGCAGTCTGTCGGCATGGGTCTCAATGTTACTATCCCTCTCTGCTGCAGCTATAGGAGAGAAAAACAAACATTATGCATACCTGTCTATCACATCCTCAGGCTAGAATTTGGTACACATATATCTGTAATACTTACAAACTGCTGGAGCACAATTGTCCCTGGCATCTTGGATCCACTGTTCCAAGAGTGTCCCCTTCCTCTGCTTTAAGTCAGCATAGTGGTCCCAGACCTGCTTACCAGTTTGGGGGATGCCAGTAGCACTGGTGAGATCATGGGCAAGACGGTTCCAGGCCTCTGCTTTATACTGGGAGCCCTGGTACTAGCCCTGCAGCAGTCTCTCATCATGGTTACTTGCAAGGAGTCCAGCCATGACCCTGGACTCCACGATGCCCTAGCACTCCACCCTAAAGTACGAACCCTCACCTACACCATCCATGGTTAGTGCACAGGTTGAACAATAACAAGCACTGGCTGTGTTCCCATCTGTGTAGTTTAAATAAGGCCATATAACTGCTCTTTGCCATAATTGTTTAATTTTGAAGCTGCTGAGCACAGCTTAGCAATGCTCAAACCCTCTAAGCTGTGTTGAACAGTCCTTAAAGGGGTAATTGCTGAGCATTGTTTAACAGTGCGCAAATCCATTTACCTGAGCTGACTGCTGCTTAGCATTCACATTTAAGCAATGCTTACACCTGCTAAACATAGCTGAGCAATGCTATCCATTGTTCGCTTTTCATTTCATTAAAATATCAGGATAATAACTTAATTAATCATTGCTGACTTATTAGTAAGTGTATATGATCTACTTTACATGACGCCCCTCTATGTCCTTTCGTTACATTACCATGGGGTATGACCAAACTGTATAGGACACTTGTGTGTACATAGGTGATTTCACATGTTATATGCACCCACACTTATTTTTTAGAGCAGCTACACTACCCTGGTTGACAAATATCAATTACTACATCATTTGAAAAAAAAAATTGTAACAATGCTTTTCTGTCTAAAAATGAGTTGCCTGTGTTGGTACTCAAACTGTGAGCACCTGCATATAAAGCCAGGACTCTAACCACTACACTATCCCAATGTTAGAATTTTAGCTGTATATTTTTATCTCCTCTGGAGTGTTCAAGCAATGCTGGATAGTGGTCTATAACGTGCACACCCGCTCAGCTACGCTTAAACATACCTTAGCAGGAAAAAATATATATTTTTAATTATTTATGGCCTTGTACAGCTTTTATACTCTAGGAGGTTGACAGGTATGTGAGGCAGGCATCTGGGCATTCTGCAGACACCTGTTCCCTTGATGCTTTGACGTACAGCACTTTCACATGGCAGACATTTGTGTTTCAGTCTTCATATCCTGCAGGAAGTCCGTGCTACTGCAAACATTTTATTCTGTCAGCTTTCAGGTTTGTCAGTGCAAGTTTTCAAATGTGTCCCTATTTGTGTGCCTTTGTCCCCCCATTATTTATGACTTTGTACAGTGTTCTTGCTCTAGGACGTTAAGAGGTATGTGAGGCAGGCATCTGAGAATTCTGAGGAAACGTGCACAGTTGAGGGCTATGCATATGTCTCAACTATACAGATTTTTGCAGAATGTCCAGATTGTTGTCTCATATTTTTGGCCTGTTTCTGATCAATTTATGGTTTTCTGGCAAGTCCTTGAGGACTGCAGTCAGGAAATAATGGCAAACATTTGAGTTTCAAACTTTTCTCCTTTAGAAAATTCATGCTAATGCATAACCTGTTTTCTATCAACTTTCTAAGTTTGTAACAGCTATATTTAAAAAGTGTCCCTATTTTTAGGGCTTTTCCCCCCATTATTTGTGCCTTTGTCCAGATTTCTTCCTTTAACAGGTTGCGAGGTATGGGGCTATGGCCATATGGCACTTTTACAATGCAGGGGGCGTGTGACAGAACCTGTCACACACACCCCTGCATTGCTTTCTTGCTACACTATCTATTTCAGTGACTGCAGACACTGAAATACTCATTTATTTCATTTCAATGTCCGCAGACCCTGAAATACTGGCATAATATTAGAGAAGTTCTCTAATATTATGCCAAACTACTTTTAGAAAGTGCTGTATGGCACTTTCTGAGTGCGGGGAGCATGTTAACTGTGCGAGCACTACTGGAACACAGCAACTGCACTTGTTCACTGTTCATGTGTGTTCAGCCTTTCATGAATATGCAAGGCGTGGTGCTGTTAGGACTGTGCAGAAATGGACACAGTTCACTCTGTGCAGTAACAGCACTATTCCTGCACGGAGTTTATTGAATCCCAGGGATAGTCTTTTATTTCTAACAATATAGAGTAAAAGATAAAGATTTAGTTGTGCCTTGCTTGGCCGTTTGTTTTACCTAGTAGTTTGGTGCTGTCTGTTATGCTGCTGGCTATTGGGCAAATGTCTGGTTAGACTTTTGGGAGGCGACACTTGTAGTTTTTCTTATTGGGTTTTTAGTCAGGTATTTAATATTAAGCTTTTTGCTTGCAGTTTTTAGCAATTTTAATAATAGCAGTGGTTTGGGTCCGGCTCCACAGTCATGGTTAGGTATGCTTTAAATATTGGTTATTTTGCGTGGGCATGAGTGCTTGTGTTGGGTGCCAGTGGTAGTATGGGCTTTTCTAAGTACAGGTAACCAAACGCTGTAAGTGGAAGGGCAGAATTGTTCCAGCTAGTTATGGTGTATGGTGTTGATGGTACAATGCTCTTGTAATGATTGATGTTTCATTCTGGTTTAGCAGCAGGTAAGTTCAAATATTTACAGCATCTGTGGGGAAGTCTTTTAGTTAGGTGGTTCCAATTATTACCTTTCCTCTCCACCAGGCATGTTCAGGTAGCTTGTTTTTCTTCTGTTTAGTCAGGATAGGGACTGTCACATCCAAAGGATCCTGCAGCAGGGTTGATTTTGTTGGGAGAAAAGCATGGTATTCCAAAACCCCTGCAGCAGCATATCAGTTTTCTGTCACTGGTGCATTTTAGTTAAGCCTTATATGAAAGTTTTTAAGTTCAAACATCTCAAGGGCTTTACATTCTAGGACCCCACAGCAGCACAGCATTCAAGATCCAGAGGGTTGGCCTTTTTATCTAAAAACCTGGATTTATTTTATTTTTCATCACTGGGTTGTCATTTGTATCTGGAGCTCTGGATTTATTTGTTTGTCATACCCCCCCCCCTTTGCCTGTATTTTTAATTCTCTGTATTTTTCAGGTTCCAATACATTCCAGTCATTTAAGGAGAGGTGGCTTCATCTGTCTCAAGAGGCTCAAGGTTTACTTTCTGACTTAGAGTGAGCAGGGACAGTTGAGCAGGGTCAGAACTCTAGGAAGAGACCATCACTGAATGCAGAAGAAGATTCAGCCAAAAGACCAGCTCCAGTCAAGAAGGATCAAGGGAAAAGCAGCAGAGATTCCTCCAGTCCAAGAGTCAACCCTTCATGCCCACCTAAAGCATCATCAGAATCTCAAGGTAACATATCTGGTGGGGCAGCAGGACTAAGTTTTAATGATAGAGGTCAGTCTCCTGAGGATTACTTGGATGAGTTTATAAATTCTTTGCCAGAAGAAGGGATGGTCAAGCTGTTTGACTTAGCTCTGGAAAGGAACTTTGGTGTCTCCACAGCTGTTGTTACCAGAAAGGGTGAAGCTACAGATGCTTTTCAGATTGGACACCTGCCATTAACCAACTTGCACAGGTGGTCTGAGGTCAGTGGTTCAGGGAGCGATGTCCTGCCCCATCCGGATGATTGTGTTTCTCTGTTTTTGTCCCCTATAGCTATTTTCATCCCTTTGGTTTCCAATTCCCTGGGGTCTCACATCACGGTGCATGCTCCCACCAAGGACATAGATAAGATCCTTAATGTAGGGCTTGTAGATATATTCAACCTAGCGGATACAGAGGGTATCAAATGCATTTTGGATGCCAACAACACATATAACAAGAACTTGAAGGCAACATTAGCGGTCATCGGGGAAAAAGGCATCAGCCAGAATACCAGTCAGGAAATGGGATACTTGGTCACTAGGTTTTGTGGTGCTCATAGGAGTGATTATTGAGAAAGACCCCAGCCATGCCTTGCATCTATTAGTGTACTTTGTGGCCATAAGGGAGGAGTACCATGTTAAATTGGGTTCTTGTTGGGTGAATTATGATCAACATTTTAGGAAACTGAAAGCATTGGATAAGTCCCTCAGGAGGGAGTTAAGGCATCCTGACATTTGGATGAATGGCATGTTAGATAGGCCAGCCACAGCTAGGACTGATGGTGGGAGTGGTACTGCCAGGGAAGCAAAGTTTTGCTGGACCTTCAATCACGGCAGATGCCTTTAGCCTGCCTGAAAATATATCCACTTGTGTTTGGGATGTGGGAAAGGTCACCCTACCTCTGGCTGCTGGATGATAGCTGTCAGGACAAGTCCATTTTTCCCACTACTCAGTCAGAAGGAGGGCTGAGAGGTGTAACAGATCTCTTCGAATTAGGCAGCCATTTTTTGGCCACAGGGGGGTTTTGGCAGGGGACTTGAGCATTCCACAGCAGTCTTACTCTCCAATCCATCTAAATAAGTTGACACATCTACTTTCTGCTAACCTGGATCAGAAGGCAACAGCTGCTCTTATTAAATGTTTCTCTAATGGTTTTTCTATTCAGTCCTCAGTTCCATTGGATTCTCAGTAGTTAAAAATCTGTCACCCATTTTATACAGAAAGAGCGAGCAGCTGGTTGGATAATTGACCCCTCCTTCACCTACTTTTAAAATATCCAGTATTGGTCTTATTCCCAAAAAACAGGGTGGTGAATTCAGGGTGATTCATCATCTTTTGCACCCCATGGGAGCTTCAGTCAAGGAATTTATTGACAGCAAGCTGGCCAAGATACCTTACTCTTCCCTGGATCAAGCAGCTGTTCTGACCCCTCCTGGCTCTGCAAGATGGACATTTAATTTGCATTCTGGCTTCTACCCATGAGACAGGAAGACTGTCCTTATTTACATTTTCAGTTTAAAGGAAAATTATTTTTTGACAGAGCAATGTCAAAGGGGTACTCTGTGGTTTGTGCTACTTTTGAACTGTTCAGCACAGCCTTGCATTGGTATCAGCAACAATAAGCACCCTTTCAGTCAGCAGAACACTACTTAGATGATTTTGTAATAGTGTGGGAAGGTCAGGATGGGGCTTTGGAGGACATGTCTGTCTTTAAAGAGTTTTGCTCTGAGTTGGGGTACCTTTGGCCAACAACAAGTCAGAAGGGCTGAGCAAGCCGAGCCTTGACCTTTCTGGGTTTGGAAGTTGATGTCATCAATAACCCACTGAAGATTCTGTTGCCCAAGCTACAACAAGTCTGGCAGTTACTTTGGAGATTTTTTGGGACTAGCAAAGCTTGCACAGGGAAATCATGCATCTCTCCAGGCAAGACCTTTCTTCGATCCGTTTCTAACTTGTTGAAAGGGAACAAGCCCAATCATTACTTTTTATGGTTGACCAGAAGGATCAAGGATGACCTATGACTCTGGTTCACATTTTTGAACCATTTCAGTGATATCCTTCTCTCAGTCCCCCTGTGTTTCTTACAGCGATCTCTTCACGGATGCAGCAGGTAGATCTAGTATGGGAGGTTACTTCCAAGGCAGCTGGTTGTGAAAGATGGCTGGAGTACTGTTCCAAGCAGAGGAGATGGGACATCATTTTTCTGGAAATATTTCCCATCTAGGTAGCGGTCTTCATGTGGTAGGACAGGTTATGCAAGAGAAGGGTGTTTTTTTACTTGGGCAACTCCTCAGTGGTTCATGCCCTCAATATAGGGTCCTCCAGGTCCATGTGGGTCCAATCTGTAATCAGGCTTTTAGTTTTGTTGAGTTTAGAGATTAATTTGTTTTTTCTGTAGTGTGCATGTGTCTGGTTGTTATAACCCTATAGCTGACAGTCTTTCCTGTTTTCAGTTTACCGGGTTTCACTAGTTGGCCAAGCATGCAGATCCAAAGGCCATATTAATTCTGGTGGGAGTGTAGCTAATTGGAGAAGAATAGCAGTATCACTTCTGGTCAGCAATACCAGGAAGGCTTATTCTTCATACCTCCAGGTTTTTAAGACTTTCTATAGATCTTTGCCCCTGGTCTCAGGACATGGGTCCTGCAGTTGATTCTTTATTTTCTTGTGGCCAGATCATCCACAGGCAATTCACCTAAAACTGTTAGGATGCACTTACAGCTTTGGGATGGTTATAGGGTTTTTTGGGTCTTCAAAAAGTGTCCACCCACTGGCTGACTGACTCAGCTCAGGGGCTTTAAGCATACCTCTCAACAGTCCTGATTTTCATAGAAGGTCAAGATTTTATCCTCATATTTTTAGTCTGTTCCTCACAAAGATTTGGTTATTTGGCAAATTAATGGCAATTCATTTAGGACTGAAGTAAGAAAATATTGATAGACATTTGAATTTTACACTTCACACACTTCAGAAAATCGATACTAATGCAAAACCTGTTATTCTATCAAGTTTCTAAGTCTATAAGAGCAATATTTAAAAACTGACCCTATCTTAGGCCCTTTGCCCCCCCTTTATTTATGGCTTTGTCCAGATTTCTTGCTCTAAGAGGTTGAGAGGTATGGCTTTCAGAATGCTCTTGGACTTTACTGGGATACAAGGAGGCTTATTGTGGGACAACTCATCCCCCTTATTGTTTCGGGTTTGTTTAAGACTCTAGGTGACTTTCATATATTTGTTACAGTAGCAGCTTTATTCATGTCATTGTATGCAGGTGCCTTCATGCTAGAGAATTACTCCTTTACCTTTGTTGGGAAAACCTTGTTATCCACAAAAATGTTATACTGTTATGGATAAATAAATCTAAGATGTATCAGTCTGGTAAAGGACATCAGGTGCAGCTATATAAGGTGAAAGGGTTGGCCATTTTCCCAGTTCATAGTGTCAAATTGCTACATAGTATCAGTCTCAAAGGGTGTAGGTCAGGCCTGTTTTTTATGGGTTTTTGGCAGGACATTTAGTCTGGAGGAAGTTATTTTACTTCTTAGAAATGCCATGGTAGAGCAGGGGATTCATCCACAAGGGTATTCCTTGCATTCCTTCAGAATAGGTCACACCTTTAACTGTCAAGGTCATCCAAAGAACAGGAAGGTGGGTGTCTGCTGCCTTTTTGTCTTACATCAGGCATTATTTTTTATTTTTGTTTCAGGAAAAGAGGTCATTTGGCTCTTAGGTCATTTTTTTCATCAAGAAAGCTACAATACGAGCCTTGGCCCACCTGGCTGGACAATCAAGTTCTTCTGATCTTAATAAATGGGCAGTTCATTCATTTGGTTTTCCTGTCTTCCACTGGTTTCAGTTCTGGGAGATCTGGCATCAAATCACAGAGTTTTGGTAATCCACCTCGGGGGTAATGACCTAGCTTGAGCTCCAAAGAAACTCCTGTTAGCCAGAATGCTTTCTGATATGCACCGGTTACATCAGCTATATTCATAACACTGAGAATTTATTGGAAAAGTATTAGTAGGTCCAGCCCTATTGAGAGGGCTAGGTGATTCATCAATCATAGAGTTACACAGGTGGCTCATCATATTGGATTCCATGCATTTTAACACAAAGATTTTGATAGATTGGACTCTGATTTTTATAAGGAAATGTTCATTTAAACAATCTTGGTTTCAATTTGATTAATTTAGATATTGTATTGACAATTAAGGAATTCTTCAAGTTTAATTTGGCTACTTCATGGCCTAGAGTACTCGGTTGCGAGGCCGAGTTTTGGACGGAACAGTGTGGTTCATGCTGGGTTGGCAGCAGCCTTATGGCTTCATCGTCCCTTGTTTTCCCCCCTATAGCATCGGCTCTCCTCAAGTTGGACCCAGTTTGACTGGAGGCCACATCAAGGTGTATGTGGCTTGGAAGGAAGAATTAAAGGGGTTTTGCCACCAGGTCCGAAGTACCTTGGATAATGCACCCAGTCATACAGAGGTCAGCCAGAACAGGTTAGGTCACGTCAACCTACTTTTGAGTTAATGGTTAATGGTTATTGGTTAATATGTTACATGTGAATTACTATAGCATCATTAGTGGTTGTCAGTGGCATTTATCAAATAAAAGTTCACAAAGGCAATGTGGTGTGGTCTTTGACTCAGCTCAGTGGACAAACATATTTATTAATTCTCCAAAAAGAGAAATAAAGAGCAGAATCCAACAGACCATCACAAACTTTTAATAAAATAAAATATAAAATTATTAGCACTTTCGGGGCAAGCCCTTCTTTAGGCAATACAAAGCACAACTGAAACCATCTTATATAGAACATTTAAAACATTTAGATTCAATCACATTCAGTATACTACCAGCCTCATTTTTAGGGCTGGTTTTAAAGGAATATTGGTGTTTAAACCAGGTGAATGATCTGTTGCTAGTTCTATTATCCATTTAAGCTCATTATACTCAGTAACATTGACAATTTCCCCCCTTTTAGTCATTCTAAAAACTTGTATAACCATAAAGAAAAAAGCATGATTTGGAAAAGTCAATATGTGTTGATACAAAGCATTACACTCATCCTTTAACCTTATGGAGTACAAATGATTTAATATTCTGGTTTTTAAATTACAATTAGTCCTGCCTACATAAAAGTTGGGGCAGGACTTACACAGTGCCAAATAAACCACATTTTCAGTTAGACACTCAGCATATAATCTGTAAACATACCTCCTATTGGTAACAGGATGTAAAAAATAATTTCTATCACTAACACAGGAGCAGGCTTTGCAGTCCCTACATGAAACAGTTCCTATTCTATTGGAACTGGGCCAATGGTTTTGCCTTATACTTGGTTCATGGCATAGCAAATCTTTTAATTTACTATTACACCTAAAACCAAACTTCGGTTCAGTATCCAATATTCTTTTCAAGCTGTCATCACACATTAATATTTTCCAGTTTTGCTTAATAATATCACAGATGCCATTAATATTACTACTATAACACATCATAACCCTGGGCTTATATAAGTGCATAGAGTTTACATTGCCTACTGCTCCTATTGACCACCTGTATTCAGAAAACCAAGGGCTGGCTTTATCTTTCCTATGCTGCCGTGATATCTCCAAACCCTTGTCTAATATATTCTGGGTATAACCCCTCTTCCTCATATGATTATGTAGAATATCTAGTTCTTTATTAAAATTACGATCTTCTGTACACAAATGAGACACCCTATGCCCTTGCCCTACCACTATATTTTGAAATGTGCTTTTAGGATGCATACTGTGGAAATCTAAATAATGATTCTTCCAACAGTTCTTTTATAAAGTGTTGTATCCAAACTTCCCGCACCATTTTTAGTCAGGCAGATGTCTAGGAAGTCAATAGTATTGTTATCACAACTAACAGAAAATCTCAAGAAGCAGGTAGTACTTTCCAAGTATTTAACAAAATTGATTAGCTCTGTCTCATCCTGTTCCCACAACAAAAAAACATCATCGAAAAATCTTGCATAATATAACAAAGCAGCTTTCCAGGGATGATCTTTCTCAAAGATATTACATTCCTCCCAATATGCTAGGACCAAGATTGCATATGAGTTTGCGCAGGGTGTGCCCATGGTTACACTCTTCTTCTACCTATAATATGTACCATTACAAAAAAGTACATTATTCTTAAGTACTAGTTTTAATGCTTCAACTATTAAAGTGTTAGTTCTAGTATCATACACTTCTTTCTCATTCAGGACCTGTTCTATTGCCATTAGACCATATTCGTTACTAATGCCAGTAAATAAACTGTTAACATCAAGAGTAACCAATAAAATGTTACCCATATTCACATTCTGGGATGAATCAAACAGTTTAGTTAGAAACTGCCCTGTATCTCTTAAAATCCTATGATATTGTTGTAGTACTTTCTTCAACTTGGTCTCAACCCATATTGACAGGGGTCTATATTATATATTCAAAGCTTCAAAATTTCGAACCTCATATGTTCAACAACATATGAGCGAAACTTGAATCTTTGAATATATAATAAAAACATTAAAAAACACTTATCTTAACACTCTGAGCAGGGTGGCAAGCCCCCCTGCACCCCCTACCCCCCTACTTAAATATACCAACTCTGAGACCGTACTTCAGTGCAAAAAAGGGAAATTTTCCCATTCTGTGTGTACAGAGCCAGTGCCTTTCACCTTCAAACTTTTCAAAGTTCGATCATATGGTGTCGACCATATGACATTCGAACTTTGAAACGTTCGATAATTTAATAGGGACCCATTGACAGATGCTCCATTACCCATCATCTACTACAGACTATTGGTCTCATTGGTGGTGATATAATGTTTTTTGTGAATCTTTGGGAGTGCTTTAAATATAGGTATCACTGGATGTTCTATATACAAAAAAATTAAATAAATTCACATCTAGTACATCTTCATTTTTCAAAGTAAGCAAGTTTGCTTTCACCTTATGTATAATATGTCCTGCCATTAAAGGAGAAATACATATATAGGTTTGCACATCACTGAGTAAATCATGCAGTGCTTTAACATACACAGCAGAATTCATAACTACTATGGCCCCACTATTGTCCGCTGGTTTAATAACTAAGCATTCATCCTCCATAAGAGCTGTTAAGGCTTGTCTTTCTAAAAACATTAAATTGTTAAATTTATAAGAAAATTCCTCAAAATATTTTCTAATATCATTCTCACATGTTTTAAGAAATGCTTGTACTGCTGGATTTATAAGAGGAACAAATGTTCTAGGCTGTCTCTAAGTATCATTTCCTAAATGTATATTTCCATCAAACATTCCTCTTAAGACAACATTTTGACCAGGCAAATTTAGGTCTAAGATCACCTCACTCAAAGATGAAGATCTACTGGGTACAAAAGAAAGACCCTTATTTAAAACGTCAATCCATTCAGCTGATAAAACAATATCAGAAATATTAAAAACATAACAGTCACCATAAGTAGTCATTCCACTGTCTTCCGACATTACACTTCTTTCTGTAGCGACTGACTCTCTTACGTTCACCCTTCTTCCTCACTGGTAATGGGAAAACCAGAAAATTTGAAACATTCCCCTTACTTGTATACATCTGAGCTTTCGGTCTAGCTGCTGTATTCAAAGCCATGTTATCTGATGACATCATACACAGCGTGCCAACATCTGGCACTGACCGTACATAGCTGGTAGAATGTTCAATGATAGTGGGAGGAGCCTCAGTAGTTTCCGTGGCAACATTGTTAATCACCAAAGGAGCGAGCTGTTCTCTGTTCAGACCAGCAACATCTGTACCATTTCTATACTGTTCAGCAGATAAAGTTTCATTTACCTGGTCTGATCCATGCCCCTGCCTAACAAATTCTCATGCCCAAGTGAAAATATGTCCTAAAACAAAGTCCCAGTAATCTCTCACGATCTTTTTAGATTTCACCTGTTGCATTTTGTTCTGAAACAACGCCACATTATTCAAGACTTCTGAGGTCTTATTCAAGTAACTCTCTCCTGCATAATTATGCTCCAAATTGCTCTGTATAACATCAATAGCATTCCACAACGTTTCTTCTATCAGCAGGAAATAGTCAATTAAGTGTTGCATATATTGAAAGCTAGTCTCTATATTAATCTGTTGCCAGAAAGACAGCAACTCAGGAAACATTTTACCTTGTGAGGGTATACATAAAACTCGCATACCTCTCGGAACTATTTTATATTGTAGACACACTTCCATGTGAAACCTCTGCCACTGCAGACATTTCAGTTTCCGTAATAAATCATCAAGAGAAGTAACAATCCATGGAAAGTCTTATAATTTATCTCACCAGAGGATTCATCATTATTCCGTTCTCTGATATTCACTATATCCATATTGAGCAAAAGATTCGAACCAGGAGTCACATTGAGCTTGAATCTTTCATTAATCATGCTCACCAGTCGTTTATGTGGATGGTAACTCAATTCAATATCTTCAGTTCATTGTTCAGCCATGTGAGAAGGAATAGTACAAACAGATACAACCAATAAAATAGAAATAAAACTCTCCCTTCTCTCAGGGACATTGCTCTTCCAAGACAAATTGCTGCAAAAAGAGAAGTAAAGAGCAGAATCCGACAGATCGTCACAAACCTTTAATAAATTAAGATACAAAACTGTTAGCACTTTCAGGACAAGCCCTTCTTCAGACAATACAAAGCACAATTGAAACCATCTTATATACAATATTCAAAACTTTTAGATCCAATCACATTCAATATACTACCCGCCTCTTTTTTAGGGCTGGTTTTAAAGGAACAGTGGTGTTTAAGTCAGGTAAATGATCTGCTGCTAGTTCTATTATCCATTTAAGCTCATTATACTCAGTAACACTGACAATACCCCCCTCTTTTATTCATTCTAATAACTTGTATAACCATAAAGGAAAAAGCATGATTTGGAAAAGTCAATATGTGTGCTGATACAAAGCATTACACTCATCCTTTAACATTATTGAAGACAAATGATTTAATATTCTGGTTTTTAACTTACAATTAGTCTTACCTACATAAAAACTGGGGCAGGACTTACACTGTTCCAAATAAACCACATTTTCAGTTTGACAATCAGCATATAATCTGAAAGCATCCTGCCCCAGTTTGCTCTTTATTTCTCTTTTTGCAGCAATTTATCTTGGATGAGCAGTGTCTTTAAGAGAAGGGAGAGTTTTATTTCTGTTTTACTGTTTATTAATTCTAATGACAGGTCATGATATTCATGTTCCTCTGAACATATCCTTATCGGTTTCATAAACAGAGATTTGGATATATTACAAATCATGTGTTCTATATGATAGCTGGTAGCAATCAACAAGGACTTTTTTTACTAAATGGTTTTCTGTATATTTTCATACTAACAATGTCATCCTGTTTTGTGACAGTAAGATCCAAAAGGTAAATATGATGCCTGTCCATCACAATAGTAAACTTTACTCCAATTAATTTTCATTCAAGTATCTTACAGATTCGTTCAGTTTTTCTTTGTCTGATTTCCAGACTAACCAGCAGTCATCCAGGAACTTTTCTCAAACAATCATTTAATATGTAAATAAGGTTCCATATACACACCCTGAAATGCAACACAGATTGTTTATCTCTAAAATAAAAGTGTTGTTTACTGCCTTTGATGTTGAAAGATGAGAAGGCTGTGGTTTCTATTACCAGCCTGCATATCTGAATTGATAACCTGGTTGTCAGTGTAGTGGATTAAGAGTGTGAGTAGTACCTGTAGGTCAGGTTTTGATTCCCTTAGCCTCCATTTGCCTGCTTTGTAATTTAAGCATATCACTTAATAATACAGTGTTCTGGGCCAATTCATGTAGATCTCCCAATGGTGTTATGGTCTGCATGCCTAGTAAATTCATATAAATGTGCATATATCTTTAAGGAAGCAGATTTCTAATCCATCAAGTCAGCCTAAGTGGTGCAATTAAGCTGTCCTATATTTTAGTTCTGTTCCACACACACACACACACACACACACACACACACACACACACACACACACACACATAAAAACTCTGCAGCTGTCCTCATTCATTCCAGAAAACTGGTAAGCCTATTACCCTTACTGTGGGATAATGTTTTTAAATATTTATCTGAAATCCTTCCCTTCATCTGCTACCCACACCTTTGCCTTTTCATCCATTCTTCCTCTTTAGTTCTTCTGTTTGCACTTGTCCCTAAAAAATAAGATCCTTTCCCTTGTTTCCCTCAAGGTGTACATTCACAGAATTGTGCTGTATTCCTAATTCTTCCTGGATTCCCCTTGCATTCAGGTATTGATTGCATATATAGTCTCAGACAAAATGATGTCCCTGTCCAGGTATGGCCTGTAGAGGGGAGGTTTAACTAGTGACCTCTATAATGAAAGGATGATAGCTGCATCTTTATAAAATCCATACAGATCAATATACTTTGGTTCACTTGTGTCTCCCTGTTTACTATCCCATGTACCATTGTCCACTGCATGTTTCATTTTGGGAGAAATTATAATATTTCTTTCTATTTTTTCAACAGCATGAATTTTAGGTACCCATATTAAGATGCAAATCATCCATGAATGGTACTGCCCAACAAAGTACAAAATCTTGTACTTTTTCACTGAACCATAGTCATTCATATCTCCTTACACTGACTTCAAAAGGAAATAACAGAAACTGAAAAAAAGCATCTCATACAAAGAAAAAGATCTGACAAAATACAACATTCCTAATGGAGATTATTAGAAGGACACTAATCAGTACAGCAACGCTGTTTTATTACTTATAATTGTTAAAAAGAAATCTCTCAACTGAATACAGGTTGCCTGCCATAAGCGTTAGTATATATTTTTTTTATTCTTAAGTCACAAACCTGAGAATGAGGAATAATTATTCATTAACATACTACAGGAAAGAAAAATCGAAGCAGATTAGAAAAAAGAACACATAAAAGTTTTCAAAAAGATAGATTATTGAGTACTTTATACAACATGTGAATATGCCATACTGGACATTAAGTGACTGCTCTGAACAGGGAAAGAACACACATTTAACAATTAATTTATACAGTCACATTTAGTTAAGCTACACAGCTTCACCCTCCACTTTCTTGCTATTATGTGCAAGTTAGTGTTGCTTCAGTGATGCATGTCAGTGACACAACAGGTCCAAACCAGGTAGATGGATTGTTGACACTGCAGTGCGGCATAAGGGGACGCTGCACTTCTGAGGTTTGCACTTTTTGCATAAGATGTTAACCAGAGTCCCATCTGCTTGAGTTGGCCCCATGAGGCCGATTGTTAGTGCAAAGGGTTTGAATATTCACATTTTGGGGAAATACATAGACATTGTGCTTAAAGATGTCTTAAAATGTGAAGAACATATTTGTGTAGATTCGTGGCATTTTTGGGAAAAATTGAATTATTTAGAGTATGATGATGCAACCTCTTTTTTAACTGTTGATGTAAATTTATTCAATGTTATACCCCACACTCTTAAAGTACAGAGTGGTTTGAAGAATTTTTGTTTGATACCAAGCGTTTTAGCAATGTGCAAGTGGGTGTTTTGGTCACTTTTATGGAGACAAATTTGCAAAATAATGATGTCTTCTTTGAGGGTCAGATTTTTTTACAGAAAAGAGGTATAGCAATGGGGGCCATTTGTGCCCCCATTTTTGCTAACATCATTATGGTGATGTGGGAAAGGAAGTTTTTGTTTATTTCTCACTTCAGACACTGTTGGAAGTTTTATTTTCATTATATAGACGATTTGTTTTTTCTTTGGTATGGGAATAGGGAAGAACTGGACAAATTTGTTATATATTAATAATAGCACTGATTTTTTTTTGAGGTTTTCTTATTCACACAAAGAGGCTAGGATTAATTATTTGGATGTGGAAATCAAAAAAGACCCTAGTAGTAAAAGATTTGTTAGTGACCTTTACAGAAAACCAACCTACAGCAACAGTTTGTGTCACTTCCAAAGCAGCATCATGAACATGTTAAAAGAGGACTAGTCAAGAGCCAGTTTGTCAGACTGGCACAGATGGTGAGCAAGGATATTGATTTTCAAATGCAGTGTAATACAACGCCAGAGATTACCCTACTGATTTTGTAGAAAATATATACATGGAAATTAAACTCTGAAGAGAAAGGGGAGACATCACACCTTTAATTACGGATACATAGACCCAGACAGGACAGTAGTTCAAGTAACCTATTACGGGAGAATACAAAGGGATATGTGTGTTCCTTTATTATGAGATACACCAAGGATCATGATAAAATATATGATATTTTAATTAAGAATTGTCATATCTTTCAAGGACAACATGATGTCCTGGATAAATTGGGATGTAAGCCTAATATATTGTTCAAAAGAGGGACGACTATTAAGAACTTGATGGAAGGAAATGAGATAAGAGAGGTACATATTGGTACAAGGGGACCCAAAAAGTGTGGGTCCTGTACTCAGGGTAAGTTTGTGTTGAATATTGATAAAATTAAGATCAATAATATTTATATCAGGCCCAATGGCAGATTCTCATGCAACTCAAGGGGGGTGGTGTATGCTGTCCTATGTACAATGTGCAGGGGATTTTATATAGGGAAGACTAAGAGGAGGCTTAGAAAGAGAATTTATGAGCATATGAGAGATGTCAACAATTCTAACATCAACAATGCCTGGTATAAACACATACAAAAAAATCCTGCACATGATTTTAAATTTGTTGTGATAGAAGGGGTAAAATTGGATGTGAGAGGGGGACCGTGGGAAGACCTGCTTGAGTTCAAAGAACTTTGCTGGCAAGCCAGACTCAATGCTATGCTTTTCCCGGGTTTAAATGAATCTATTAGGATTGGTAGCCTGCTAAGGCTTTGTTCTTACACTATATGATTTTTTGGAGGTTTGAAAGTTTGTTATGCTTAATATGTTATGGCACCTAGTCACTAGTACTGGTTCCTGATACAGGGGCGGGGGTTTGTTAATTGTCAATTTATTTTTTTATTAGTGCTGAATTTTTCTTGACCAAGAATGTCATGCATTTTTTAGATACTTGTATTTAAATACTAAGTGTTGTTGTCATTGTATATTTTGAAGAAGTCATTTGTTATAGACTTTGACGAAAGTGCTAAATAAATTTAAGTTTGTGGTATTCGTGGTGAATAAGTTCTAGGTGGCTGGATTTTGTAGTGAGTTGGTGGTAGCTCAGGTGGATAGAAAAGATTTCAAGCCACCTACTGAAAAGAGTAGGGGACTTTTATTTCATAAAAACATTATGAGCATTTACCTATATACATATATACATACATGACTCTTCTTAAAATAAAACATGAATACATTTTGCATCAATCAATAATGAAAAACTAAACTAGTTTCATAACTATTAACAACTTTCTCAACCCCTCCATCTTTTTATCCACAAACATTTTAATCATCTTTATTATATTACATCAGCATAAAACATGATTATATAACAATTCTTGATATCTCATTTTCACATTACCCATAAAACCGCCATTAATAACCTATCTAATCCATCTCTATTATTTCTGTCCAGAAATCCATACCACCCATTTATAGGTTCATAGGTTCATAGGTTTATACTAGGCTATCTGCCCTAAGGCATTTATAAGCCTAGCCCAAAGTTTTGTGGCTTACGCCACCCCTTATGTTAAAAAATACTGTGCCCATTAGTTTGTTGTGCCTCTGTCAATCAAGTCCATGCTTATTTTTTAAATGAGACATTTAAATTCCTTATAAGATAATTCTCTTATAATTTTGATCTATTATATTGCAAGAAAAAATGTTCCATGGTTTCTTAAGCACTGCATATGCTACATAATCTAGCCTACATCAACCTACTGAACATCATCAACCCTACAACCCTACATCAACCTACTGAAATTGGTACACCTTGTTTGCTGTAGCATAGACTAGATCCAGGCATGCTGAATCTAGCTTTGTTTATATGCTTGTTGTTTGTTTGTTTGTTATTTCCCTGGAACGCTAATTCCACCTAATACGCAGCTTCTCAGCGCTTCTGTGGATCACTAGTGATATCTGCATTGCTTACTGTACTTATTTCCTTGTTTCACTTGAAAGAAAGTTACTGTTTGTCATTTTTGCATTTAAATTACCTGTAACACATTGCACTTAAGTTACCTGGCACTTGCTCACTAAAGCAATTATATAAGTCAGCACTAAAAATTAAAAGCACTACACCCTCACTCTCCACTGGCCCTTGTTTTCAATTATTAAGGAATTCCCAATATTATTCTAGCATGTCCAAAGGTCAGTTGTCAATCTCCTCTCCGGTCCAGCTGGTGAATCTGGGAATCTTGAGGCAATGTTACAACTGCCTCATGTACACAGACAACCCTCTCCTCCTCCCAACAAATTTCAACACATGTGAGAGATGCAACCATATAGCCAAACTGGTGGCTAAGCTCTCTCAACTCAGTACTGGCATAACCAGTCAGGAGGAGAAGGAAACCACACTCACTACAATTCCAGTCTCACCTAGACCTACCACGACAGCAAACCAAACACATAATCACACAAAAACATACTCGGAGGCTATAAATAAAGATCTGCCTAAGCAGCAGAGACCTCCATAGCAGACACCCAAGCAACCGCTACCCCAAAACAAAACACGTGCAACACATATCTCACAAAGCCAGTGTGCCGAACAGTCACAGCCCTTAAGACTAAACAACACACCTGATACACTTGTAATAGGTGACTCTATTGTCAGGCACACTGACGTCCCGCTCACCAGGCTGAATAAGGACAGGGTCACGGTGAGCAGCCTGTCGGGCGCTAGGATCCGCCACATAACACAAGCACTCAGGTCACTCCAAGGCAAGTACAAATATGTCTCAGTCATTGCCCATGCTGGTGTGAATGACCTGAGATGTACCTCCCTGGACTACATGAAAAGAGACAGAGAGGAGCTCTCTGAGCATGCAGCCCAGGCTGGTATGACCTTGACCTTGAGTAGCATCTTACCCTCACCAAGAATGATGCCAGAATATGAAGACAAGATGATCAATTTCAACAATTGGCTTAAGTACTGGTGTCATTCAAAGAGGATCCAATGCCTGTCAGCTTGGGATGATATGCTCAAGAAGCCACAATGCTTGGCTAGGGACGGCTTGCACCTGTCACCCCTGGGCTTTCGGATATTGGCAAAGGCTCTTGCTACCCCCATAGTGCCTTTTTTAGGCAAGGCTCAAAAGACAAACCCACCTCCATAGGTATCACAAGGGATAAGAAACTAAGAGTAATGCTACTCAACGCCAGAAGTCTAAACCTCAAGATGCACGCACTCGAAACTCTCCTTAGCATGGAGAACATCGATATCTGTGCAGTAACAGAAACCTGGTTCAGGGCTCCCGAGAGCACCCCAGCACTACCAGGTTATACCTCATACCATGCTTTTCGGCCCCAAAACTTGGACCGAACCACAAAAGGAGGGGGAGTATCGATATTCATCAAAGATACCCACACCTCCAGGTTGGTGGCAAAGCACGGAGCATCAGAGACTATCCAAGTGCAACTAACAGTGGGTAAAACTGCCTTCCAGTTTATAGCCTGCTACAGACCACCCTCCCAAACCCAGGAACCCCACTCGGCCTTCCTGAGAACACTGGAAAATATGAAGGTCTCTCCAAACACCATTATATTGGGCGACTTCAACTATCCAAACACAGACTGGGAGCATTACTCTAGCTCCAACACCCTAGCCCAAAGGTTCCTAGAATTTATAAACTCAAATGCTATGGAACAACTTGTTACCACTCCCACAAGAGGGGAAAACATACTGGACCTGATCATCACCAACATGGGGACTCTATGCTGCAGACCAGAAGTGTATCCCTCACTGGTAAGATCAGACCATAAACTAATCTCACTGGATATTCACATCCCGACCCCACCCCCTGCCCAGAAAACCACAGTGAAAAACTTCTCTAAAGCAAATTTCACACTCCTCAAAACCGAGGTTGAATCCAAAGCCCCCGGGCCTGTGGAAAATACAGCCAAGACCGCAGAATCCTTTATAAATGCATTCTATGAACACCTTCAGGAATGCATGGATCATGCGATCCCAAATAAAACCAAGACCCAATCCTCCAAAGGCAGACGTCCTGTCTGGTGGACCCCAGCCATAAACAAACTACACAATAGAAGGAGGAAGCTACTAAATGATAGAGCAAAATCCCAAAAAGGGAAGGCATCACTGATCAGTATTAGCAAAAAACTACGGGCACTCATAAAATTGTCTAAGGCTAGCTTTGAGAGAAAAATTGCACAGGACACTAAGGATAATCACAAGGCTTTCTTTAGTTATGTTAGGAACCTGGGTGGGAATTCCCAGATATGCTCAGAATTAGTCCAAAATGACAAAAAATACACTGAACCCACAGACATTGCCAACATCCTAGCTGACAGGTTCAGCGCAAACTTATCCCCCCCTCCCCACCAAAAGGGCAAATATCTATCCCAGCAGAGTGCTGCCCCCGACATCTCAGATGCTCAGGTAAGAGCCGCCCTCTCCAAAGCAAAAAACACAGCATCAATGGGACCAGACGGTGTCCCGGGCTGCGTCCTACATGAACTCCAAGAAGAGCTAAACCCAAACATAAAACTACTGTTCAATCTCAGCCTTTCTACAGGATATGTGCCCAAAGAGTGGTGTACAGCAACAGTGGTCCCTCTCCATAAAGGTGGTGCCTCAACGGATCCTGGAAACTATCGCCCCATAAGACTGACTAGCTTGGTCTGCAAAGCTATGGAAAGGATCATCATGGACCTCATAAATAAAGATATTGGGGACCTACAGACACTGGATCCTACCCATTTCAGCTTTGTTAAGGGCAGATCCTGCCTCTTAAACCTGGTTGATTTCTTTGAAACAGTCACCAAGGCCATTCACGAGGGGAAGGTGGTCCACACAGCCTACCTGGACCTTGCAAAAGCCTTCTATACAATACCCCACTCGGACATTATAGAAAAGCTCACCAGCTTAAATATAAACCCCTATGTCACTAGATGGATTGCAAACTGGCTCAAGGACAGAACCCACATGGTTAGAATTGCTGGAGCCATGTCAGACTCCAAACCAGTTACATGTGGTGTCCCACAAGGCTCAGTCCTGGGACCTCTCTTGTTCGGTGTACATTTCTCGGCGGTACAGGCCAACATGGAAGGACTGTGGCTGACCAAGTTTGCAAATGACTGCAAACTGGATGCCATAATCGACTCTCCAGCCGACACAAGCATCCTCCAAAAGGGCCTCATAGAAACAGACAACTGGTGCCAGAGCCATGGCCTCAAGCTAAATGCCAAAAAGTGTATAGTCATCCCCTTTGGCAAAAACAAAGTGCCCACAAATTACCACATAGGTGGTAATCCATTAACTACAGAAGAAGTAATTAGGGACCTGGGGACCCAAGTTGATAGCAATCTCTCATTTGACAACCACGTGGCCAAAGTGGTTAGAAAAACATTTTATATAGCCCACCTAATCATGAAGGGATTCACATCTAGATCAGGGGAGGTCATTGTGCCTCTTTACTCATCCCTCATAATTGAGTACAATGCCCTTTTTGGGATGTACCTTACCAGACACCTGCAGCAACTGGAAAGACCCCCAAAAGTACCTCACCAAGAGGATCAAAGGGCTCAAACAAATTCCATATGCTGCCCGGTTAAAGAAACTCCAGCTCTACTCAGTGGCATACCGCCTGTTCAGAGACGATCTGTGCCTGACGTATAAAGCCATGTCCAACCCAGAATTAATGGACATGCTGCACCTCAGAAAATCCAATTCCCATCGAGCTACGCGCTCGAGAGACTTGAACCTCAGCACTGAAATAAATAGGACATGCTGGAGGGACAGATTCATAACCCAGAGGCTCCCTTCACTCTGGAATAAAATCCCAGTCCAGGTTAGGCAGAGTCCCTCATTGACTCTCTTCAAGAGGAATCTTGATGAGTGGATGGGAGATCGTAGGTTTACCCCGGGTATAATTTCTGTGTCACTGTTAGACAGAGGCACAGTATACTAACCTCGAAAAAGGGCATAGCAAAATAAATTTAAAATGGGTGGCGAAAGCCAAACACATTCTGGCTAGGCTTATAAATGCCCTAGGGCAGATAGCCTAGTATGAACCTATGAACCTATGAACCTACATGTGTTCATATTTAATTTCTGCCTTAACTGACACATCAAACATAAAACATCAAACACAGCATAAAATCTTGCATTTCTACATACATTTTAAATCTCAACCTTCTTTCTTTAATAGCCCTTTTAATATTTACCTCGTTAGCATCCCAAACCTTAACATAATTCTACCATCCCATTTTATTTTATTTCATTCCACTTTATATGACACCTTTTGACTTATTCAGACTCAAACTGCTCTTCAGTTCTTAATAATTTTTTTCCTTTTTTATTCTTCAACCAGATTTTGTCATATTTTTCCTGCATTATTTTACCTGTAAAATCCCTTTTTTCTTCTTGCATTTTCATTAAGGTCCAATATAAATGCAAGGATACCGAAAATACAGTTGTGTTATTCCACCCCAAACCTGCTTCTTCTTGCAGTACATCTTTTCCTTTTTAATTGGATTCAATCTCAATGCCTAAAAATAATAAGGAAAAAACATTTCTAAAATCTTTTTCTAAGTCATCATCTGGAAAAACCTAAATGCTTCATACATATCCTAACTTGCTTAATACAACAGAATATATTAAATATATATATTTCATGTAATACATTATTCCATATATTGTGTACCTTTTTCTTTTTTTTTCCATTCTCATACCTAAACACAGATGTCTCACTTAGAAAATAAAACCCCCTGTATTTTTCACTACATCTCCAAATCCTTTACTCTTTTCTTTATTAATTCTCAGACCTACTTTATTCATACAATTACCCTGGAAAAAGCTGAAAGAAGAAGAAGAAGATGGGCCTCCAAAATCCCCTCCTTAATCAATCCTTTACTCTTTGTGATAATGATCAAATCATCAGCATAAGACATATACATAGGCATTTGAATTTTATCTCTAAATACAAAAAATCCTTCCTTCACCTTTTCAGCCTTTCTAGTAACTGCATTCATCACTGGCGTGAATAGGATACCAGTTAAGGGACGCCCCTGTTTAACATCCCTTTTCACATACAATTCCTTATTATATCATTCATTCTCTAAAATTTTATTATAGGAATTATCATAAATAGTTTTAATCAAGTTTATATTTTTTATGCAAACCATAACTTTCTAATACTTCAAACAACCATGAGTCACATTATCAAATGGCTTTTCAATGTCTTATACTAGTATTCTAGCCTCATTTTTTTCATACAAAATCCCATTCACAGTTTATTTTAAAATCAACAACATATCTTTGATATTGCTTCCTTCTACACCATGCACCACTTCATCAACAATTTTATTTATCATTTTAACTATTCTAATTTGCAAAATTTTCATCATTATTTTATAATCTATGTTCTTATTGAAATGTTGGCACTCGGAATGTTGAGAGAAGAACAAATCTTGAAAATTGCTTTTCTCCTTAAAACTTCTTTTTGTATGGTGGGCAAGCCACACCTGCTATCCCCCGACATCCCCAAACATATGTATACCAACTCCAATATCACCATACCTTGAGAAAAGGGAATATTCCAAGAAATGGCATCTCAGACTTGGTATATACAAGTCTAATCTTTCTGCCATTCAGTCTCCATGTGTTGGGACTGGCAGTAGCAAGTCCAAACATTTCATATGATTATCATTTAAAATCATAGACTACAATTCTTAATTGCATTCCTGTCTCCCTTCTTAAACCACAGTTTCACCACTCACTCACATATCTTCCAATCTATTTTCCATTTTCTAAACAAAAATCCATGACTTCAAAAAAATAAACATTTCTTTCATTGCCCATTTTCTTGTAAAATGTAGAAGTCATACCATCTGGATCACTTTGTTTTTGACAAGATTTAACACTTCATTTAAGTCTTTGAAACTAATTTTTTTACATTTCCTTTTTTTATAACCTCATCTATTAACTCTCCATACTCCACCTTTTCCTCTCTGCTTCTCTGCTTACAATTCATGAAAAACATTTCTACCACTTCCATTATTTCACTTAACCTATTTGCCTCTACTCACTTCTTGTTTTTAACACTAACTACTCTCCTTTTATATTTCTTTATTCTATCCCTGGCAAGAGGCACACATCTTCCCATCTGCTCTTAAGTAGATTCCTTTGGTTATATAATAATCCATTAATTTATTCCATATTCTCCTTATATAGTATTCCTTCTTTTTCTTTCCTCTTCAGTTTTTATCAAACTTTATTCATGTCCTCCACTAATATCTTTCTTTCCATCTTCTCCAAAAGAATGTTTCCATTTTTGCAGACACATTTTATACCAAATTTTATACTGGATCCACCATTGTTCAATATTCTTATAGGAAGGTTTCATTGTGCAATATCCTAATCATAAACTTTTAATTTTTTTATTAATTTTTTCATCGTCCCTGTTAATACTTTTAAACCCTTACCATCTGTTATATATCCTTCTACATTCAGAGAGTTGGTGTAATAGTTAGGGTGGTAGCATAATAGTTAAGGTGAGTATGATATGCATATGATCTGAACACTCATTTTCATTTGCCATACTTTTAATTTCATGGAATCCCTCTGAAAAGAACAAATAATCAATTTCTGTCTTTAATATACTCGTTACATACATGCACACACACACACACACACACACACACACACACATATATATATATATATATATATATATATATATATATATATATTCCATTAGTCTTCACTAAAATGTCGAGACCACAAAGGAAAAAGATCAAAACACTGAAAACTTAACACTGACCCTCATAAAATTGAATATTATAATATCAAACTTCTGAATGCAAAAGTTATGTATTGCTCCCTCCAGCTAAACATAACATAAACTAAACATATACTGTAATAAATGTTCATGCAGGGGGGCAAGCCCACCTGCACCCCCTCACATCCCCTGCAATTTAGATATACTAACTCCGTGGTCACACTACAATGGAGGAGAGGTAAATTTCTCGATCCCACTGGACCAGGATCTCTATATAACATATCTGCATAATTTATAAAATATGCACCTGTAACTTGGTAAAAAACCTACACACTGCCAACACAAACACATCTACTGTCAGTCACTCTTCCCATCACCACAAAGATATTCTCACTATCACCTTTCAAAAAACTAATTCCTACCATCAAGAAATAAATCGTACCCTTCTCTTCAACACTAGAACCACTAAAGCTGACAAATTCCCATCACCATTACACGTAACAACTATTTGCAACAATAAACAACTTATTAAAGTAATACTGCACTAGTACAACTCAACAAATTACAAACATTCTGGTTTTTAATGTTATGAGACTCAATCTTATCATCTTTCAGTGTTTTGCTCTTTTGCCATTGTGGTCTCGACATTTTAATACTCAATCATCTGGCAACTTGATGCAATGAAGTAGATCTGTAATACCACATATTAAACATCTCCCAGACCTAACAATTATTACATCCAAAAGTTTCATATCATCCTTTTGAAATATCATAACTACTTCTGAATATATATCTTCTCCAAATGACCATTTTATTTCTCCAACCCACACTACCTGTGCTTGCTTTTCCTGGCTTTCATTTAAATACCTCATATCTTGTATGCACATATAGTTACTTTTTAATAAGTTCATAGGTTCATAGGTGTGTACTAGGCTAATGGCCCTGGAGCCTTTACAAGCCTAGCTCATAGGATTACCCTGGCATCATGCAACCCAACCTTAGTTCCCAGTGCCTCTGTCAAGTAGAGCCACTGCAGTAATCCCTGGGCTGAATTTTCTATTTTGCATCCACTCATCAAGATTTGTCTTGAAGAGGGCCAATGAGGTGCTCGGCTTGACATGTATGGGAAGTCTATTCCATAGCATGGGCAGTCTCTGGCTTATGAACCTGTCCCTCCAGCATGTTCTGTTGACTGTAGTAATGAAGTTGAGGTCTCTGGAGCATGTGGTGCAGAGGGATTGAGATTTCTTTAGATGTAGCATTTCTAACTGAGCTGGGTCAAACATGGCTTTGTAAGTCAAATAGAGATTGCCTCTAAGCAGGCAATATAAGACAGAGAATAGTTGGAGTTTTTTGAGTCTGTCCATATAGGACAAATGTTTAAGGCCTTGGATCCTCTTTGTGAGGTACCTTTGCGGCCTATCCAGTTGTTGCAGGTGTTTAGTGAGGTACATGCCAAATGGGGCATTGTACTCAATGACTGGCCTAATGAGGGAAGAGTAGAGGGAGACAATGACCTCTTTCTTCCTGGATGCAAAACACTTAGTAACGAGATGTGCCACAGAGAAGGACTTTCTGACCACAGTGGCAATGTGGTGGTCAAAAGAGAGGTTGCTGTCAACCGGTGTTCCCAGATCTCTTATAATGCCTTCTGTGTTCAGTGGACTACCATTGATGTGGTAATTCATGGGAACTGTTTTTTTTCCCATAGGGGATGATGACACATTTTTTGGCATTGAGCTTAAGGCCATGGTTCTGACACCAGTCATTGGTCTCAGTGAGACCTTTCTGTAGGATGTCAACATCACTTATCATCATTTCCTTATACCATTGCAAGATATTCCATCTTCTTTTATCATTTATCCTGCTGTTAACATTTAATAACAGAATTTTAATGTTAACCATTCCTTTTTTGTATTCTATTTTAATACATTTTACCTTTTCTTCATCCTTTTCCCTGTGGTCCCTTTCTCATTATCTTCCTCTCCTTCTATTTTTTATTCCTCTTGATATAAACTTCAAAAACATTTCAAGTTCCAGATCAGTATCTTTTATTATATCTTTCTCAACACATTCCTCCTTTTCACTCTCTTTCTACATTTTTACATATATTTGTATTTTTAATTTGTCACAGTCAGACCAATAATACTCTTTACTTTCACATCTGAATATGAATGAAGCATTTTTTAGTGCAATTTATCAAATTATCATGCACCCACCCAACACACACAATGATAATAGGTCTTTGGTTGTCCCCAATATTTCAGAATAGCATTCTTACCATAAACTATAACTACAGATGGTAAATGCACTGTTTCAACATTTTTACATTCCCTAGCCACCAGTCCTTAATTGTCTTTCATCCGCAATTGTTTTATGTCCAGAAATTGTTTACACTTATCTTCTAGAAAATGTCTTACTTTAAATTCAGTTATTTCTAATGTTGTGAACTGCCACTTTACCCTTCTTTATAACATTCCTCCTGTCCCTTTCATAAAATAATTGTTAAATGGCTCCTGCTCCTTCTTGCCATCATATATAAATAAAAATCTTTCTTCTTGAAAAAAAGTCTCAAGTGTCAATTAGAACATTTATTTCTCAATATGTATAAACACCATTGCCTCCTCTGCTTTAACTCCAAGTGAAACCATTATTTCATCACAAACAAAATATCTATCAATTGCCACATCTTTTTTTTTTAATTCTCAAGCCTTACTTTGTTTTGCAAAATGTTTACTACTGGCAACATTTTTAGTATTTTCTTTACAGTCATTTTTTGCAAAACATTTATGACTTTCCCTCTTCACTGCTGCACAAAGCATTGTGTTCTCTTTCCAGAATCTCATTAACTATATCTTCCCATGACACAGCAAGCTCATCCCATGCTTCTCCTTTTAACAGTTTACATAGTATCTAATCCTCCTTCTTGCAATTTAAGCACTTGCAAGTGTGGTGGCTCCTTTTCCACACTATTTGTATCCATTAAACAGCTTTCTTCATCTAGATAATCTCAAACTCCTTCTGAAGTACGATTATCTTGAGCAGATTCCATTCCCTTCAATTTCTCATGTCTGTCTGCCAAATCAGCTTGACACTCCGGTCCTGCCTTGGGGCTATAGTTACCTGACCATGAAAAGAGTAAAGGCAGTTCCTTAATGCCCTGGCCAGATTTCCCTAATAGTATAAATGCCACTTTGGGTCTCACATAACAACAGTACACTAACCTAGTGTAACTAACCCAGTCAGCAAAAGATAAATAAATTGTATATATTGTCATACCGACACACAAGAATATATAAACACAAATGTATAGCAACCCACCATAACTCTGAGGATGAAATTTTTGGGTCCCAAAGTTGCAAAACATGGGACTTTTTCAAAAGCTGTTTTAGGAAAGAGGACTATGCCTCCTTGTACCCATATGTGGGGCTTTACTGCCCCAACCACATTCTCTAAATATATTACTTAGAAGATCACTGTACCTTGGAAAAGGGGCAAATTCCAGACCCTCTTTTAAAATTGTAAAAGATTAGGAATAAGAATAACTGTTTGAAACATCAAATCCTGTCCACAGCTAACTTACCAAAACTTAGAAAACATAAGTAAAGTTTAAGAATGCTCATCTATCATTAAGTAATGGTTTGCTTAAACCCTTAATGGGACTGATTTTTTCCTTTTTAAAGTGGACTTTATTTATTTTTATTAAGTATTGCTAAGTTAGCTGAGGCCAGAATCTGATATTCTGAGTAGTCATCCTTATTCTTAATCTTTTACTTTGCCCTGCAGACTGTCGAGGCTGTTGGTTGGCATAACAAATCATTTTGCCTCATTGTAAGACACAGAATTTTGGTTCTAAAAATTGTAATGACAGCTCAAGTATAGAGTGTGTGTGTGTGTGTGTGTGTGTGTGTGTGTGTGTGTGTGTGTGTGTGTGTGTGTGTGTGTGTGTGTGTGTGTGTGTGTGTGTGTGTGTGTGTGCAAACATATGTGAATGTGTATGTATGTCAGTGTATGTGTGATATCCCCTCAAGTATCCCTGATTCTCAAGGAAGTACATGATTTTCTCTAAAAATGTTGCTGTGCTCTTCCTAAAATTTTAATCTTTTTGAGAAAAGGCAGTGGATTATACTCACTAAATAATGACAATCTTTATAGTCATGAACTTCTTCCTCCTCAAAAAAATGCATGTTACTTCAAATTTCTTCTAAGTGAAAAATACCAATATTTTTAAAAGTATGTCTGATCTGGATCCTTTGCTTCTGATTATTTTTGTTTTTATTTTATTTCTTGATAATAGGCATAACAGGAGTTTATGTGGGCCTGTTTATGTGTATGAACTTTAAAGAGTTTATGTGGGTCTGCTTCATGCAATAGTATTACCCTGATAAATTGTCAAATTACAAACACACACACAAATACAGAGAAGGCCCCTGCTTAGGAACTGTTAAAATCACAGAACTGAAAGGATAATCTTATCTTTAATTTGGGACTCGAACCTAAGATGTCCAGCATACCATGCCTGTGTCACTGCAACTGGAACTCAAAAGACTGTCCTTATTGCTTAACAGATTTGAACAGTTGGTTAGACTGACAGTTTTATTAGTAATGTTAGAAGAGGGAAATTCATTTTTTGCTTAAGAACCCTCCTCATGTGAACTAAATCTAACCTTCTGGTGACCTGTTATTTTGTTTTAAATGGATTTGAACTTTATACAGAACTTTTTTCAAGTATATACACTCATTTCAGTTACCAAGCCCGTCTTTAAGGATTTGTTCTTCTTTAATTTCATACTTGTATAGTCTTTTCTGCTTTAAACAGTATTTTCCAGTTATGGATATTTGAAATATTGCTACTTTGAGTTTCAGTTATTCCAATATTGAGATATTTTGGACAGCAACACTAAGAAGAGAGTCATTCGGTTGCATACTTGAAGAAGTGGCAGTTCAATAAATTTTCCAAGTATTATCTATTGCTACTGAAACAGATTGCAAATTCTTTGATCTTACATCAGAAGAAATACTAAAGGTTTTTTCAAAACTGTTTGCTTTGTCCTTTTTAATAATATAACACAAGGGCTACAAGGCCTACTTTGTCTTTCTCTAAGCTATACTGTAAAAAAATGGTGCATCAAAAACTGTGTCCATTGGCTTTGAGTGTAATAATTTGTTTAACAGTCTACATGTGGTCACAAATAATCTCTGTGGTTCAGCTTGTAAATCAGTAGGAACATTAAGCATATTTATATGCGCGCACGTGTGTGTCTGTGTGTGTGTGTGTATAAGAAGTAGGTAGGTCTGTGTGTGTGTGTGTGTGTGTGTGTGTGTGTGTGTGTGTGTGTGTGTGTGTGTGTGTGTGTGTGTGTGTGTGTGTGTGTGTGTGTGTGTGTGTGTGTGTCTGTGTGTGTGTGTCTGTGTGTGTGCACGTGTGTGCCTGTGTGTGTGTGTGTGTGTGCGTGTGTGTATATATATATATATATATATATATATATATATATATATATATATATATATAAGTGTGTGTGCATGGGTGTATGTATGAGTGTGTGTGTGTGTGTGTGTGTGTGTGTGTGTGTGTGTGTGTGTGTGTGTGTGTGTGTGTGTGTGGGTGTGTGTGTGTGTGTGTGTGTGTGTGTGTGTGTGTGTGTGTGTGTCTGTGTGTGTGTGTGTGTGTGTGTGTGTGTGTGTGTGTGTGTGTGCGCATGTGTGCATGTGTGTATGTGTGAAGAAAATGAAACACTATCATCTGTGTTAGCATGTCTGGCAGGAGATTTGTGTATATTCTCAGATTAACTTGTATTGTATGCCAGCATGTCTACTTGTGAAAATGTAAGTTAAGTTTTTAAAATGTTCAGCATATCCCTGCTTATACAAAATGTTTAAAGACTCTGTCAGTGTTTTGGTACATTTCTAATTGCACATGATTGTGAGGGAGATTCTAAAATAAAAGCTGTGGAATCAGATGAACAGTAAGTGATGTCATTAGAATGTTCCTGGTCGCTAGGTGATTATTTGAACAGCTGACTGAAAGGAAAAAGAACTTTTTCAAATGGCTGGCTGTTATTTTTAAAATAAGACAGTTGAGACTGTTAGTGCTGAGCAGTTAGTTAAGAGTTGCAGTGCTGTGCTGTGCAGTGATACCCAGAAAAAAGGACTCACCAACAACTGTAAGCCTGTCTTTGCCTTGCTGTTATGTTTTAGATTAGCTCAGGGACAGTATTCTCTAGTTAGATGAGGAAAGTTTAATTATTTAGATAGAGTTTTTCTAAGATGATGGACTTCTATCCTATAGTTTAATTTTATATTTCTGGTGATTGAATTCTGGTGTTTATTGAAAGCTATTAATTTACAGTCTTGTAATCATTTTACTTATTATTAAATGTTTTTCATTACTTTACATTGTGGCTGGACAATCACTGTGTTATTTAAAGATTTAGAGAGTGTTTATACCTGTTTGAAACTCCAGAGTCACCTTGAATGCCTGTCTGCTTCTTGTCATAGCTATCATTCATTTTGATATTTAATTTTTAATAACTGAGTACCCTTTGAAGGATGTGTAGGCCTGTCAGATTCTGATGGCAGTGTTACCATTTGTATTAGGGAGGGGACGCAGCTGGAAATATGTGTCAGGCTTCCCATAAGTGTTTGAGTGTGTGAGATTTAAATTTATTTTGAGTGTGAGTGAAACAGAGGTCTTAAACTGGAACACAGTGCTCTGAAGTATATGATAAGGGATTACATTTGTGGTGGGCAGAGGTATATAGTCCAATCCCAGCAAAACAGAGACTGTTCCTGTTGTGCTCTTAAGGGAAAGTATGGAATTTCACTCTTGTGTGCTCTGTGCTCTGGTGTTTTCTGAGATGTTACCACACTGGAGTCAGTGGTGAGGATTGAGGCTCCTTAATTACTAACCCAGGTTTTTAGTGGGGGACTTTGCATTTATTGTTGACAGTCTGTCGGATATTGGCTGGATGTCACATTTTATTGGTGGCAGCTTAGTGGGATTTATAATTGGATTTCAGTAGCTTGTGGGTAGTTGTCATGAAGCTGTGCACTCTTGACAGCCACAAGGTAAACACTCAACATTTCAATCCACCACAGTTTGTTAGTTGGTTAGTTAGTTAGTTAGTTAGTTAGTTAGTTAGTTAGTTAGTTAGTTAGTTAGTTAGTTAGTTAGTTAGTTAGTTAGTTAGTTAGTTAGGGATAGCAGGCAAGAATGTCAGCAGAAGATTTTAGCAAGCTGACAAAGATCCATTGGGCTAAGGAGTGTGAAACCAGAGGATTGGTGCATGCCAACCTGACTAAGGAAACAAAGATTTCAGCCTTGGTTGCAGCCACAGCTCAGACCAGCCATTCAGAGGATATCCAGTTTGGTGCTGGTGATGTGCAGCCTGCTAAGATGTGATAGTCCACATTTTCTTCAGAGGACCTGAGAATCCATCTGGAGTTAGAGAGACTGTGCCTAGAGGCCAAGGAGAGAACGTGATGCCTGGAGACTGTGGAAAGAAGAAGTAACACTGATATGAACTGGAGGGTGAGGAGTGAATGCAATGTCTGGGGGCTAAGGAGCAAATATGATATCTGGAGGCTGAGGAGAAACAGCATCAACATGAATTGGAGGCCAAACATCTTGAACTGGAATCAGTAGAGAGACTGAGGTGTTTAGAAGTCGAGGACAATGAGAGACAGTGCCGGCATGAAATGGAGCTTCAAACCCTTCAAGCGGGTCATGGAGGTAATGGGGAAGGGACTAACCAGACCTCAGAAACCATAAAGGTCAGTAAACATTTTCCTCAGTATAGAGATGGGGATGACTTTGATAGTTTTATTCATATTTTGAGAGAGTATGTAGACAATATGATGTTGACCATGAGCTCTGGATTTGGTTCCTGACTCCCTTACTCCATGCTAAAGCTGTTCAGGCTCTAGCAAACTAAATGATATAGATTGTTTGAATTATGACAAAAAGAAATGTTGCATGCTCAACAGTTTCAAACTTACACCCAAGGCATATAGAAAAAAAATTTTGTGAACATAGATTCAAGGCAGATGAAAGTGTACGTGATTATATTGCTAACTTAAGTACTTACTTTCAGAGATGGGTGAGTGGGTGTCAGGTCACCACTTCTGAGGGACTGGCAGACCTTTTGGTGAGGGAACAAGCCTTCAGTACTTTGCCTGATAACATGAGTCTGGTTAGCAGACTGTGAGTGTAATGCTGTAGAGGAGCTGGGGAGAAAAGGGGATATCTACTTGGCAAGGAGAGCACCACTGCAGGAGAAAGGGATAATGAGTACTGCACATGGACATAAGGCAACCCATGGGGGGCAGTTTAAACCACTCCAACAGAGTACAACAGTAATGAGGAAACTACTAATCCAAGTGCACGGTTAGGGATTAGATGTTTCAAGTGTAACCAGAAGGGACACATAGCAGCCAAATGTACATAGAGGCAAGGTGAGAAACAAAAGATGAGGGAGCCAGTAAGTGTGGATGACAAACTGCAAGTGGTAGGTTGTTTAGAAACAACTGAGGTGCCAAATTATCACCAAAATTTATATCCTATCTTAGTAGATGGTAAACAGGTAACTGCTAAGAGGGACACAGCTTCTGATATAACCATTTAGAGACCTGCAGTAGTTAGAGAAGAGCAGTACATGCTTGGGCAGTCCACTCCAGTTATAGAGTTATGAGAGACCCTGTTCCAAATACTTTTGGCTAGGGTTCATCTTGTCTGGGAGGATGGAAGAAGAAGCAAGCAAGTTGGTGTATTTGAGGATATTCCTGCAGACGTCCTGATAGGGAATGACTTTGATGATGCAGTAACTTGTATACATGCAGTCAGGCTAGGAAAAATGTATGCAGGTCCATTAGTCTGGGAAAGACCAAGAAAGATCTCATAACTGAAGCTGGGACTGGTGTGGTGACTGCTTCAGAGAAAGTGCTATGTGGTAAGTCTGAATGTGAGCCACAGGTTTTGGAAGGTACTGATGTTCCCTTGGACATGGTGACTGTGAGGATGGAGGTGAGTGGTGATACCCAGAGTGACAGTGAGGCACAGCTGCCAGAAGTGACTAGGCTTCCTGCAGAAAGGCTGCTGGGGAAGGTTACAAAGGTAGACTTGAGACATGCTCAACTTATGAATCCTACTTTACAAAGCTTGAGGGAGATGGCTAAGGAGGCACCCGAGGTTCAAGGAAGAGGGAAGTCTGTATATTGGAACAAAGGTTTGTTATATAGAGAGGGGATTTCTGGAGGTGGGCTAGAAGGTGAAGTAATATGGCAGTTGGCAGTGCCTAGAGCTTACTATCTGCCAGTCTTAGCCATAGCACATAACATTCCTTTCTCTGGTCATTTGGGCATAAGATGTACTAAGAGACGTATCATGCTAAATTTCTATTGGCCTGGGATTGTGAGAGATGTGGTAGGATATTGTAGGACTTATGAACAGTGACAAAAAGTTGGTAAAGCAGGGGACAAGGCTAAGGCTCCATTAATGCCTTTGCCTGTTATCAAAGAGCCATTTCAGACAGTGGCCTTGGATATTGTGGGACCCCTGAGTACTCCATGTTCTACAGGAAAGAAATACATCTTGGTGGTTGTAGACTATGCTACCAGATATCCTGAGGTGGTAGCTCTATCTATTGAGGCAGAAAAGGTGGCAAATGCATTGCTAGAATCTTCAAAGAGTATTTTTCCATGGGAAATACTGACTGACCAAGGTGCCAACTTCATGTCAGACTTGCTGACTTCTCTGTGGAAGCATTGTGGGTGAAACATCTAAAGACCACCCCCTAGCATCCCCAGACTAATGATCTTGTGTAGCGGTTAAACTCTATATTTAAGACTATGCTACAGGCATTTGCAGGCCAAGATGTTAGGGAGGTCTTGGATAGATTAAATAGGGCAGGAGTACCCATCAAACCCAGTAAGTGTCAAGTGGGTATGGCAGAGGTCACTTACTTAGGACACAGAGTGGGAAGTGGTAAAATTAGGCCAGAACCTGTCAAGGTGGAAATTATTCAAGAGTGGCCAGTTCCTGTTACTAAGAAACAAGTGATAGCATTTTTATGGACAGCGGGGTACTATAGGAAATTTGTGTCCAATTACAGTACCATAGCTGCACCCCTTACTGACCTAACTAGGAGGAATAAACCAGACAAGGTAGTGTTGACCACAGATTGTGAACAGGCATTCCAAAAACTTAAAAAGATTTTGGGAGGGCCCCCTACATTAGTCAGCACAGATTACAATAAATAATTTATTATACATGTAGATGCTTCAAATTATGGGGTGGGGGCCATACTTAGCCAGGTTTGCACAGAAGAAGAAGAGTACCCAGTAGTATATCTGAGCCATAGACTCCAACCTAGAGAAGAGTGTTATGCAGCTGTGGAGAAAGAGTGTTTGGTCATAGTGTGGGCATTGAAAATCTGCAGTCCTATCTTTATGGGAGGAAATTCACTGTACTCACAGATAATAACCCTTTAACATACATGGCTTAATAGGATGAGTAAACAAAATGCCAAGTTACTGAGGTGGAGTCTAGGATTGCAAGCATAGATCATACAACCTCATAGCAGGATTGATAATGCCAATGCGAATGGACTGTCTAGGAAAGCAGTGGGTTAATATTCCCAGGTAGACCCATTTTTCTCAAGTGTCAGTTTTTGAGGGTCACTTGAAAATTGTGCTTGAGTCATGAGGGGGAGAAATGTGAAGTAAATGAAACACTGTCAGTGTTAGCATGTCTGGCAGGAGATTTGTATATATTCTCATATTAATTTGTATTGTATGCCAGCATGTATAATTATGAAAATGTAAATAAGTTTTTAAAATGTTAAGTATCTCCTGCTTATAAAAAATATTTATATAATCTGTCAGTGTTTTGATACATTTCTAATTGCACTTGTTTTTGAGGGAGATTCTAAAATACAAACTGTGAGAATTGGCTAAATGGTAAGTGATGTCATTAGAATGTTCCTGGTTACTAGGTGATTATTTGAACAGCTGACTGACAGGAAAAATAACTTTTTCAAATAGCTGTTATTTTTAAAATAAGACAGTTGAGACTGTTAGTGCTGAGCAGTTAGTTAAGAGTTGTAGTCAGTTACAGTGGTGCTCAGTGATACCCAGAAAAAAGGACTCACCAAAAACTGTAAGCCTGCCTTTGCCTTGCTGTTATGTTTTAGATTAGATCAGGGGCAGTATTCTCTAGATTAGGAAAGTTTAGTTATTTAGATAGAGTTTTTCTAAGATGATGGACTTCTATCCTACAGTTTAATAGTATATCTCTAGTGACTGAATTCTGGTGTTTATTGAAAGTTATTGATTTACATTCTTGTAATTATTGTACTTATTATTAATTTTTTTTCATTATTTTATATTGTGGCTGGACAATCAGTGTGTTCTTTAAAGATTAGAGAGTGCTTATACTTGTTTGATACTTCCCAGGTCACCTTGAATGCCTGGCAGTTTCTAGTCATTGCTATCATTTATTTTGATATTTCATTTTTAATAATTGATCACCCTTAGAAGGGCATGTAGACCTGTCTGACTATGGTGGAAGCTTTGCCATTTGTATTGGGGAGGGTACACAGCTGGAATATGTGTCAGGCTTCCCATAAGTGTTTGAATGTGTGAGATTTAAACTTATTTTGAGTGTGAGTGAGTCAGAGGTCTTAAACTGGAACACAGTGCTCTGAAATGTATGATAAAGGATTATATTTGGGGTGGACAGAGTTATATAGTCCAGTAGTCCCAGGAAAAAAGTGCATGTTCCTCTGCTGCTCTTAAGGGAAACTGTGGAATTTTACTCTTGTGTTCTCTGTGCTCTGGTGTTTTCCATGATGCTTCCACACTGGAGTCAGTGGTAAGGATAGAGACTCCTTAATTACTGGCCTAGGTTTTAAGTGAGGAACATCACATTTATTGTTCACAGTCTGGTGGGATATTGGCTGGATGTCAATATATGGGTCTACCTCAACCCTTTGAAATTATTTCTCCCCCCTGCACCCCACAGCCCCCCACACTCCTGCTACTTATATACTCTAACTGCAAGATCGCACTATAGTGGAAAAAAGGGAATATTCTGTTATTTCCACTGTGCCATGATCTACAACAACAACTTGGGTTGTTTTTCACTGACTCATTTTTTCACAGAAGTGCATTTTCAGATAAATGCCCTTTCGGAAAAACAGGGTCACAAAATTACGTTTCGGAGAAATGTAATTTCAATGGGTCAAGGTGGACTAATATATATATATATATATATATATATATATATATATATATATATATATATATATATATATATATATATATATATATATATATATATAGGATCCAGACACATGCTTGACTAGCATATGTCCGAATCACAGAACACCGAACACACATACACGAAAGCGCTTAACATCGACACGCGCTTCTGTCTATGTGTGCCTGTCGGACTACAGTGCGGGTAAGGGAAAATTCCCTTTTCCCCACTGTAGTACAATCTCAGAGTGAGAATATTAAAGTAGGGGGCTTCGCCCCTCCCCCTGTAGAAACATAGATTTGTTTTGGGTTTTTTTGAACTACACATACACGGAAGCGCTTTTTGATGTTAAGCGCTTTCATGTATGTGTGTTCGATGTTTTGTGATTCAGACAAATGCTAGTCGAGCATGTATCCTAGACTCATATATATATATATATATATATATATATAGTTTTATATATATATATATATATATATATATGTATATATATATATATATATATATATATATATATATATATATATATATATGGATCTACCTGACTATATCGAAACTTCAAAAGAGTGAAAACGACTTCACCGACGCCAGAAGATCGACAAGGCAGAAGACCGACGGAGGAGAACACCGACGCTGAGAACACTGAGATGGGGAAAGGATGTGTAAGTATGCGGTAGTGACAGACGTTAGGGTGGGAGTAAGGTAAGTGTGCGATGTTGACGGTGTGTAGGGATAGGGGTGGGATAAGTGAGTTAGGGTTAGGGTGCAGGTTAGGTAAGGGTGCGAGTAAGGTAAGTGTGCGATGTTGGCAGTCTGTAGGGATAGGGGTGGGATAAGTGAGTTAGGGTTAGGGCGCGGGTTAGGTAAGGGTGCAGTAGTGATAGTTTTTGGGTTAAGGGCGGGTTAAGTGAGTTAGGGTTAGGGCGCGGGTTAGGTGAGTGTGCGATACTGACAGACCTTAGGGTAAGGGTTTGGGTTAGGGTTGTAGATAGTTGTGTATGTATAGGTTAGTGTTGGTTTGTAAGGATTTTGGTGTGCTTGTGTTGTGTGTTTGGGTTTTGGACAGGGGATTTGTTTTGTTTGTTGTTGTGATGTGTCGAGTGTATGCGGTGTCGTGTTTGTGAACTGTCGATCTTCTGGCATCGGTGAAGTCGTTTTCACTCTTTTGAAGTTTCGATGTAGTCAGGTAGATCCATATATATATATATATATATATATATATATATATATATATATATATATATATATATTTAGTTTACTATAACTTACCTGAACGGCAGCCTTATAGTTGAAATCACTGTTTCCAAGGATGTAAACATCGAACCCAAAGAGATTGACCACGTTTCATCAAGTGGCATAGTGCACTTGATCTTCTGAGTGATGAAGTACTGACAGATATATCTGACTATGTGTTCTACATCACCGATAAAAAAAAAAAAAAACACAATCAGCAGAATGGGAATGTTGAACATGTCAAATACACTGATATTCCTGACATTTCCTGATATTTCTGACATTCCAACTTAGTGTTATTTCCAAATTCAACATCTGTAGCTGATATTAACGGTCGACTTAAGTTGATTCCATCAAATCATAGTAAATCATATTATAAACCAGGGTATAATAAACTAAAGATTCAGTAATACAAATATATTAGAGCTTAAAAAGAGGTAAAAAACATATATAATAAAGTATTATACATAAATAACAGCTACAAAGTATATCTAGCAGTAAATGCACAATGAAATATAATAATATCAAAATAATTATACATGCTTCTGTTAAAAACTCTGTTATTTCTCACCTCCATATAGTATTAGAAGTATACTCATTGTTTTGAATAATCATGTATTAGTTTACTTGACATCGGCTATCCACTTCTGCTAAGTGTATTGCTACTTGGAGACATATTCCATATTTTTTGTTTCACTTATGACACATGCAAACACGCACTTATATGAAAGAAAACAAACCAAGTTAATGTGTTTACATTTACAAATATTATACATCACGTACATACATGCTTTTATACAATTATCATCCATCCAACATTACATAAATTGCTTAATTTCTGCCTTCCCTTAAACCTCACTCCTACTCTAAAATATTATTCTGCATGTATTGCTCCTACAATTTCCATTTTTTCAATGTAGTTTGCTGTTACCCCTTTCTAAAGATCCCAGTTCCAGTTCTTCTATCTCTATTATGATATTCAGTACTTCAAATACAGTTGGTTTAGACTGATTTCCATTTTCTATCAATTGCTTTTTGGCAGCCCCCATAATTAAACTTAACAAGGCCTTGTTCTGACTAGGCAATTCATATCCTGTATCCGAGCTAAAAAAAAAATAATAATAATTTCCTTAGTTATACCTATTTGCTTACCCAGTATTTCTGACATACTACTCTGGTGGGAATTTTTAAAGTCTGCCAACTCATCACACTCTCAGAATATGTTACCAGTTATCTCTTTCTTCCCCATCACACTCCATCTTTTGCCATCTACCTGAGGAAAAATTATTTGGAGTCTGCTTGGGGTATAAAAATACCTGTGTAAACACCTCAAAGTAAAAATCTTAAATCTTCTAGACTTTGTTGCATATTTGGGAAACATACATATGTCCCCCTTTGTTTTCTTGTGAATTACTTATCCAGTCTCTCTTAACAGTCTTTTCTAACCTCCTCTGACTGATTCCTATAGTTATATTGCAATATTTTATATGCCCTACTAATTATTCCTTTTTTAACAGCAACATCTGTTCTAGAGCAGGTTTTTCACTTTGGATTCCCCTATCCCTTTCTGTTTGCCTATAATATGATATCAATCCCTGGTTGGGAAGGCAGTCTCTAGCCATCAGTCCAAATGTATTCTTGGCCTCTTCCAATTCTATTACCTTTCCCTCTCTAGTTATTTGCTCACAATACCTTGGTTCCTTTGCAGGTTTTCTCAAGTAAATTACAGTCCCCCTTGCCTATTCTATGTACCCCTAATTGCAGTCATCCTATCGGCAGAATCTCATTTCTCCATTCTCATGTTGGCTTAGGTCTTGGAATACTATCTGCTACTTTACGAGTATAATATACTTTATGGCTATTACTATTCCCCTTAAGAATCTGCATCTGAAATCTCATTCTTTCCTTATTTCCTCAATTTCCCCCGTTGAGCACCATCCCTTTCTACTTTGAATTATAGCCCTCTGCTTGTGTTATGTATATGGGCCTTAACTGTGTAGCTCAAAAATATCCCTTCAAACCACCATGTTCTATTGGAAGGATCAGCTTATCCCACTTAACCCTTGCCTTCTTCTCCTCCAAGACAAAATCCTTCAACTCTTTATTAATTACTGTCCACAACTACTCCTCTGGTTGATAAAAATATTCCTGACCTGTATATTAAACTAAAGGGACTAAAAACATTTTCACTGCTTGCATCTTGCTATCCATATCCATAAACAAGAGCTTCCAGTTTCTCAAGTTTTTGTACTATCTTTTGTTTAGTCTCTTCCCACATATCCTTAGCTGCAGTAACAGAATCCTTTTCAACCCATATTCCTAAATACTTTATTTTATTGAGTCCCCATAAATATGAGTATTGTCGAACCAATTCATGTATGGGTGCATAGTTACAGCTATAGCCTTTGTTTTGTCTTCATTAATTTTATATCCTGAAAAAATTGAAACTATCTCAGAATGTTCCATAACACTGATATGTCCTATTCTGGTTTCATCGGGTACAGAATAATATTGTATGCAAATAAATCCAACATTTCTTGATTACCACACCAGTAATATCATTGAATTTCTGAGTCCCTTGTTTTACTTGCCAGTGGCTCTAAATATCATATAAATAACAAAGAGGATGTCCCTGCCTGGTTCCTCTGTTCAGACACAAATTATCAGGGAGGAACCCTCCCACTTTAAGTTTTGCCTCTGAAGCCCCATATATCCTCCTAGTTAACCATATTATTGCATCAGAGCATGCAAATGCTTCCATTCCCTACTCATAAAATCCCATTTACTCAGACAAATGTTTTCTCTACACCAAGACCCATCAACAACTGCAGTATTTTCTTATTTTCTGCTTTCCACCTGATCGTTATAGTTCTATTAATGTTGTTGAATGTTTCCCTCCCCTCTACAAAACCACATTGATGCAAATCTATCAATTTTGGCAAAACCTTTGCCATTCTTTTAGCTATTATAGACATAAACACTTTATAATCATGGTTTAAAATTAAAATGGGTCTATATAAACCCGGGTCTGATGGGTCTTTGCCATTTTTAAGAATTACAGCCACCACAGCTTTCTTCCAGGATCTTGGTGCTTCCCCTCTTTTTAAAATACTGATAAATAAAACCTTCAAGATCTTGATCACTTTCTTCCTAGTTTCCAGACTTCTACAAGAATACCAGCTATTCCTGGGAACTTACCTGCAGATTGATTATAGGTCACTATATTTATTTATTCTCATCCTATCTTAACTGTTAATTGTTGAGCCTCATCTACCTCTAACTTTGGCATACTTAAGTTTTCCATAAATATTTTCATTTTGTACCTTTTTTATTTCCACGTTCCTCTGTTTATAAACATTTTCATAAAATTTCCGAAATAACTCTACTACCTCTACAGGATCTCTGTTTTCTTCTTCTTCCTATACACTCTCTAAGTTTGGCAACAACTCTTTCTACTTTCTGTTGCCTAAATCACTGTCCTAAGAGTTTTTGTTCTCTGGAGTTATTATAAAAAACTGCTGCTTAACAGCAATCATTCTAAACTCATGCATATTATCCAGATACTCCCTTATTTTCTGTTTAGCACTCTGCAACTGTGCCTCTTCTTTTTCTGTGAGATCACCTTATTCAGCCCCTCTAAATAACTCTTGTTACTTCTTAACCCTATTTGTTTTTTTCTACACTAATTTAAGCTCCACTTTCATTTTATCCCACTCACTAGCTATAATTTCTGAAGAAATTTCTGTCTTCCCTAATAATTCTTGAATAATTTTAATACCCACTCCTTAAATTCCTCGCTTTTTAATAGGTAAGGAGGTAAACACCATTGTCTCATTTTTACTTCATTACCCTGCATTTTTATCTTAGTTCTTATTAGCATATGATCTGAAATAGTTATTGGATATATGTTAAAGCTTTCAATTAAATGCACATGTTCCTGTGAAATATAATCTCTGTGTAGTTTAGCCCAGTTATTTTAGGTAACCATTTGAAATGTCGGGACGCACTAGAGCAAGACCCAAAATACAGAGACTGAATGGCTGAAAGAATGGGCTTACATATATCAAGGCCAAAATGCCTTTTCTTGTAATATTCTCTTTTCTCCAAGGTGAGGTGATGTCAGAGTTGATATATAAAAGTTCGGATGGTGCACCCCCCCCCAAATAAAAAGAAGTTTAAAGGAGAAAAGCATGTTTCGAGATTCCCTCTTCTCCTTTATTTTCTGTGTTTTCAATCTTTTTTTTTTTTGTTTGTAGTGCTGGCATTTCAATAAGGAACCATTATTGTACCTTGGAGAATAATATGTAAATTCTCTCTGAGTTCCTATGACAAAATTCACATCTTCTTTACCAAATATTTTCATAAATTTCTTTAGAAGTCTGCCATCTTTTGTTATATTTTCCCTTCTATGTCCCCCAGATACATCCTTACTGTTGCAAATCAAGTTCTACTCCACACCTATAAGTAATTTTCCCTGATGAATGCTGATTATTTCTCCCAAAATGTTCTTAAGCTACATTAATAGCAGTTTTAGGTGGAATATAAATATATGCCAACATAATCCTCCTCCCTTACCTGTAGTCCCTTACTACAACTAATCTACCATTACTATCTTTTTTCCTCTGCTATCAATATTGGAGCTCCTCTTGTAATTAATTTAATTATACCCCTTTTCCTTTGTCCCTGATTTTCTGCTAAATATCCATCCTGAAACTCTTTTTTTATCAAATTTATATGCTCACTTTTGAAATGTGCCTCCTGTAGCATGGCTATTCGCACTCTGCATTTCTTTTTTTTTTTACTGAAAACATTTTTATTGATTTTCAGAACCATAAACATATATACAGTATGTATATCAAAGAAATATTTACATAGTCAAAGCTTAAAGTGGAGAAACAATTCCAAAAACAAACATTACAAAACCAATTATTTACATAGGATGCTATACTTGAAAAACTTGGTTTTCTTAAATGTATCTTTAAATAAGATTATAATTTATTAGTCTTCTGTTTCCAGCACTTGATTTAATTTCTACCAGGCAATGCTTAAGGAAGTAGGTCATTCTGTTCTTTCCTTGATTGTTTTCAATTCCAACTGTGAGACTGATAAAACCATGTTCTTGAAATGTTTAAAACTGGGAGGAGTTACAGCTTTCTAGTTCTGTGCAATATGTTTCCTTGCAATAGCAAGGAGAGTCTACAAAATTACATATTTTTGCCTTGGAACACAAGACAGCAAAACCAGAGATTTTTTTAAACTGGAAATTATCAATGAACAGTGCCTGTAACAAATAGTTAATACTTTCTCAAAATTGCTCAAGTAAATGGCATTCATAGGACATGTGTTGCCAATTGGCTACTGATTGTGATTTACACCTCCATCTATTTTCTTTATTATATATTAGTTCTAATTTGTGTGGTGTTAAGCATGTTCTATGTATAATTTGCCATGTGAAAGTTGCTAATATAGTGATAAAGATGTTAGTTTTGGAGATGTAAGAATTAGTTTTTTACCTTTATCATCTGGCATTTTACCATTAACTGTTTCATAGTATTTCCATATGTTTTATTTATTATGAACTCTTGTTTCATTAACTAATTTGTACAATACTGATAAAATTCCTTTCCCATTTGTGGGAAATTCCATCAGTGTTACTAACTGCTCTATGAACTTAGGAACCTTTTCCCTAACAGCCTTCTGCATTATAGCCTGTTGGTTTAAATCTGGTTGACTTAATCACATGTTATTTTTGAGGTTGTACTCACTAATAATTTGCTCTGTCATTAGTACTTTATTAGCGTTTATCAACTGATGCCTGTAAATTAGACCATTCTTACTAAGTGTTTTAACTGCTACTGAGTCCTGAGTTATAATATTATTTTGTGTATATGTTACTGGGAATATGAAAAAAGGCCATGCTTTTATATCCAGATTTTTGTTGACAAAGTGCATAAAAGACTTTAGGGTATTGATAAGCATCTATATTATTTATTTATTTATTTATTTATTTATTTATTTGCAGTTGGTTTACCAGGATAGTCCATTGGGCCTAAAAGAACCCGTTTTCAATGGAGTCCTGGGGAGAAAAGCTCCAAAAAACAGACACTCAAAATAGGTACAAACAATTTAAAAAGCCCTTAAAGCAAACCAGAGGGCAGGAATAAACAATAGATAGCTTAGATACTTATACAATGTAAAATAGGATACAGTCATTGATTTTGCATTTGAGGTAACATTCATATAATACAGTGTAATAGAAATAGGTAAAATAGATGTGAGTTGTGTATGACTTTAGAGAGGTAGAGTTGTTTTGTTATAAATGAATGTAGTTATGAAGGAATGATAAGATAAATAGGCTTTGTTGAATAGCTTAAGAATGGATGAAGGATTAAGAGTTCCATATTTTTATGATGGATGAGAACAGGAACATTCCCATTGCAACTTTAGATGTGTGTGTAGAGATTTTTGAATGAATAAAGATTAGAGGTGGTACGAATGGATGGTGGGAGTGAGTTCCAAAGACGGGCTAGGTTAGAGGATAGAAGGTATTTGCCTGGGGACGTGTTGGTTTATGTACTTCTAGTAGGTTTTGGTTGTTAGACCTTAAGACTCTGTCTGGTAGATGTAACTTAAAAGCAGAAGACAGGGAGGGACAGAGAGAGGGTTATTTATGAGCTTATGGGCTAGGGTGAGCTGAATGTAGTTGAGCTGATGAGGAAGTTCAAGCCAGTTTAGTTTTTGGAGAGAGGAACAGTGGTGGGTTGATGACCTGTGGCAGCTAGCTTAACTTGGCAATCTTATTGTAGCAAGAGGAAAGTTGTTTCTTTAGAGAGGACTGAAGATTTGTTAGGAGAGGTGAGCCATAGAGCAGGGAGGGAATAAGAAAGGAAGAGGAGAGAGCGATTTTAGAGGTCTTTGTGAGGTAATGGTTTTGACGGTAGAGCATACCCAGCTTTTGGTGGGTTTTTTTGATATTTAGTTGAAGATGAGAGTTGAAATTAAGCTGGTTGTCAATTTGGACACCAAGTAACTTAGTTTCGGACACTAGTTCTAGAATTGAGTTGTTTTGACTTATAATCAAGAAATTGTTTGTATTGAAGGGAGTAGTTTTAGAGGGGGTAAATACCATGAGTTTGGTTTTAGAGGCATTTAGAGCTAGGTGGTTTGTTTTATTATTATATTATAAGAACAAATGCTTAAAATGTTGAACATCTCTTTGGTGACATGTTTTAAGTGAATGCTCTTATAAGCAAAAGCTGACAAACTTGAAACCGACATACTCAAAATATTTTAGTTGTCCAACACCAATCCCCCACTGCCGCATTGAACATGAACTGCAAACACAGCAAATTTAACTTGTAACGAACACCCTAAATACACCCTACAATCCTTCCTGTTTGTAAACTAAATGAAGTAACCATACCAATTGCCAACAGTAAACCTCCAAATTTACACTTGGTCAAAACAGCACATTCCTGAAATGCAAACCACTTAACATACATACAATAATTTTTCTCTATTTTTTGCAGGGGTGCCCCCCCCTGCACCCCCCATGTTGGGAGCTACGCCCCCCCACACCCCCTGCTAATTATATATACCGGCTCTGAGATCACACTAAAATTAAGGTAAACATGCATAATTCATAATGTACACATTTTTACATAACTGCTACATTTGCATGTGTTGGCCAACTATGACATTTCAAACTTAAAGTTTTAGATCTTTAGAGCTTTTGCTTATAAAAGCATTCACTTAAAACGTGTCGACAAACTGGTACTCAACATTTTAAGCATTTGTTCTTATAATATAGACCCATTGATAATGTATTTAGAATTTATATTTTTGTGTTTCCCTGTTCCATATATTCCGTCAATAACCAAAGTATGCTATTCGGTACTATTTCCATATGTTTATTTATTGTATCATGACTGGTTTTTAGCCAGGTTTTTTCATGTCCTAGTTTCCATTTGGAAGTATATTCTTTGATTAACCATAGAGAAGCTGTTTTTAAAGCTGACAATTATATATATCCTTCTAAATCTGGTAAGCCTATTCCACCTTCTTCCCATTTGTCAAAATGATGTCTTAGGGCAACTCTAGCATTTTTAGGGTACCATAAGAATTTCATTATTAACCCATCATATTGTTTTAAATATGATTTAGGTATAGGTAGTGAGCAAGCTTGTATAAAATACAGAATTTTGGGGAATATAATCATTTTAAATTATATATAGTCTGTCTTTCCTCCATGGTACAAAATAGCTTATTCCATTTTTGTATGAGTTCTTTGATATTATCCAAAATCTGTTTATAGTTTAGTCTCACTGTTGTATCTATGTCATTTGTAATTTTAACTTCTAAGTATTTGATTGTATAATTTCTAGATAGATATTTATGATATTTTGTTAATACTTCTTTGTTCATATTTATTATTAACTTATTGGTTTCATTAAATAATAGTCTAGAAATCTTCTTAAACTGTTTTGTTGCTTTCTATAGTTCTTTCAGTGTGTCATTATCTTCTTTTAAAGTCAATAAAATGTCATCTGCAAATAGTTGAATTTTTAACTCAAGGTCAGTATCTAGTTGAACTGCTTGAATGTTTGGGTTTGCACGTATGAAATTTGCTAATGGCTCTATTACTAATGCGAATAGAAAGGAGAAAGTGGACAACCCTGTTTTGTACCCTTTGTAATGGTAATAGGCACCGACAAACAGGATCCTATTTTTATTTACACAGAAGATTTATCATAAAGAGACCTTATTAGTGAGGTAAAATTTTTCAAAATCCATACTCCACCAGTGCAACCCAAAGGTAATCCCAGTTCACGGAATTAAATGCACTGTTAATATCTAAGCAAATGACATTCATTTTATTTTTTGTTTTGTTTATGAAATCAGTAAGGGACACAATTCTCTTTATATTGTCATATGTATTTCTGTTTTTAATGAATCCTGTTTGATCATTCTCTATCAATAATGGCAATATTTATTTTATTCTGTTTGCATGAATTGTCATAAATATTTTATAATCTATATTTAATAAACGTATGGGTCTATATGAGGTACACTCATCAGGTTTTTTATCCTGTTTCAAAATTGGTGATACTTAAGTGTATTTCCAAGAAGGAGGGCATTTATTACATTCTTTAAATGATGTGAACACACTTAGTAATAGATTTAATGCATTATTAGATAATAGTTAAACATCTCTGGTGTCATATTATCATTACCTGGAGCTTTGTTTAATTTTAGTTTCTTGATTTGCGCTTTAATTCCTGCCATAGTTACATTTTTATCTGTTATTTTTCTGTGTTCGTCTGCTAGTCTTAGTCTCATATTTTCCTTAAGGAATTTTCTAAGTGCTTTACTTGATTCTGCTTTATTTTCTTGACTATTGAGTTTAGTAAAATACACTCTAAAGGCTTCTAGAATTCCTTCTAGGTCTGATACTTTTCTTTTTTTGTCTATATTGTATATTTCTTTTATCTGATTTGCCTTTATCATTCTTTTCATCATGTTAGCTATTTTCCTTTGATTTTTTTGGATTCATAGAGTAAGTGCATAGTTTGACCTTCTCTAGATTAATTATTGTTTTAGGGTTCAATATCTCTAAGTATTTTTTGTTGAGGTCTTTTAATTCTTTTTCTGAAACTAAGTTGCCTTTATAAATGTATAATTTCATTTTGTTTATTTTAGTTAATAGTTCTGCCAGTTCTTTATTCCAATGCTTTTGTTTGTTTTTATACCAGGCTACCACCTTCCCATACCAATATGCTTTCATTGCATCCTATATATATATATATATATATAATATATATGAGCTTTTCATTTGAGCTTGACTGGTGAGCGGGTGACACAGGGATTCCAAGATGCAGATTTTTGTGAAAACCCTGCCTGGGAAAACTATCACATTAGAGGTTGAACCCACTGATACCATAGAAAATGTGAAGGCAAAGATCCAGGATAAAGAAGGTAAGTAACAACAATTTTTACTTGCATTTGTGTATGCTTTGGCTGATTTATAGCCTGAGTTTCCAATGTTTTTGCAAGATTGTTGTATACAAATTTTAAATAGCGCTCATCCAGCCTCAAATGTAGTTGAATTCCTGCTTGCACTCTGGATTAAAATAAGTTGTATGTGCTTGCTCGCTCCCCAGTAAAGATGCAACCTTGGTTCAGTATCTGATATACTGCTGTTTGTCATGGTTGTTACACTGCCACCTAGAGTTAGGTTGCAGCTATCTTCAGAGCCTGCCTTTCCATCTAAGAACATATCTGTAGTTCATGAGATGGTCTGAGTCAACGGCACTATTTTAGCATCTGGAAGATTCACTGTGTGTCGTTCCTTAGATGGACCAAGGTAATACCTTCTGTCAGAATTAAAAGCTGGAAGAGGGATAATGCTGGCTGTAAACTTAAGAGATTACATGGCCAATTACTCTTCCCACTTCATAAAATGTAGAAAATGCAGAAAGTGCTTTACAGCTGTCATTGAATCTCACACTGATATGAATGTTCTCCAGGAGGGGCTGACACAGACAAATAACTGGTGTCAGAGCCATGAACTAAAACTAAATGCCAAGAAATGCATAATAGTATCCATTGGGAAGTCATCCATCCATGGTAACTATCATATTGACAGCACACCCCTTAGAGTTGACCCAGTAGTCAGGGACTTAGGGACACACACACAGATAGTAATCTAGCCTTTGCTCATCACATGTCTACTACAACTATAACTTATAATTAAAGGTATAGCATCTAAGTCCAAGGAAGTCACTGTTCTACTGTATTCGGCATCAGACCTATCATTGAGTATAATGTACCTAACCAGGCATATCCACCAACTGGAATGTCCACAGAGGTTCCTCACTAAAAAAAATACAGGGCGTAAGTAATATGTCCTATGCAGACTGCCTCAAGGCCCTATCCCTGTATTCTGTCTCCTACAGGCTTTTGAGGGGTGATCTATGCCTGGCATACAGGGGCATTGTCAGACCCCCCTTTGATGAATCTCTTGCATATCCACAAAACAAACAGCAGCAGAATTACCCATTTTAAAGACTTAAACCTTGCTGGCGATATAAATAGGACCTGCTGGAGAGAGAGGTATATATCCCAGAGACTACCCCATCTATAGAACAGGCTCCCCATCCATTTGAAGCAGTGTTCCTCCCTAACCCAATTCAAGTGCAACTTGGAAAATTGGATGGGAAACCAGAAATTCATCCCTGGTTTGGCACCTATGTCTCTAATGCAAACAGGTAACCTGTAAATGGTTCATCTCCCAGGCCCATGGTTACACTTGTCAAGGGTATCAGAAGTTGTCAGAGATTTGGGATGCATGACTAGGCTTAAAAAAGGCCCTCGTGGTTGTTAGCCTAGTAAATGCCTATAAACATATATATATATATATATATATATATATATATATATATATGTCTGCTACCTTGTCTGTGAGGTTTAAACCTAGAAATGATTGCATGTCTGTAGTGTAGTATTGTTTAAACTCTTTAAGGTTTGCTTGGAATTCATATGATTGTAAGTTTTCTCTTAAAGTTAAAATCTATTTTAAAAGTTATTGCATTATGGTCTGAAAAGGGGCAGGTGATTGTTTTGACTTTGCTTATTTTTGTGATAAGATCTTTTGTTATATACACTCTATCTATTCTGGAAAAGGTGTTATGTCTATGTGCGTAATGTGCAATTATCAATGAATCTTGCTCAGCATATGTGTTAATGTTCATTAAGTTATATGAGTCAGTAAACTCTAAGTAATTTTGATAGTGGAGATTTCTTGTGTGTGTTTTTAGCATTTCTGTCCTCTTCTTTCATTATACAATTAAAATCTCCTGCAATTATTGTATTACCTTTGGAATGTTGTATTATGTTCTCTAAATGTGTTTGGCTGCCCTGACACCCAGTCCTGTTATTCAATAGTTGTTTACTAGGGTATAAGCCAAACCATTTATTAATATTGAGACTATACAAACATTCCTGAGTTATCATTGACTTTATTTATGATATTGGGCATCAAGGTAGTCTTTCTCCATAATATTCATAAACCCCTTTGCGTTTTATTATATTCTGAACTTGCTAATAATATGTAATTATGCATATTAATCTTATTAATGCCTTGCTGTATAAGATGCGTTTCTTGTAAAAATACTACTTGCACTTTACATAGCTTAAGATATATTTGTAAGCTTCCTCTTTTACAGCTGTTATTTAAGCCATTGACATTGATAGAAATGCATTTCACAGTTGGACTAACTATACCTTTGTATTTAACCAGTGTCCTGTTTTTGTGTTTGTACATAACCTTGTATGCGTGCTGAAAACGTTTTACCATTCATTTCACATATGTTATAAATGCATTGCCTAGACATCCATTTAAAAGGTACAAATAAAACCATCAGCATAAAAAGTGGTTTACAAAATATAAACAACCAATCCTTCCCTTCATTGAAGAAAACATTCCATCCTTAAATAAGTTTGCCATTCAAGTGACCCCTCTTATCCCTATTCAACATCTTCCCTAAGCTTTCCCAACAACAAATATAACTAAAAGCATCAAACTCTTATTGCTTATGTGCAATCACACTTCAACTATTGAACTGTATAATATTCAATTAAACACTATTACAGAGATTGATATTTGATATTACTGTCCATAGTTAAATAAAATAGTGTAACCAACATTAAATACAACATTGTTCGAGTATATACATCTTATATTTTATCTCACTGTATTATTTAATGTCCTTCAACCAACATCTATTTTCAGTGTAACAGTATCTATTTTATAGTGTCTACATTTTATTTAGACAACGCTTTATTATCAATGGATTTCTTGTTTCATTTATCATCATTGTATACATATACTGCACATCCTTTTGCCCATATGTATATTTCTAAGTAACCATTTTATTTTTAGTGTTTCTTTACACCAGATTTAATATACAACTAAGATGACTGTTAGTATTTGTTGCAAACCCTATGTGTACACAGTCCAAGTAGGTTCATTTTTCCTACTGTTAAGACAACAGAGCCTTATGAAACTTCATTTGTTTCAACATCCAGTCAGGTTGATGAAAACATTGTTATTGTTGTTATAAACTGTAGATTTTAATATACAATAACTCAAGTTATACCTTACAACCCACTGGCTATGTCCCTGTACCAACCCCAACAAGAGTATCTCTTACTGTTACCCTAGGCTACTACCACTTATATCTCTCTTCACAGCCACTGAAGGCCCCTACACTAGACATTTTCTTATTACAACTAGGAACAACTGAATTGGCCTTCTTTCTGACTTATCTTTACTCACTACCCTTATACTAATTCTTCCAGTTCTGTTATTATCTGGCCTGTCCTCCTGTTCCTGTTTATTACTTTGCTTTGGTATCTACCCACCTTTCTAAATCCTCTCTTTATTTTCTTCTTCTTGCACTCAAAAAAAAATTGGAATCGAACACCTGTTATTGTCTTATAAGTATCCTGTAACTGTAGTTTACTGTTCTGTTTTTATGCATGTCTTTGTATTCTGTAATTCTAGTTTACTGCTCTGTTTTTGTGCATGTTTTTATGGAGCTTTTTTCTCCGGGCCTCTACTGAAAATGGACATATATCCAGTTATACTAGCCTGGTCAACAAATGTAAAATAAAATAAATAAAATAAAATAAATTTTGGCTTCTGAAGTAATCTCTAGTTATAAAATAAACAACACTTCTATATAGTACATTCATCTGTTAAGTTGAATTATTTACATCTTTAGATTTAGGTCTGTTTGTAGTCATATTATAGGCTTTCATAATGTTCTTGTTTAATAGATAAGTCATATACAATTTTTGTGATATTTTATACTTTAGATAGTATCAACAATTAATATGAATTTTTAAGGCTTCTTCTGATTCATGTAATCTCTTACTTTTAACTTTTCTTATACCTTGTTTTTCTCTATGAAACACAAGAGAATCCTAAGCATTTCATAAATAATATCTGAACTGCTCTTAGTATATTAAATATATCAGTATTGCTGTATGTCTTGTTTCACAATTGAACTTAATCTAGTCATCTTCATAGTTAATGACTAACTGTGGCCTGACATCAGACTTGTTCATGTTTATTACATATGAGTGTCATTTCATATTTACCAGTCTTGTTAAGTATGTTGATTCTTATAATGCTTTCATAGGTACATAGGTTCATAGGTATGTATTAGGCTAATGGCCCTGGAGCCTTTACAAGCTTAGCCCATAGAAGTAACCTGGCATTGTGCTGCCTGATGTTAGTTTCCAGTGCCTCTATCACGTAGAGCCACTGGAGTGATCCCTGAGGTGAACTTTCTATTTCCCATCCACTCATCAGGATTTCTTTTGAAGAGGGCCAGTGATTTATATCCTACCATACTACTTCTTTATTACATCTGGTTCAGCTTCTTACTGAATAAATTTGTGTATATATTTATTTATTTAATGGTTTCTTAACTGTTGAATTATTATTACTTTTGTTGTTATAAGTAGTCATACTTTATTTTATATCTGCGTGTCCTAGTATGCATACATATGAGTTTGCATTAACTGTTTACATCAACTGTTTCTATCTTGTTCATGATGTCATTTTCTTTGCATATATTATAGTACTTCTGTGGTAATGTCTCTTATTTCCTTTTAGAATTATTAAATCTGTACTATATATATATGTGCATACTCAATAATGCTTTGAAGCACTTGTATTTTGGTGAAAATAAGTACTTGTCACTTTAAGAGCCTTTTGGTTTAAGTTAAGTCCCATACTGCTTTGCTTCAAGTGCTGGTCACTCTGTAATCAAGTACTTTTGTTTCTGGCTGTTTATGAATATGCAAACAAGTCTAATGGACTCTAACAGCTGTTTTTTATTGTAATACCTCGAGATGGATTAAAACATGTATTGCCAGCTCGTGGCTTTGGCGGAAAAACAGAGAACTGTAAGTGAAGCTTTTAGAATTCTAGAATAAGCCATGAACTTAGAGAGCAGTTTTTTACTTTCAGTTTCTTCTATTTCATTTAAAATGACTACCAGCACCCACTGCATCACAGAAAAGTGCCCCAAACAACATTTTAAATATTAATAGCACTCTTTTAAATATTAGCACATAGTTTACAAATGAAGAAATCATAAACATTTGTTTTTTTAAAGTTATATCATTTTATATTTCCTAGACATTCACAGTAGAGTCAAAAGCAGTATAGCATTGTGTTATCAAACTATTAAAGCCAGAAAGCATGTATGGTAATTCCATATTTCATATGTTAAGACATGGCAAGTTAGTACTGCTTTTTCTAGATACTAAAGCAGTTCTTTGTCTTATTTTATATGCTTAATATTGCATTAGTATAAATAATAAAAGACATTTACCTTGTCATTCATACCAGAGTCAAAAGCAGTATAGCATTGTGTTATTAAACTATTAAAGCCTGAAAGCATGCACAGTATTTCTATTTTTCATATGTTAAGACATAACAAGTTAGTAATACTTGTTCTAAATATTAAAGCAGTTCTTTGATAGTTGTCTTATTTCTTAACACAATAAAAGGCATTTACCTTGTAAATGAGATTGTTTCCAGTCAGTATATGTCACCTAGTTAATTTTTTTTATATTCCATGGTGATTTTGTTGTGAAACCTGAGTCTATCTAACTGGTTAAACATTCAAATGAGTACTTCCACTCTAAAATTTGTTTAAACATCTTTAGATTTCATCTTTATTTGTCTCTCAGCTTCTTCTTGTCATTTGTTTTCCATTCATTTTTCTCAGCATGGTGTTTCAAACCAAAATAACTCCAATCCATTTTGTCTGTCTTGTCTAACACTTTATTAGTTGATAGATGAGTCACTGTTGTTTCTATTGAGTCAAATATTTTGGGCCATCACTGAAGAAGATTTTAATTCTTGCTGGAAAAATCATATGTACTTTGCCTTTTTTTAAGTTCTTTTATTAATAGTAACACTCTTTTCTTTTGGCCATCACCCCAGATGAATAATCATTATCAAACCAGATTATGTGCTCTCCAAATTTGATCAGGGAATTAGACCAGGCAATTTTTAATATAAGTTGTTTATCTTGAGATGAAAAGAGTTTGGCTCTGACTGACCTGGAACTGTTTGTTGTTTTGTTTGATGCTGAGACTGGCTTTAAGGATCTGTGAGCTCTCTCAATCCCATAGGAGAGAGATTCTGGAAGCTTTAAAATGTCTGGAAGCCATGTATTAAGAAAGTTCATCATATTACTACCCTCAGTTCCTTCTGGTATTCCACAAATCTGGAGATTATTGCATCTGGCTCTATTTTCTAGATCTTCAGTTTTGTCTGTTAGGGAAATATTTTGTCTATTTAGTGTGTCAATATGATTTTCATAGTCAGAAATTCTGTTTTCTACATCAGTTAATATTTCTTCCATATTTTCTATCTTCAAGTTCTGTTGCTTTGTCAGTTCCTGTAGTTGTTGGATTTGCTTTTTACTATTCTCTTCAAAAGTACCCAGTTTCTTGTTCATTTTATCAAATTTCAGTGACAAGTCCTGCATTGTTATTAATAGCGATTGTAAATCCTTCTTCATTGTTTGGTCAGACATAGTATTTTTTATGAATCTCATCTTTTCTCTGGTCCTGATGCTTTCACTTCAGGTTTTTGACAGAAATATTTGTAGAAAATGCCAACATTTGTTTTATATAGACTTCTTATACCATTAGTTGTGACATTCCAGCAAAGTTGAATTGTCCACGATCAATATTTTTTTAATTTTTCCTGTCAGAAATAGATTTTAAGGACAGAGCTCAAGAAAGATGCTGCCACTCAGTTCACATGCTGGCCACACCCCCACACTCTGCATTTCTTAACATAATTTAGTATTCTTACCTTTTTGTCTATACCTGTGAGGCAATTTACATTCCAAGATAATATGTTTAGTGTAGCCATTATGATACGAAGTTATTATTCCCACCTATTATATATGACACCTTTTTACATGCACCTACTAATGTTTGGCAGGTTGATGTCTTATACAGTTGTTTCTTGTCAGCTCCATTTGAATCTATGTCACATTTTGTGAGACTTTTTTTAATGAAAAACCCTCAAACAAAAAACAAGCATACACCCAGAGTACCCCCATAACTTATTAACTTAAAACAAACACACAAAACTACATATATCTACAAATAATGAAGTTTAACCCTCCTGGTAGGAGCAATTGTCCCAAAATGACACCTGTATGCACAGGCATAATTTAACCTAACATTAAGGTTAGCCACGCTAAGATGCATGTTACAACCTGTGCTCCTACTTACAATAATTGCTGCCTGTTCTTGTCTTATCTCCAGTCCCCTCCCAAATGTGAAAAACAGCTTGTATGCTTTCAGAAAACATTAACTTTTAGCCTTAAACAATGCTCTAGCTTTTATTGCTTTCCTCATAGTCAGCTTGTATCAATGGAAACATAAGTAACAAATGTACACCTCTGCAAACCTCTCAACTTACACTGAATGTTTATTTTCCAACGGAAAACATTTCATTATATTCAGTGTCCTCTTATTTACTTGCTTATCCAAAAAAATCTGTTAGATTAAGCTGAAGTCCTTAATCCAGATATTCACCTATGCAAAAGTAAGAGAGAACATATCAACTCTACATATATTATATACCTGCACATTTTTACACAACACCCCACCTCAACAACTCAATGTTACAACATATTAATGTGTCCATCCTTTTTTTCTCTTTTTTTACATTGTAATATCTACTTTTCTTAAAACAAAAAAGAAGAAAAAATGAATGTGTTTACTTTAGAATCTTTATCATATACAGCAATAACTGAAAAAGCTTTACTGCAACATGCAATTTATATCATGACATGTTTTATACAAATACCATTAAGAACAAAATAGTTACTTACAGTTAATTTCTTTATTTTTTCTTCTTCTCTTCAGTGTCATCGAAACATTAATGACATGACGTAGAGCATATATTTTCAGCCCACACAAGTTTAATAGTCAACAAAAGTCTGATATTCCTACTTTTTCTTGTAAAACCATATTTCACAAGTGTGATTGATGCTTTCTAGTTTCAAGTTTATGTACTAATTGCAATGTTGCTGGTCTCCTCCCTGTTCATCTCCATCTTCCAACCTCAGACACTGGTTCAGTCCAAGGCACTCTTGATTCTTTTAGTCAGCTCCTGTGCTTTTTTCTGTCATTTTCCTTTAGAACATTGGAAAAGGTTTCACTGGCAAAGGATCTCTATAAGTTTTTTTATCAGAAGAATGAGAAGCAGATTCCCCTTCTGTTTGATGGCTTTCTCTTATTATGCAAACTTTGATATTTCCTTCTTAGCCTGTTCTACATAAAAAACTTACTTTTATCCACCAGGAAAAATATTCTGATGACAGCTGGGTACAGCAGCTTGAATTTCAAGCCTGTCTCTTGACATTCCCTGATTGCTGGAATAAATCTCCTTTTCTTCTGCCTGGTGTACAATGAATAATCATTTTCTACAAACTCTCTACTGTCTCCAGTTTTAATGTTTTGCTCTTTTGTCACAGTTTTGTTGGGATCATTTTGTGCTGGCATGATTGCATCTCTGCTAATACAGGTCTTGGCTGCTGCCATCTAGGTAGTGTACTTACTAGCCAGTAAGTGAATTTACTAAAACTTGTAGAATTTGTGGCTCTCATCACTCAGTTTCTTTTTCACATTGGGAGAGCTGAAATTCCCAATATATTATATTCTTGATCACAATTCATCCTAGTAATATTCTGTAAATATATTTCAATCTGTTTGCATTTTATCTGTTGTGTGGATTTTCTCCCCTTGTATATAATTATGTATCAGCTGCTATAAAACCATACAAACCTTTAAGTTTACTTTCATGTTGTGGAAAATTAATGAAGAAGGTAATATTGGATGCGTTTTTGTCAGAACTGGATAGGTTGGAACTAGAAACCATATATCAGCATGCATATGTTGAAAATAGATCTATTACCACCTGTAACATGATGTTCTATAACAATATAATAACAGCTATGAATGAAAAATTGTGCTGTGATGTAATTTATATAAACTTAACTTCAGCATTTGACAGGGTCATACATAAAACACTGATCAATAAATTAGTACAACTAGGTATTGAAGTACTCTTGATAAGATGGATAGCTGAATGGCTTACAAATAGGACATGGCAAGTATCATACAGTAACTGGACGGGTGAAATCCATGGTTACAGTCAGGGTGTCCCACGGGGCTCTGTCCTAGGCCCTTACTTGTTTAGACTGTATCTTTCAGACCTAACTTTTTCATCTGAGATGTTACTACAGTCTATATGCAGACGACCTGAAATTGGGTAAACTGATTACAAGTATTACAGATAGGTCTATATTATATCATTGAACATTTAAAAAAGTGAACACTGATTGATTGACCTGATTTAAGCGAAAGCTTACAATCTCGAACTGTCAGATCAGCGATTTTTTTCCCAGGGAAAAAAATCACTGATCCAAAACACATACACACAACACAAGCACACCAAACAAACAGAAATTCACACACATACACCTAAAATCTGATACCTAACCCTACACTAAACTATGCACACACCACTAACTACCCACTTACCTTAACCCATACCCTAACCCTAAGGTCCGTCACTATCGCACACTCACCTCACCCACTCCTTAACCCTAACTCACTTAAATCCAACCTAAACCTCATGTCCACTCAGTCGCACACACACCTAACCTGAGCCCTAACACTAACTCACCTAAATCACCCTAACACTTACATCCACACAATCGCACACTTACCTGAATCCGACCGGTAACTTTCCACCATAACACTGAAAATACCAAAGCAACAGAAACGGACAACCAAATTCTTTCCCTAGGAAAAAATTCGAGTTTCTGCTGCTTCGATATTTTGCACTTTCGCAAAAATAAGTTCGATCAATCAGCGTTCGCTTTTTTAAGCATTTGAGGATATAATATAGACCCTTACAGATAAGGCATGTCTGCAAAATAACTTGACTAAATTGACTATTTGGGCACAGGAGAATAATATGATGATAAATACATCAAAAACTAAGCATATGAAATGTGGAAGACATAAATTGAAAGGTAAATATTTAATACAGCACACAGTGATTGAAACTGTAGACTCATTTAAGGACCTGGGTATATGGGTAGGTTCAGCTATGAGTTTTTCTAATCATATCAACCAATTTGTTAATCATAGTTATAGATCTATAGGTTGTATAAAAAGATTTATAAAGTCTAGGAAATTAAAAATAATGAAGTCATTGTCTGTTAGTTAGTTACATCAGATCCAAGCTTGGGTATGGAATAGCATTATGGAAACCATATAAGAAGGCAAGCATGAGTAAACTGGAAAGAGTACAGTGGAAATATACCAAGGGCATCTATGGATGTGAAAATCTAAGTTATTATGAAACACTAAAATATACCAAGGGCATCCATTGATGTGAAAATGTAAGTTATTATGGAAGACTAATATATCTGAACTTGTACAGTGTCTCTTACAGATATCTAAGAGGAGATCTTCTTTGGGTATATAGGATATTTAGAGACAACTACCTCTGGGAATGTTTGGGGTTATCAAAAAGTACTAGAGAACCATCAGACAACCTGTGTAGATGATTCTATAGGAATGAGAAGTGTACTAATTGTTTTTTTGACAGAGTATATGATGCATGGAACAGACTACCAAATTTAATTAAAGCAAGCACTAGTTTAGATATTTTTTAAGAACAGCCTGGACACATATTATGGGAACAAGTGTTTTGGTATATTGGCGAGCTAGAAGGGCATTTATGCCAGTGCATGAAATATTTGTATGTATTTGCATGTATGTATAAAATATTTTTATGTGTGTTTTTGTGACCCTTTCTTCCTTACTCATTGTAAAATATTTAATCTGTTGCAAGACTTTTCTCCCCTTGTATAGAATTACTCATCAACTACTATTTAAATGTTTTTGAATCTGTTCTGGAGCTTTTTCCCCAGGCCCCTGCTGAAAATAGGCCATTAGCTCAGTTGGACTTTCCAGGTTATCAAAGGATAAATAAACAAATAAAATAAAATGGACCTGATACTTTGTCAGCAAACTCATCAAGTACCAACTCAACAAATTTAACCAAATGACCAGACCACATTGCCAATTAGGCAGCAAGTCAAGATACTAGAGTATTTAAATGTTGCAACTAATTAGTTTCTAATCCAAAAAAGCAGTTTTGCAAGTGGACAAGCCCTCTGCTCTATCTATGTGAGGGGCATAGCCCTCATGCCCTCTACAACTAATGTACATGAACTCCAAGACTGAACAGCAGTGAAAAAAGGGAAAATGAATTTCCCTATACAGACAGCAGCCATTTCCATGTAGGGAAGCTATTTCTCTTTATTCTTGACAGTGCTTAGGACTTGATAAATTGGCCAAATCAACAAATGGGGAACTCAATGAGAGAAACTTAATCACAAGGGGAGGTTGACAAAAGGAGGTGGGTTTTGTGTAATTGTTTAGGTCCTTACCTTATAGACAAGTTACATGGTTTAATTTTGTCCCCAGGTTATTGAGCAAGCTTAAAATTGATAATCAAGGAATTTAATCTAATATTCACCTGTGAACCTAAGATTGATGAAATGTCCCTCCACAAAATAGCCCAGACCGAAATAAAGTAAATAGCTTTAGAACAAGGGTGAAAATCTGTAAATCTTCATGAAATATACTTTCTTTAGTATCGTGTGCTTGATTTGTATTGGATACGGAAACATCCATTCATAACAACTGGACATGTTGCACATGAGGTCAGGTTATCACATCAACAGTAACAATCATTTAGAGCCAACGTTCCCACCACCAGGTGGCTGACACACCTGCAGTTGCTCTTCTGTACCACACACACCTGTCCAGTCCACCTACTACATGCCTTTGAAATGTCCGAAGAAATTGGAGCTCCAAGGAGAAACCCATATAAATACTTTGGAGGACATGCAAACTCCACAGAGAAAGCACCCCAGTCTAGAATCAAACCAGAGAGCCTCTTGTTGTTTGTAACTGAGACATAATAATTTGAAATGTTGAATATGGTCATTAGGTATAACAGCTTTAGGCAGAGAGTGTATTGATAAATTAGTGTGGTCACTGGATACAGGAGTAGGTTGAAGGATAGTTATGTTATGATAGACATTGTCATGAGAATCACTGTATAGTGATATAACAGGAAGCTGAATTGTACATCTGGGTAGCATGATGCCAGATTTAGATTTTTGGGGTTGAAATAATTGGATCATTGTACTAGATGGAAGAAGTCAGCAGTTAATGTTGTTAGTGGCTATTAGGTAGTACATCATCTACCATCCTGATGGTGCGGGAGACATGTTTTCAGGTAATTTAAATCTTGAATTAAGTTGCTCAAGATATAATTACATCATTTAGAATGATAATATGCAAACACAACTTTGCCAAATCAATAATTGTTTGCTTCCTTGACTGAAGTAGGCCATGTCAGTTTGATCATACAGCTATTTGGTGCATACCATTTTAGCATGCTTGGGGGCTATAAAGGATTTTAGAGATGGTGCTTCATTTTGCTCTCTCTTTACTTCCCTATTTTGCTTTATTGTTTCTCCATTTTAACATGTAAGCATAAAGAAAGCAATAAATATATCCTGGAAGTAAAAAAAAAACAAGAACCTGCCTCATGTAAAAATAAAGGTTCTAACTATACCATGACTACTACTCTTCATGAACTTCAGCATCCATTAGTGTCATGTGCAACCGATATAAACTTATTACAGCATCATTACTTATAGGTAAATGTATTACAACATCATTACATACAGGTAAACATATTACAACATCATTACATGTATGTAAATGTATTGTAACATCATTGCAAACTAGAAGCACAAGAAGCTGTTAATTAGGCATGACAAAATGCTGATTGTTCTGTTTAAAATTTTAAATTTTGTTGAAATAACCATAGGAACGTTTGCCCTTAATTAAAAATGTTGACCTTTGTATTTCCTACACTTTTTCTTTCTACAGATGTGAGGTTGCTTTTTGTGTTTTGTTTTCTTCAAATGGCATCACTTAAGGTGTCTTATTAAAATAAACGAGTCATTCATATAATTATCATATTACTATCAGTTGCAGACAACATAATCAGAAAGTTAATTATGTTACTGACATTTCCAAGTAGGTACTTCTTTGCACAGAATGAAATAAAATGCATTTAACAGAATATTTAACAGAATATACCTAATTTTTAATTTTCAGAAATACTCCAGTATTATAATGTTCTGTACTTACTCCTTCAGATACCATTGTTAACTTAAACTGTACCGCATCTAAGAACTTCTAAAACATACCCCGGGATTCAAGAAGCTCGGCGCAAGGATGGCGTTAGCCTTGCGCTGACTGTGTGGCGTAGAGATGGAGCAGCAGCACCACATGCTCATTAATGAAGGTGCGCTGCCGCAACGTCCACGTGCATAGAAAATGTGCACGAGTGCAGGGGTCATGTCTAAGCTCTGCATGGAGGCATGAACATGTCGGCTGCAGACGCGCAACCTAAAATGCTGATTAGTACAGCCTGCCTCAAAAAAATAATCACTCCTGTCAGTGTCCATGGATACTGAAATGTATGCAAAGCATACAAGACAGTTTTGCGAACACCAAAATAAAAAGTAAACACAAAGGCACGTAGCTGAATACTGAGTCCCTGTCCCTTGAACAAATGACATTTAGAACCATGTGCCTGTATACCATTGTAGTGTTGGTTGTTATACCAAGTGGAAGTGAAACATAGCGTGTTACCACACCACTGCCATTTGCTAAGCCTAGCCCAATGGTTAGGGTTACCACCTGTCCCACATTGTGAGGGACAGCCCCTCTCTGAGCAGTTGTGCCCATACCAAAACCATTATAAATGTTAAATGTCCTGCGATTGTAGGACATAATTATGTCCCATATTTTATGTAATAGTTCCATACAATACTTATTTCTGTATGTAAAATACCTAAATGTTACAAGAAACAGAATAAGCAACTAAACTGTTATAACAATAAGCTTTCATTTAGGCATAAAACTAAAGTACTATCCTTTGTACTGACCATGGGTATGTGTTGGCCTGTAAAATCTGATGTGTGTCCCGAAAATGTCCCATTTTGATCATATCAAAAAGGTGGCAACCCTACCAATAGTCAGAGCATTTGCTCAATATCTGCCCATTCATGGTCCAAGGAGTCCTTGTCCGGACGGCCCAAAGATGAACGGGTATTACTCGGGTATACCTACCATGTCATGAAAGATAAGTATTTGTGTGTATCTATGTGCGTGAAGTACAGCATGTGGAAGATCAAAAATGCTAGGTCGTCCTCACAGCCATATTGGTACCAGAGATATGTAGTGTACGCAATGTGTTCTGTTGACTGTGTCATGGGCCATCAACCAGAGAAGGGATGGATGGTGTGTGTGTAATATGGGGGTGGGGGGTGACAGGAAATGTAATAATTTGGCAAGGGGAGACTGGGTCGGATGGACAATAGGTGAACTGGAGGTGTACGAGGGAGCAGTGGGTGAATCAGAAAGAAAACCAAAGAACAAACATTCACATCTGGCAATACAACCTGACAGGCCATACTGTAGAACACAATCCCACAAACATATGAACATTAAAATGTGCAATACACATGTACAGAAACATTACCGGCTCACACCCACATAATGGTCTGGCCTGAACTGAGCTAGCCAACCCCAACACATCTGGATACATAAGTGAATACCCATCACCCCCTCCACAGCACACCACCTCCCCTTTTCTGGAACGTCCACCAAAACCACCCATACTTGGGCTGCTAGCTTGGCGCAGCCATATCTGCACATAGTGATCCCTACTCATATCTAGTAGACAGTCTCACCCTAGGCAGTCTCAGGATTGCAAACTATTTATTCCTTGCATGTATAACCCTACCTCATTTTTGTAAAGCCAAAAGAATCAAGGTCATTGGTTCCCACAATTTTTGGATATCCCTCATGGGATAAGTATCTGTTCTAAACATTAGACTTGGTGTCATGACACGATGTCCAGTCCCATAGACATCTGGACACAAGTTGTATGAGCAGTAGTTGTCCACAACACTGCTCAGCCTCCAGCTGGTCCTGCAGAACCTACGACCCGGGATCAAACACCTAACAGTGATGCACGTCTCCCCACGTGCATTATCAGGAATATATACGTTTCACATTTGCATAGTGGCAGTCGGATATAGGTTGATTAAAGTGCTTTAAAGCAGACGTAAGAAGGTTACCACCTGAGCCACTTTGCGAGGAACAGTCCCTTTTTGGGCAGTTGTGTCCTGACCAAAAATAATAAAATGTCAAATGTCCTAAGATTGTAGGAAATAATAATGTCCCATATTTCACGTAACAGTTGCATAAAATAGTTATTTCTGTATGTAAAATACCTAAATGTTACAAGAAACAGAATATGCTTTCATTTAGGCAAAAAAGTAAAGTTCTATCCTTTGTACTGTCCGTGGGTATGTGTCAGCCTGTAAAATCTGATGTGTGTCCCGAAAATGCCTCACTTTTGCCATTTGAAAAGGTGGCAACCCTAGACGTAAGCAGGTATGCAAGCGTGTATGCGCGACAGTAAGTGGCAGTGATTCAATGGTTTGGGAAATGTAAATAAGCATGTAGGTATATATGCATGTGTATGTACAGACCGATATATCTATATATATATATATATATATATATATATATATATATATATATATATATATATCTATATATCTATATATATATATATATATATATATATATATATATATATATATATATATATATATATATATATCTATATATATCTATATATATCTATATATATATATATATATATATATATATATATATATATATATATATATATATATATAGATAGATATGAAGAATGAACATGGTCACAATATAGCAGTCATAACGAATGTGAAGGGAAACACCAGCAAAACCTCCCGTAATATTTAGTGCTGTTATATCAGGTTGGCCAGAGGTGAACACACCTCTGCATCCCCAACCACAGGTAGCATGCTAAAAGTGGAACTAACTATGTCCACATGCTAAGTCTGATTTTCAACCAGGTACAAGGCAGTCCTGGTCCCTAGTCGGCAAGCCTAAACTCGGATGACCACATGAACACCCTGACAATCAAATACACATATATGCCAGGACTATAGGCTTTGGAGGTCTGAATATACTTTGAGTGAGTCAACATGCGGCATGGGTCCAGAGCAGTAGGGAATGACACATGTGTAGTAGTGTGGTTTTCCCAAAAGGAAAATGGATGCCTACTGTGTTAGTGAAGTGTTGAGGCATGTGTTCGGGTAACTATGAACCATGGGTATACATATAAATGAAGCAGAACACCAATAGTGTAGTGGTTAGAGCATCCGACTATAGAGCAGATGTTGCCGGTTTGACTGCAGTATACGCCATTTATGACGTGTAATCCGTATATGAGCATATCTTGCTAATTTTATGCTGTATAACGATATAATACCAATGAAATGTGAACTGGGGTGACGTATCACAAAAAGAATGTAGAAGGATTTTGCGTGAAGTGAATCAGTGGTTAAACGGAAAACCGCAGCTGAAAAGTGTTGTACTCACCCTTTGTCCAATGGCCCTTGTTCCACCCAGCAAAACAATATACCGCGTCATCCAGGCCCAACTCCAGGACCCTACACATCACTATCAATGTGATTTACCACTAAGCCACGGCAGTTATACCTAACGTCGATGTTATCACAAATATAGCAGACAGCACAGTCATTCAACAGTATGATCAAAGTAATTAAATCATATAGATGTGTATGCATGCGTACGTGCACACACACATATATATATATATATATATATATATATATATATATATATATATATATATATATATATATATATATATATATATATATATATAGGGTAACCACCTGTCCCATTTTACGAGAGACAGTCCCTCTTTGGGCAGTTGTGTCCTGTACAATTAGTGTCAAATGGCAGATGTCCTGAGATTTAATGACAACAATATGTCCTATATTTATGTAATAGTTGCATAAAACAGTTATGCTGTATCTGAAACACCTAAATGTCATAAGAAACTGAATAAGCAACGAAAATGCTTCAAGAATAAGCTATCAATTAGGCATAAAAGTGAGGTTCTGACCTTTGTACTGGCTGTGGGTATGTGTCTGCCTGCAAAATCTTGACATTTGTACCAAATATGTCCCACTTTGGCCATTTGAAAGGGTGGCAACTATATATATATAGATATATATATATATATATATATATATATATATATATATATATATATATATATAAATCTACAGAATGAACATGGGAACAAGAAAGCATTCATAATGAATGTGAAGGAAAATAGCAGCGGAATACCCATATCATCTAGTGCTGACATATCAAGCTGGCCAGAGGTGACCAAAATCCCTGTGAGTCTAACCACAGGTAGGATGCTAACAGTGGGAGTAACCTTGTCCACGTGCTAAATCTGACTTTCAGACGGGAACAGGGCAGTCTCAGTCCCCAGTCGGACAAGCCTAAACCCAGATGACCACATGAACACCCTGACAATCAAACACATGTATGTGCCAGGACTATAGGCTTTGGAGGTCTGAATATACTCTGAGTGAGTCAACATACGGCAATGGTCCAGAGCAGTAGGGAATGGCACATGTGTAGTAGTGCGGTTTTCCCAACAGGAAAATGGATGCCTGCTGTGTAAGTGAAGTGTTGAGGCATGTGTTCGGGTAACTATGAACCATGGGGATACATATTAATGAAGCAGAACACCAATAGTGTAGTAGTTAGAGCATCTGCCTAACGAGCAGGCATTCACGGTTCAAGTTCGACTATAGCACATATCATTTTCCTTGTGGAATGAATGTCCCTGACATTAAAACATGTAAAAGTGAACGTGTGTATCGCATGGGACTACTAACTAGATCCCTTCAATCAAAGTGGTACTGTCATAATGAATAAGGCACAAGTAAACACAAATAAGCGTCAATAAACATATGTAACACACAGTAAGCATAAGTGAGTGCACCTGCACAGGTGTAAGCAGCGCCCAGCATAGGAAATGTATATATGTATGTACAGATTTGATATATATATATATATATATATATATATATATATATATATATATATATATATATATATATATATATATATATATATATATATATATATATATATATATATATATATATATATATGGGTCTACTTCACATATGACAGCTCATTTGACCGATTTTATTTGGTCGACAATTCATTTGATCGACAAGCAGTTTTATGTGGGGCTTCGCCACACCCCCAATGTGGGCTGTGCCCCACACCCCCTAACTATATATATCAACTCCAGGGTCGCACAACATTGGGGAGGGCAAATCTGCCTGTCGACCATATGAATTGTCGACCAAATAAATGTCGATCAAATGAACTGTCGACCATGTGAAGGGGACCCATATATATATATATATATATATAAAATTTTATATATATATATATATATATATATATATATATATATATATATATAAAATTTTATATATGTATACATATATATATATATATATATATATATATATATATATATATGTGTGTATAGATATATATCTACATACATTAAATACAGCTAAAGAAACTCCATCTTTACTTGGTTGCTTACCGCCTCCTCAGAGGAGACCTCTGCCTTATGTACAAGGCCATGTCAAACCCTGAATTAATGGACATGCTCCACCTAAGGAAAACCAAATCTCTTAGAGCCACACGCTTTAGGGATTTAAACCTCAGCACAACAATAAATAGGACATGCTGGAGGGATAGATTTCTATCCCACAGACTTCCCTTGCTCTGGAATAGAATCCCAATCTATGTTAGGCAAAGCCCCTCACTGACTCTCTTCAAGAGAAATCTTGACAAGTGGATGGGAAATCGTAAATATACACCTGGGATCACATCAGTGGCCCTGCTGGACAGAGGCCCAGGAAACTAATCTAAAAGGGAGGCAAAAGCCAACCCATTCTGGATAGGCTTATAAATGCCCTTGGGCAGATAGCCTAGTACCTACCTATGAACCTATGAATATATATATATATATATATATATATATATATATATATATATATATATATATATATATGAAGAATGAACGTTGTAACAATAAAGCATACACAAGGGATGTGAAGGTCAAGAGCAAATATGGTATTATATAGTGCTGTCAGCGTATGTCATAAAAAGCTGCCCAGGAGTCAGCAGAGCACCGCTACTCACACCACAGGCAGGGTGTTACCAATGGGAGTAACATCGTTGAATTGATAAGTCTACTTTACACACAGACGGTATGTAGTCAATGCTGGGACCATCAAAAATTGTAAAGCACAAATGGCCGTAATACATAACCCCAGGAAAGGCACGTATGTGCAAATATTACATGGCGGGAGAGCCTGTGAATACACGAGGCGGGACAAAATATGTGTAGGGCCCCAAACGCTCCGGAGAGGGCAATGTATAAAGGTGTGTCATGGCTGTGATAACAAGTGGATAATGGACGTTACACGTGTAAATTCAACACGGGTGGGGGGGAGGAACTATGGGTATGAAATTATGGATCCAGGCATGCCAGGGTTGGATGACCAGGTTCTAATGGACTGCCCCGTGGAGGTCAGCTAGTTCGTAATAGGTATATATGCATACACACATGCAGACAACAATATGTTGAAGTACATTCTCTGTAACAGATGCATTCCATTTGTTGACATAAATAATAGGAATGTGCACATACAAACATCGACAGTAGATGGAATAATAGGCTGTGCAGAAGAGGGACGGGATGAAACTGCTACAATGTAGAGGCATGTACAGTGTCCAAAGTCAGTGCTGTGCTGACGATAATCCAATGTGAGGGCATCCACACATATGGAATCCTTCCTGTGATCTGCCCGATACGGCAATGACAAGTATTTAACTGGTCTAATTGTAAAAGAAATATGCTGAACACGTACATAACTAGGCTCCCATGTTGAACATGTGCGATACCGCATAGTCATACATATTAATGAATTGTAGTGTCATGTTAACGGGAGTAAAGATGTAATAAAGTCTAGAGTCTAATCCTGTCATAAACACTTGCGTGTCCCATGTGGGTCAGCCCAATAATAGCAAAACGTATTCCTTTGGTCGCTCACATCAACAATGTTCGTGGATTAAACATATGGGAGGTCGGAGGCTACATGGAGGGAGTAAATCGATAGGATGGCTCTATAGGAGTAGGGTGTGGCCAGTGTGTAGTGGTGTCAATGCACCGCGAATCTGACAGAATGGATGACAGCAGTGTTAAGGCGGCGTTGGGGTGTGTTTAGGGAACCAGAAGCCATGGGTATATTGGTATATGGATATATATGCATATGGAGCAGCACAGCAATAGTGCATTCGTTAGAGCAACCCACTAACGAACAGACGTTCTCATACCGAATCACACTGTATCACATTCCATTTACCATCAGTAATCCATACATGAACATATTGCGACATCTGTCCACTGTATAACGTGCTAAATACCGATTACAAGATAACTGGAGTGAAGTGTCGGTGTCATAATGAATAAGGCACTAGTATGCTGGTGAAGCATATATAAACACCATTTCGCATGTGTAAGTACATATGAGTGGGGAATGTATTGGTTTACAGACACACAGAAATGTATATATATTCATATATATATATATATATATATATATATATATATATATATATATATATATATATACATATATTAATATATATATACATATATTATATCTATAGACATATATTTATATATATATATATATATATATATATGTATAGACATATATTTATATATATATATATATATATATATATATATATATATATATATATATATATATATATATATATATATATACACACACACACACACACATATATATATGGTTACAGACATACATATATGTATATGTATATATATATATATATATATATATTTATGTGTGTGTGTGTGTGTGTGTGTGTGTGTGTGTGTGTGTGTGTGTGTGTGTGTGTGTGTGTGTGCGTAGATATATAGAGATATACAGCTATGATAGGAAATGGCACACAGGAATGACATTTGTTCACAGACTATGGCAATGGAAGTGAGGAGCCCAGGCAAGACACATGACACACGCAGCATGCCCTTCCACCCCCCCCCCCCACAGCCAGACAAGGGAACTATACATGCAAGCAATGTAAAGTGTCCATGGCTCCCCAGACCACAGGCAGGATACACCCGGGGGTACACAATAAACCCGTGGATTCTAATCATGGAACACATACTGGAGAGTCCCTTGCGGGACACCCCAAAAATAGGCCAAACTATAGGAATGCGATAGATCATCCAGTTTGTCCGCTGTGTATACAGACTCGGAATACAAGGGTGGGTAACCCAGATTACCCATGGGCTGAGACAATTGTATGAAATGGGTCCCATGAAGTGGAGACTGGGTGGCATGTAGTGGTGTGTCCAGAACCCATCAGGTCCCAGAGTAAAGATGGGTGCTGTTGAGAAGGTGAGGGTGGGGGAATTATGGGTAACTACTTATGGGTCTAGGTGTGCAGGTGTTGGCTGATGTTGGCCAATATGGACAGCCCTAGGATGCAAGTGAATGTGTTCATTGGGCAGAGGTGTCACCCAATGAGCAGCCACACCCACTGCGAGACCCACTAAATCAAAGTGTAATCTATATGGCATGGAATGGAATAACCAGATGTAAACGTATATAAGTAGAGCTATGTGTGTGTATATGTACCCATAGCGAGATAGAGATATGCTTCTCCCTTGCTGTAGTACGAATGTATACATACAGAGAAAGAATACAGATACATACCCACATATGAATATATACATATGCAGACAACCATAGACCTATATGTCGTTAGATCATATATGTATACATATATATATATATATATATATATATATATATATATATATATATATATATATACAGCAAGATATTAATATACATGTATGCATGCATATGCAGATATATTTGTATATATTAATGTAAATAGATATATATATGTTAACCTAGGATATGATACAGCAGTTACGGGTAACATATGTCCAGTCCAAGCATATGTTGGTGGGAGGTCCAATAAACATACGTCTACCCCCCACCCCCAGCTCGGCCGGTGAGACATACAGATACGCAATAAAGGTAAATACAACACTGCTTCCCAGACCACCAGCAGGAAACTACCAGTGGGAGAGATCTGCAAGGTCTACACTTGAAACATGCACAGCAATGTCCCTTGTGGGACACCAAAAATTTAGTGATTGGAGCCAGGCCCTGTAATGATTGATGTGACCAGGCTGTAGATGTACACGGACCAGTAGGTTGTGCAAGCCTTATAACACATGGGTTGACACAACATACGACATGTGTCCCAACACGGGGAGAGTGGGCAGTGTGTAGGGGTGTGTTCATACCCCACCTGCGCCCACAGTAAGGATCAGTGCTGTAGAGGAGTGGCAGGTAGGGGAACTATGGGTATGTGATTATGGGCCTAGGCGTGCAGGTGTTGGCTGGCAGAGCCATATTAGGACCACCCCGTGGATGTAAGTAATATTCCAATGTGGGTATAACAGACGCCCATACCTCCCAAACCTTAAGAGCACATCCACTGGATAGTCTGTAAACCATTGGGGGAACACATAGGGACCATATCATTGAACTGTCCCCCATTACCAGTGATGTCCATGATTACAAATCAGAATCTAACTCTGTCCCAACTAAACCCTCCTAGAACTAGTGATATTAGGAGGAAAGGTGGCAGAATACACGTATTGAATAATGACAACATGTAAGAGTCATAAACAGCATCTACCTCCGACAATGTGTATGAATACATATGCTCTGGATCTGTAAATGTGTCAGGTTAATAGCACCAAACTTCTAAATGTGTCCCTGAGGTTGTTATGCAGTGTCCCTGATTCAGTGTTCATTCTTCCCCATTCATATGAGAGGTCTGCTAGTGAGAGAAAGTGCATATTCCGCTGACTACCTTAGAAAGATGATAGAATAATAGGGTTGGGGTTACCACCTGTCCACCTTTGCGAGGGACACTCCCTTTTGGGAAGTTGTGTCCTGCAAAATAACTGTAATTATGGCAAATGTCCTGTGATTTAGGACAAAGATTTCCTATATTGTCTGTAGTAGTTGCATAAAACAATTATTTTGTATCTGAAATAACTAAATGTTAGAAGAAAGAGTATAAGCAACTATAATGCTACAAAAATAACCTTTTATTTAGGCAAAATAGTGAAGTAATTTCCTTGTACTGGCTGTGGGTATGTTTTGCCCTGCAAAATCTGACACCTCTACATAAAGGTCTTATAGGGCTGCCACATTTTCAAATGCCCAAAGTGGGACATGTTCTGTAGAAATGTCAGATTTTCCAGGACAAAACATACCTACAGCCGTGCATAGTACAGGATTGTAATTATTTTCACAAATAAAAGCTTATTCTAGTAACATTTGAATTGCTTATGCTACTTCACATAACATATAGAAGTTTCATCTATAAAATAACTGTTTTATGCAACTATTAAAGAAACTTAGGATATCATTTTGTCCTGTAATCTCAGGACATTTGCTATGTCTTGATTATTTCGCAGGACATTACTGCCTAAAGAGGGACTGTCCCTCGCAAAGTGGGACAGGTGTTAACCCTACAGTCCCACCTTGGCCAATCGAAAAGGTGGCAAACCTATAATAGGTATGCGGTAGCATGACTCGGCCAATGGATGTGGCTCCCAAAACCCAATTACTTGTCTGTACTGAAGAGTCTCAGTTCCCATGTATCAGCCAGATGGGAGCAGATTGTATGAGGAACACACAAATAATATGATTAATTCACTGGACAGGCCGCCGATTCCGTACAGTCGAACGTCATGCCGTCACCTAATGGGCAGCCATTCCCGATACTGTAGTCATATAGTCTGATGTAATAGGCATCACAAGGTAATATTCTGGTCCTCGCTCCCACCCAGGGGTGTGAGTGTCAGATGCAAGCACCAGTGTCGGTGCATTTGCAAGTGCAGGAGCAAGCGGGTGTAAGCCTGTTTGGCTACCAGTATGCGTGTATTGCACTGGTAAAGCAATGTAGAGGTTAACCGAGTGTAAGAAGCTGTAACCAGAGGTCAAAAGTGCTTAACACCACACAAACCCACACGCACACACTCCCAACTGCTTTAATGTGCCTTACTCCCTCCGTATCCAATGGCCTTGTTCTCCCTTCACCCAAATAAACGTCCTCTGCAAGGCTCAGAACCAGGACCCTGCACACACAGCTAATGTGAATTACCAATACGCCATGGCAGATATACAGACAATGGACAGTACCACAAACATATCATACAGCACAGTCATTCAACAGTATAGGAATGTATCTCATCATCTAGATGTATATGTGAGTGTTTATGTCCAGAATATAGGTACATACATAGAGATATATCAGGAACATACCATGTGGCAACAAAGCATTACAAATGAATGAAACGGGAAACACCAGCGATGCATGTATTATGTAGTGGTGCTGTTCTATGTGATCTCAAGACTCCCTCAGACAGACATGTGTCATTTATACGTGAAAATGGTTGTACATTGGCTGTATACATTACTCTGTGCATGTTCATAGTTTCATAGGTTCATAGGTTCATACTAGGCTATCTGCCCTAGGGCATTTATAAGCCTAGCCAGAGTGTGTTTGGCTTTCGCCACCCATTTTAAATTAATTTTGCTATGCCTTTTTTGAGGTTAGTATACTGTGCCTCTGTCTAACAGTGACACAGAAGTGATAGCCGGGGTAAACCTATGATCTCCCATCCACTCATCAAGATTCCTCTTGAAGAGAGTCAATGTGGGACTCTGCCTAACCTGGACTGGGATTTTATTCCAGAGTGAAGGGAGCCTCTGGGTTATGAATCTGTCCCTCCAGCATGTCCTATTTATTTCAGTGCTGAGGTTCAAGTCTCGAGCGCATAGCTCGATGGGATTTGGATTTTCTGAGGTGCAACATGTCCATTAATTCTGGGTTGGACATGGCTTTATCGCCAGGCACAGATCGCCTCTGAGCAGGTGGTATGCCACTGAGTAGAGCTGGAGTTTCTTTAACCGGGCATCATATGGCATCTGTTTGAGCCCTTTGATCCTCTTGGTGAGGTACTTTTGGGGTCTTTCCAGTTGCTGCAGGTGTCTGGTAAGGTACATCCCAAAGGGCATTGTACTCAGTTATGGGCCTGATGAGGGATGAGTAAAGAGGCACGATGACCTCCCTGATCTAGATGTGAATCCCTTCATGATTAGGTGGGCTATATAAAATGTTTTTCTAACCACTTTGGCCACGTGGTTGTCAAATGAGAGATTGCTATCAACTTGGGTCCCCAGGTCCCTAATGACTTCTTCTGTACTTAATGGATTACCACCTATGTGGTAATTTGTGGGCACTTTGTTTTTGCCAAAGGGATGACTATAGACTTGTTGGCGTTTAGCTTGAGGCCATGGCTCTGGCACCAGTTGTCTGTTTCTATGAGGCCCTTTTGGAGGATGCTTGTGTCGGCTGGAGAGTTGATTATGGCACCCAGTTTGCAGTCATCTGCGAACTTGGTCAGCCACAGTCCTTCCGTGTTGGCCTGTACCGCCGAGAAATATATACCGAACAAGAGAGGTCCCAGGACTGAGCCTTGTGGGATGCCACTTGTAACTGGTTTGGAGTCTGACATGGCTCCAGCAATTCTAACCATGTGGGTTCTGTCCTTGAGCCAGTTTGCAACCCATCTAGTGACATAGGGGTTTATATTTAAGCTGGTGAGCTTATCTATAATGCCCAAGTGGGTATTGTATCAAAGGCTTTTATGAGGTCCAGGTAGGCTGTGTGGACCACCTTCCCTCGTCAATGGCCTTGGTGACTGTTTCAAAGAAATCGACCAGGTTTAAGAGGCAGGATCTGCCCTTAACAAAGCCAAACTGGGTAGGATCCAGTGTCTGTAGGTCCCCAATATCTTTATTTATGAGGTCCATGATGATCCTTTCCATAGCTTTGCAGACCAAGCTAGTCAGGCTTATGGGGTGATAGTTTCCAGGATCCGCTGAGGCACCACCTTTGTGGAGAGGGACCACTGTTGCTGCACGCCACTCTTTGGGTACATATCCTGTAGTAAGGCTAAGATTGAACAGTAGTTTTATGTTTGGGTTTAGCTCTTCTTGGAGTTCATGTAGGACACAGCCGGGACACCATCTGGTCCCATTGATGCTGTGTTTTTGCTTTGGAGAGAGCTCTTACCTGAGCATCTGAGATGTCAGGGGCAGCACTCTGTTGGGATAGATATTTGCCCTTTTGGTGGGAGAGGGGAGAAGTTTGCACTGAACCTGTCAGCTAGGATGTTGGCAATGTCTGTGGGCTCGGTGTATTTTTGTCATTTTGGACTAATTCTGAGCATATCTGGGAATTCCCATCCAGGTTCCTAACATAACTAAAGAAAGCCTTGTGATTATCCTTAGTGTCCTGTGCAATTTTTCTCTCAAGCTGGCCTTAGACGATTTTATGAGTGCCCGTAGTTTTTGCTAATACTGATCAGAGATGCCTTCCCTTTTGGGATTTTGCTCTATCATGTAGTAGCTTCCTCCTTCTATTGTATAGTTTGTTTATGGCTGGGTCCACCAGACAGGACGCCTGCCTTTGGAGGATTGGGTCTTGGTTTTATTTGGGATTGCATGATCCATGCATTCCTGAAGGTGTTCATAGAATGCGTTTATAAAGGATTCTGCGGTGTGGGCATTTTCCACAGGCCGGGCTTTGAAGGATTTCGCCTCGGTTTTGAGGCGTGTGAAATTTGCTTTAGAGAAGTTTTTCACTGTGGTTTTCTGGGCAGGGGTGGGGTCGGATGTGAATATCCAGTGAGATTAGTTTATGGTCTGATCTTACCAGTGAGGGATACACTTCTGGTCTGGAGCATAGTGTCCCCATGTTGGTGATGATCAGGTCCAGTATGTTTTCCCTCTTGTGGGAGTGGTAACAAGTTGTTCCATAGCATTTGAGTTTATAAATTCTAGGAACCTTTGGGCTAGGGTGTTGGAGCTAGAGTAATGCTCCCAGTCTATGTTTGGGTAGTTGAAGTCGCCCAATATAATGGTGTTTGGGAAACCTTCATATTTTCCAGTATTCTCAGGAAGGCCAAGTGGGGTTCCTGTGTTTGGGAGGGTGGTCTGTAGCAGGCTATAAACTGGAAGGCAGTTTTACCCACAGTTAGTTGCACATGGATAGTCTCTGATGCTTTGTGCTGTGCCACCAACCTGGAGGTGTGGGTATCTTTGACGAATATTGATACTCCCTCCTTTGTGGTTCGGTCCAAGTTTTGGGCGAAAAGCATGGTATGAGGTATAACCTGGTAGTGCTGGGGTGCTCTCAGGAGCCTTGAACCAGGTTTCTGTTACTGCACAGATATCGATGTTCTCCATGCTAAGGAGAGTTTCGAAAAGTGCATCTTGAGGTTTAGACTTCTGGCATTGAGTAGCATTACTCTTAGTTTCTTATCCCTTGTGATACCTATGGAGGTGGGTTTGTCTTTTGAGCCTTGCCTAAAAAAGGCACTATGGGGTAGCAAGAGCCTTTGCCAATATCCGAAAGCCCAGGGTGACAGGTGCAAGCCGTCCCTAGCGAAGCATCGTGGCTTGTCGAGCATGTCATCCCAGGCTGACAGGCATTGGATCCCCTTTGAATGATACCAACACTTAAGCCAATTGTTGAAATTGATCATCTTGTCTTCATATTGTGGCATCATTCTTGGTGAGGGTAAGATGCTACTCAAGGTCAGGGTCATACCGGCCTGGGCTACATGCTCAGAGAGCTCCTCTATGTCTCTTTTCATGTAGTCTCAGGTCATTCACACCAGCATGGACAATGACTGAGTCATATTTGTACTTGCCTTGGAGTGACCTGAGTGCTTGTGTTATGTGGCGGATCCTAGCGCCCGACAGGCAGCTCACCGTGACCTTCTCCTTGTTCAGCCTGGTGAGCGGGACGTCAGTGTGCCTGACGATAGAGCCACCTATTACAAGTGTATCAGGTGTGTTGTTTAGCCTTAAGGGCTGTGACTGTTTGGCACACGGGCTTTGTGAGCTATGTGTTGCATGTGTTTTGTTTTGGGGTAGCGGTTACTTGGGTGTCTGCTTTGGAGGTCTCTACTGCTTAGGCAGATTTTTATTTAGAGCCTCTGAGTATGTTTTTGTGTGTTTATGTGTTTGGTTTGTTGTCGTGGTAGGTCTATGTGAGACTGGAATTGTAGTGAGTGTGGTTTCCTTCTCCTCCTGACTGGTTACGCCAGTACTGAGTTGAGAAAGCTTAGCCTCCAGTTTGGCTTTATGGTTGCATCTCTCACATGTGTTGGAATTTGTTGGGAGGAGGAGAGGTTTGTCTGTGTACATGAGGCAGTTGTAACATTGCCTCAAGATTCCCAGATTCACCAGCTGGACCGGAGAGGAGATTGACAACTGACCTTTGGACATGCTAGAATAGTATTGGGAATTCCTTTATAATTGAAAAAAAGGGCCAATGGGGAACAAGGTACTCAAGGGGAGTTTGTGAGGGTGTAGTGCTTTTAATTTTTTAGAGCTGACTTATATAATTGCTTTAGTGAGCAAGTGCCAGGTAACTTAAATGCAATGTAATGTATATTAACACAACAGTACCTGTCCAATCATTATGTGTGAACAGTACTCTTGCAAGGTGCTGTGTGCAATATCATCATCATGATAAAGGTAAATGGGGTAACCATAGGGGGACCGGTAGTGTTGTGTACAATGGGGTCGTCCTCATCAGGCGTACCTGGACCATTTATGAGTGATGTGCATACCAGGATTGTGCGCCTGAGGGACAGGGGTGAGGATAACAGGAGTATGTTGTGATGTATATTACAAGGGTTACATGTGTCCAGTGGGCATGTGTGTGAAATGGACAGCTATGTATAGGGCAGATGTAGTCCTAGGAGCCGATTGGCCTTATGTTTCTGTAGGTGGGGTCGGATGTAGGGGAAGGAGTGCAGGTATGGCCGTGGAGGATAGGTAGGTTAGGATCACAGACAAGACAGCATACAGGGTTGGTATATGACACATGTGGGGGGATACACCCCAGATGGGGATGGGTGTTCGGCATTCACAAGCCCATGGGAACAGTGGGATGGAGGTCCCCAGCCATGGGCAGCCACCACTGCACCTACACAGCTGCAAAGGAGGCAGGGCTGGGGGCTGTCCAGGAGGGGCAGCATCACCCTGTAAATGTGGCACTCCACCCTTGAGCTTCCATATCTGACTTCGGAACCCCTTGGTGAGCCCCCAACACAACACGTCCAGGACCGCACAACAGCAGACATGTACCTGTCTGGTCCTGCTCCCAGGGGGGACATGCTCCATCCTCAATGGTGGTTCCATCAGAAGGTGGTGCAGAGCCATCAGAGGTTGATGTCCAAGGCTGGGCCCCAGATGTGCTAGTGCCCAGTGCCATGGTCAGCTGAAGTGGGACAGGAGGTTCTGCCGGGACCTCCCAACCCATTCAGCCTATGGTGTTGCAGTTTAAACCCACATATGGCTTAGTGATAGACACCAGCATACAGGATTACCTACAACAGTTTGCAGAGATATCACCATCAACCCAACATTCCCTCCAGTAGAGCTCTTTTGAGTGTGTACCTTTAACCCCTAGTGGGCGTGGCTTCAGCATTTAAAAATTTAAGTTATCACCTTATATTTTTAACAAATACCCATTGACAGAGGTCATATATCAATACAATTGTATTTGCTATCATGTATGCTTCAAGATAAAATTTTCCAATACCTTGTATGTAACATGGTTTTGGAATTATTAATGCAAATATGAACAGGCAATATTTGACGCCTAGAGGAGCAGTAGGGTGTAACTGCAGATACGCCTGGAGACGTCACTCGGCTGTAATGAGATAACAGAGGGTATACATTTGCAGAGTGAGCACAACACATGCATTTATACTGCATGCCATCTGTACAATGTGTAGTAGACGTCTAACCACAGCTATGAACAGTTGCCCATTATTGGCTTGTCACTGGGAACCCCAGACAGGGTCTGTCATACCACTGTTTCATGTGACACATTTCCAGTCAGGGATGCGATGGCAGTAACACATCCCTATCATCATGTACTGTCTGCAATCCTCACACTATGCTTCTGCTGTGCACAGATGTGTGTTCAGTGTGTAACATAGGAAGCAAATGGTTGTACACACTGACCAGTTCACAGATGGCCCTACAGATGGGGGTCCCTTACAAACAGAGTACTGTCATGTCTGTATTAAAACATGCAGAATAGCCATTACCACACACATGTTAAACAGGCAGCAGTCTCAATGCAGCATAGCTACACTTACATGCTGTAGTCATGTGTGGCACATCACCCTCCTGTCTTTAGGCTATTTCCCACTGTGTATAATGTTTGAGGTACATCCAGATATCATCTGTGATGCCGTGTCAGAACACCACATCCAGGTACCACTCACAGCGACTGTCATGGCCAAATACCAACATGTTTTCCCTAGATAGTGTACTGTGTTTATCATGCGAATGGCTATGGGAATACCATCACAGCTGCTCCACATGCAATCAGCTAGAAGAGGACTGCAATAGGTGCAGAGGCCATCAAATGATCATGTCCATCACTTACAATACACATGCTGTTGCTGAGCAGGTGTACACCTTCACATCCACCAGAGAGTGTGTGGGTGGGACAGGCAAAGTACACCAGGGAAGGGCTTGGAGACTTAACCCTAAGCATCATCTGCCACACACATAACAGTACAGGGGTCAAACCCCTGACTGACTAGTCATTACTATTACATGTGCATGACGTTACTACATGTGCCACAAAGGCGATATGTTGCTGTGCTGTAAGAACATATATGTGTGTAGGTGAGTGACATCTGCAACAGAGATATAGTAGACATTCATTAAGTGTGGCACACATGGCTGTCCACGTGAACGGATGTCATTGTCACCACAACCACACTCTCTAATGGACACGCATTGACACTCTTTGCCAGGGCCACAAATACTCAACCTAACTACTTATTTTGCCACATTGCAGTAATGCACAGGACTACATGCACCACAGGGGATATTTGAAGGTTCTATGGGCTAGAGCATGTGAAAGTGTTTGACATCTGTTGGTATGCCAACGAGGGTTATACTGGGAGTGACTGTGGTTGGGAGCATCATAACCCACATGCAGACACAAGGTGCCAGTACTGACATGCATGTATGCATTGTTGCATGGGTGTGTAGTGGTTGGCTGTGCAAGATGGCTGTACAAGGCTGGATGAGGGGTACTCCTTGGCATCGCGTCAACTGATAATGGTGTGTAGTGCAGGGGTGTAGTGTCTGCAATGCCCCACACAGATGGCTACTGCATGATCTGCCCTGACATCTTGTTACCAATGTGTATGGCCATAACTTTGCAATGCATGCCATGCCTGTGTTTGATAGTCCTTCACATGGACATTGCCTGGGATGTGCATGTCCCACAATACTGTACAGTGACATGTACAGCTGTACCTGGTTTGGCAGGCACAAGTTGTGTACACAGACTGTTATCCCCCGAGATGCCAATATTGTCCTGGTGTGGCTGAACCTGCTTATAGTGAGCAGGTCGACCCTGCACCTGCATTGATAGTATGATACAGGTATTCCCTGGTGTCAGTGGCATTGGTCCATACAGGGCACATGTTTACGACATTGTATGGCCTCTGTGGATCACATTTGATGGCACCACATATGTTGCAGGCATCCAGTGGGGAACATAGTGAAGGCACAATGTCCGCTAATATGTGCATATTGTACCGCTGTACAGGTTGTCATGTCCTCTGCAGGCCACTGCATTCACACCATGCCTACTATCTGTCATCAATGTGCATGGTACTAGCAACATAGCGGGATATCCTAGGCAACTTTGTTTGTGCATGGCACATGGGTGCAGGACATATACCAGGTACTAGTAGGGTTGCATACGTTGCTCACCAGGCCTTTTGCCAGATGTAGGGATATGGCTTGCCAACACAGTCCCATGGCTGACAGACAGCTGTACTCCTCGTGAGTTGGCCAATGTGTCATAAGACGGACAACATATAGGAAAACTACAAAATCCACTCCCCAACATGTCCAATGGTAAGACACTCACAGCCACCTCTACACAGGTTCTGACAGACAAACACACACTTGCCATGTCCTGTATACGAACCTCTACCTACCATATCACACTGCAGCAATACGCTTTTAGGGCAGGCGCTACAGCGAATACTGTGTCACAGCACACCTACAGGTGTAGACCTGGGGGGGTGACAACAGCAAGATTGACAAAGGTGGTCATGTGATTTGTACAGAGAGTGCATACTCTACAAAGCACTATACTTGTCTCACACAGACACACACACACACACACACACACACACACACACACACACACACACACACACACACACACACATACACCTGGCATGTCTGGGATTAGAACACTGACCTAACTACTTTATTACACTACAGCATTACGCAGTTATAGAACGCGCTACCCAGATTACTGGGTTACAGTACTCCCAGAGGTGTATTTCTAGGTGGGTGACATCATCAGCCTTGCCAAAGTTGGGTGTAGGAATTGTATGGAGTGTGAGCAGTCTAAAAGCATTATTCAGTCTTCAGGCAGACGGGGACAAACACACACACACACACACACACACACACACACACACACACACACACACACACACACACATGCCAGTGGTGGGAATGGAACACCTGCCTATCTACAGATCACTATTACAATACTACATAGTTATGAGTCGCGCCACACAGACTACACATGTCAAGGCTGTCATTATGACCTTCTAAGAATGTGGACATCAGCAGGGATGCTGGCACTTAAGAAGTACATACCTGTGAACCTGTGTGCTTAAAGTTGGAATCCATCCTGACCTGGAGAATGCCCATTTGTGGAATGGTCGACTACTATCACTATACAGGGTTACAATGGCCATGCACATACACATAGAGGCACTTAACCGACACAAGGTGTCACTGGACATGCTCACACACTTAGTAGCACAGGGCTGTTCAGAATGCACTATGTGTCCATCTACCAAGGTTATACTGGGCATGCTCATGCACTTAGTAGCACAGGGCTGTCTGGGATGCACTCTGATTCTAAACACGGAAGGCCACAGTGGCCATGCTATTACAGTTAGACATAAAGAACACATTGTAATGGACTCTGCTGTTAGTAGTTGTCACTGTTAGCAGGAAGGTTGCTCTACATATATCTGAAACAGGTCTTATACACAACATCTGCTGCTGTCTGTCACCTTAGATGCACCATCCTATACCAAGCACAATACCACCACTCACAGTGATGTCTTGCTAGGAGTGGCAACTCCTTGACCAACACAATGAGCCACTGTCCTGCTGTAATTATGTGGTTGTCCAGTGTTTGTCATTCTGGGATGACATGACTGACAGTAGACAGTCCTTTGACAGATATCACATACATCCATGATTCCAGGGAGTGAGGATAATACCCAAGTCGCATTCGCCTATATAGTGCCATTCCAAGGCAAATGTCCTAAACACTGGATAACACCCTGACACTTAGAGGACAACTGCATTGTATACTTATGCTAACCAGTGCTAGATGTATAGTGTCCATAATCACAGCTGCTCACTGAAGATCCAACAATGGGGAGTACTGACACCTGACTGAAGGCTCTGTAGGGCACAAAAGCACTACCACCATATACCTCAGAACAAGATTTGTGAGCCTTAACACAGGTATGGACCGCTCCAGGTGGTGGTCCCCACATACATAGAGGCCACTCACATGTACTGACCGGTACTCCCACAAAAGGCATCACAGATGAGTCAGGTGCAGGACACAGTGTCAAATGCTGCATTCTAGGATGTAAACCTCAGACACCACCATGCCCTTGGACCACCAACACACATCCATACATGTTGTAGGACATATAAGAGTACACCACCATGTGACCCTTGACCAGTGGACTGTACCAAGCTCTACATCAACTGTAGAAAGTACCCATGTACTGACACAGTTGCATCATTTGTTATGCAATGTAATGATACCACTGTCTGTAACCAGGTCAGCTGTACACATACCAGGCGCCCTCGGTTATTTACAGCATTAGCAGATGACTGTTGCTGTACACCAGTAAACACCCTCATGTTTGGATATGACATACATGTACCTGCCCTGGATATGTACATGCCACACACACACACAACATACATGTAAATAGCATAGCTGTTGTTATCCTTTGTGTAGACAGGTGGCTACAGCGATTACACATATGCACATGGAATGTAGGTCCATGGCTGCTGAATGCTAACAGTACATAAGATGTGATATCAATGTTGACAGAGGTAACATTCCCTCTGTACCGGTCACCCATTACACCTATCATATCATACAACAGTCCATGTGTCATGTATATCATGACACATGTCCACCAATTGCAATGCCTACAAACATGCCCAAATGACAGGAGTGTAGGATCTACACACATGTACATGTAGTGGTGTGCATTCATATACCATGCATGTGCAGTTGCTGATGTATGCAAGTGACATGTATCTTAGTACATCATGCAGTTGCAATGCAGCCTCAACATTGCCAACTGTATATGATGATATGCTGAATGTACAGAAAGATGTACCTCAGATATGGACAGATGTGTGGAAATAACTAAGTTGTGGGGCATCTTTGCAGATGGATGTTTGCTGAGGACAGCTCACAGGTGTGTCACAAGCAGTCCTACAATAACCTGTGTAACTGGTAAGCAATGGTTTCATTAATTGAAGGGCATAACACACAACATAGACAGCGGTCAAGGTGACACCGAAGGTAAATCACTTGACACCTGTAACAGTTAAGACCTCCCATGTGCATATATCAGCACTGTTGCTAAAGGAAGCATCAGTACACTTTGTAACACGTGCAATACTGCTGTAAGTCTGTCATACATATCATGAGCTAGGCAGGTGTTTGATTCACAGTACCGGCATGTGTGGTTGCGTGTGTGTCCATATATGTCACGTATGGTAGGGAATACATCTCAGTTGTTACTCACTCTCCTATACACTAGTGTAGACATCTGTACAGACTGCAATGTAGAAATCAGGAAATAGGCAGGGGCGTGTATCTCACATATGTAAGGTATCTGTATGTGCGTGACATAGGTGTATTCAAAAGTGAATGCCACAGTGTGTGCATGTGTGTGTGTGTGTGTGTGTGTGTGTGTGTGTGTGTGTGTGTGTGTGTGTGTGTGTGTGTGTATGGCTGTCTGGTCCCTGGAGTGAGGCTGTATGTTACCATACTGAACTGATAATACCCCTCCCCCCATCCAGGTGATGCAATCTACTATCCGTGTTGATGTCCCCGATCTTAGGCCATACTGACTACCTGTACATGTGTATTCTCTGTGGCATGCCATGTAGGTGCACAGTACTGTAATGATGATTTGCACATAGGCAGGGGTCCTCACCTCAACAGTAGCAACTGTGTGTGTGTGTGTGTGTGTGTGTGTGTGTGTGTGTGTGTGTGTGTGTGTGTGTGTGTGTGTGTGTGTGTGTGCGTGTGTGTGTGTGTGTATGTTACTGTGTCGGTGAATCCGTGAGTGTGTGGGTGTGTTACTGTGTCACTGAATACATGTATGTCAATACCTGAGTGTGTGGGTGCAGTTGTGTGTTGGCATCCTGTCATGGGAACATGTATTACTGCTTCCCAATGAGGCATCACACTTCCCACTGGCCTCTACCCTTCTAATCAGCTAGACTGCTCTCTTACCTCACCACTCCATGTAACTGTACCTGTGATGTGACCTAGTATGGATGTCACGTCTGTAGCCACAGTAGCTTAATACACAGCTATCATGCTCTTGGATCAGTAGACGTGTTTGGAACATGGGACATTCTCACTGTGATGTAGCAGGTACAAGGTGCATGCTGGTATATTCATACATACCTGTGAGTAGGTCCACATTGACATATGGGACACTAAATGCGAACACTGACATCCGCCGGCACGTGCAATTAGACCTGAAGGGGGAAAGCAGAACATTATGACCAACATGCAATTACTGTTGTTACACAAGACACATACTGTTAACAGTACGAAATGCATTGTACACCTGTAGTACATGGTATGTCTGCTGCCTGTCAACAATACTCAACAATTGTATACTACACTTATCTTCCTAGTCTGTTCACCCTGTGCATCAGACCATATGAGCATGTCTTTGCACCGATGGTGTGGATGTCAGGGATGAGGCACAGGCATCATCATATGCACAGGGTGATAATGTTTGCCAGAGGCCTAGGCTGCACCATTGGATGACATCATGTGTGTGGGTTAGGGCCTTTGATCTAATTGGGCGTGTGTGGATGTTATGCATGTGTGTGTTGCGGTGCCCTACATATGTTCCTGGTGTGTGCGTGTATGTATGCACACAGTTCTGGCATGTATCTAGCCTACACAGGGGTATTATTGACAGCTGCAGACTGTACAGGCCAGGTTTTACAGTCCACGGTGTCCGGCCACAGCCATGTGACCTGTGTCTGCCAGGGGTTGCATGAGCACTACCAGGCAGAGGTGCAGATTGGGTACTGTCTGATGACACTTGTCCACTGGAACTGTTTCCCTGTTGAGACAGTCCAGGGCCATGTGCCTGTGGCCTGCTGTGTCATGGTCTGGACAGCACAGCACCAGCTGCACTGCTGCTGCTACCACCACTATGGGAGTGGACATGTGAGGTAGCTCGTTCACGTAGACCTGAAACAGGTGATGTAGCAGGCCTACGTCCACGTGCCCAATGCCTCACTCCTATCAGATGTTCCAACACAGACAGCTCATGCTCATGGATTGCCATGCCACGGTCAAGGACACCAACCATGTCACCCAATTGTCTATCCAAAGCTTCAGCAATCTGCTGTTGAGCATTTACCGTTGCCTGGATGTTGTTGTTTAAAGAATGGACAGTAGCCCTCTGAAGCCTCTGATCTTCTCTGTTGTGCCATTCAGCACATGCCTGTGTCTCCATTACAGCCTGAAACATGTGTCTGGTGACACCAGCTGCTGTGCTCTGTCTTGCAGGGGCATGTTGGCCAGAGGTACTTCTATGAGCAGCACTGGCCACGTGCCTGTGTGGGGCATCACCAGTCAGTTGGCTGACACCATGGCATGCAGGCATACCTTCCATTGCCCCCACACTTTCCTGTTCAAAGCTACCACATGCCAACTGTCCTTCCTCTATGGCCACTGGTGATGGGGTATGTGTAGGCATGAGATCTGTGTGTGGGGATGAGGGGGATATAGGTGGAATGGCAACCAATGGCACAGATTCAGCCCATGACAACCCTGCCAGTGCCTCAATCATATGTTCATCATCACTACTAGAGTCTGTGGGGACACTAACATCAGATGAACTTCAGGAGGGCAACGCACCTACTTCACCTGTGAGGGGCAGACAAGAACTGTACATTACAATCTATACAATAGACACACACACACACACACACACACACACACACACACACACACACACAGACAAATAGACACAGACACACACACAAACACACACACACACACACACACACACACACACACACACACACACATGCTATGGCACCCAACATGCATGTGATATGACAGAAGGCATGCAACATGCATGTGATACGGCAGACGGCATGCAGCACAGACAATAATAGTGGCAGCTATCATACATCCCTGGGTTGCACACAACAGCATGCATGTGTCATAGCAGAAGGCATGCAAATTACACATAGTAGTAGTTAGCATACATCCCTGTGTTACACCATGTAGACCAGCACAGGTTAACAGTACACCTGCCTGATGTGTGGCATATGACCTTGACAGTCACATGTAGTATGACCTGTGATCTGCTGATGTGTGCAATGACATGCATGCATGTTTAACACAATGGTGTCCTGTCAAATATACAGTGGGGTAATGGTGTCCCAATACAGTGTTGTCTGTCCACCCTACAGATATACTGCACATTTAGCTGATGTGAATGGCCATTGCATGGAATCATGAGGCGTCTCTATTGCTATACAGTGTGAGTTGCAGACTCAGTTCATAGCCATGACTGTGTTCAGATACAATACATATATACTGTGGAATGTGACCGACATCACTGAGGTGTATACACACTAAACCATGATGTGGAATGTGTGACATGGGTCACTGAAGGGTATACGGATGACACCTCTGCACACCTGCAACCATATCGCTGCTGCCTGGCAACTATGGGCAGACATGGCGAACTCATCAGTACACCATGTCCCACATGACATCTGTGTACCACACACACACACACACACACACACACACACACACACACACACACACACACACACACATGAGGAGCAAGAATGACATTGATGTCTGACACCAGCAAGGGGAATGTACTGCATCTGTGGGCTTATGTGGATACTGTACAGGTGACTGCTGTCATGTTGTGACACACTCAAGATGTTCAACACATCTTATGTGGTGGATTGATGTCATGCCCACACAGGATGTGCACAGGCCTGTAGGATGTCTAGTGTTCCACATCTGCAATATAACCATTACACAAAGGCCATAGTTGGACCATGTGTAGCCATTGTACGACAGGGTGTACACACAAGTATATCACGTCTACTGTGTGTGTTGCTTCATGTCTCTGGCCATCCTCCATGGCCATGTGTGTACATGTGTTGGCCAAGTTATTGTGATGGGCATCTATTTCACATGTCTGTGTTGTCCCATATGACATACACCCATAGATGTCATATGCTCCACTGATGACAGGGTTATGCAGGCAAAGGGTGGTATGTTTGGTATGTGAGATATGTTTTTTCAGGATAGTTAGGCAGTGTTGCAGGCAGGCCACTAGATGTCATGGACATGTCAAAATAGCACATCACATTGTGTGACATTCATAGCAGGGCTATGATCCACACCAGTGAATCCTGTGGGCTGGGCATACTCCAGCTCACTGTGTAGAAGTGTTTATATTCCCCACATGTGTAGTTCTGATCTGTAGTACATGTCCCTACAGTGAACAGCACCTCCACCATTGTATGCACAGCTGTCTACACATCTGGCAATGACAGTTTGTGAGGATTCATGTTGGTGATGCACATAGTTTGCAAGTGTTGCACATGGGTAGACATTGTGATGCATTGCAGGTCCGACCTGTATATTGTGACAGTACCATACATTATGTGTACATGCGGTAAATGGCCACATGACAGATACACCTGTATATTAAGATGCCTGATAAATAATAACAGTCTCACCTGCATTGGGCTGCTGTCGCAGCGGAATGCCAGAGGTACCTAAATAGGAGTAACACAGCAGTATGAGCATTATCCACACCTGTATGATAGCTACAGGGTGCAATGTGCATGTTAACACATACACCAGTACAATAGACTATACTATGGTGTATGCACATGTGTGCATACACAGAGTAGCATACTATAGTATGCGGCATGTGTGTATACATGCCTTGCATATGATGTTACATTACATATTGTACAGTGACACATGCAACTATATGGAATATAGTTGTTATAGGTGCAGTAGTGACTTACCAGGCAACTCCAGGCTCAGTGGTTGAGAGACACCCACCTCCACAATATTGGCTAAGGCTTGTGGATGTTGTTCTGCAGGTGTCTCCAGGTTGGCCAGTAGCTCCTCGGTACATGTGAGTGGGGGTTGGGTTGGTGGTCCACCACCTGTTGCACCGTGTTCCCTGGCGATTGCATTTGCACACTGTTTTGCCCATCTAATGAGGTCTGTACAGTGTCTGCGCACCTGCTGGTATGTGCGGTTGTGGCCACCCACATCATTAACCCTCCTGCGAAGTTCCATCCACAGGGTGTCCCACTGCTGTGCATCCTGTGGCACATGGCTGAACAGGATATCATGATTGTCATGTAGGTATGGGATGAGGGCCTCATCCTCCAAGCGGGTATAAGGTGGTAGCCTTGCACATGGCATACCTGGAAGATATAATGATGGAGACAGGTCACAGTAACTCACAGAGACATACAGAGCTACAACTGAACATACATGTGTATCACATTTATTATGATTAAATAGTTGTCTTTGCAAATCTACATGACACTGACACCACTGACATGTTTGTGTCACACACATGTGACACTCCATGGTGAGTGGATATTATCACCATATGTGTGTGTGTGTCACCTGATTACATTGTTCATACTCCATGTGGATGCTGTCTTGATGTGGGCATGTCTGTTTGCCTGTACTGGTGATCCTACCTGTCAGCACATGGCTGGATGTGCCCACATTAATGCAGTCAACCTTCATGCTGTGTATATATCACATATAAAGACTTACACTGCCTTAACAGACATGACCTGTGACCCTACAGACTTGCTCATGGAAGGTTTTACATGTATGTGTTCTGCCATATGCATCTACCTGGCACTGTACAGCAATTCAACATCCTGCCATGTATCACCTGCATTGCACATGTGATACACATGGGACACTGGCTAGCCAGATGGTATTTGCAAGGATGGATATCAACTATAGCATGTACAGTCAAAGTCAACTAGTAGGCTATATGCCCTGGGCCATGTATGAATCTCGGTTGAAAAGTTACCTAGCTTAGCCGACAGGCGGGTCTCTGGGGCCAGGTGGAGCAGTGTCACATAACTGATCCACAGGGTTAATGATACATTTACCATGCGGTCAACACACCATGTCTGAGACAGGGGCGATGTACAGCTTTGCTGGACAGGAATGCATAGTATGGCAGGACTATGTAAAGTGTATGGGACAAGGATCTGTCCAGCATGTGGTGATCCTAGTACTAGGAAGGTGGATGTCCATGAAGTATATGCTTGAGATTAGGATGTGTACGTGTAGCATGTCCAACATCACTGGGTTGGACATGGATTTATTCAGGGTATGTATCATGCTACATAGTGGAGATGGGGAATGGGAAGGCTGGTGTGGGCCATCTGAACATGGCCATTACCCCTTAAAGGAAATATGTGATCTGATATGGGTCACTTGGGTGTTGTGTATGGCTGGACAATGATCTCTATATTCATGGTTGGCACCCTGTCATGATTAGGGTTGCCACATACGACTACCTAACAGGTGTGGTGATGTAACTATCACAGGAAAGACAACTGCCCAGCTGCATCCCTTACACACAGTGTCCATTATGTTGACCGCTGCCTAGGTGGTAGTTCATGGGTACAGGGTTATTAACATAGGAGTGACAATGCAATATGTAGCTATCAGATTGGGGCCATATGTCATACACCTCACCCACAAAGCCTCTTCTGTATGTTGTCCACAACACTCTGAGTCAGCTATTGCTCCTAGGTCATAGTCATTTGCATACTTCAATAGGCAGATGCCTTCTGTTAGTCTGTGTGGTATGGACTACAATGAGGGGGAGTACAATTAATTAACCCTGTCTTACTGTAGCTCTCACTGTTGTGATGTGCATGTATTATTCAGACACCTTCTGTAGTGTTGGTTCTGCCAGCAGTCCCATTGCAAAACACTCCTGTGACATAGGAATGTACATCTAGTATACTGAGTGTAGGTGGAACACAGTATGGGTGATGATGTCCTATGACCTGGCAAGGTTATGATATGCAGTGTGACATCAACCTTACTGTCATCTACATCTGTACCTCTGACATCAAATAATGTGATCAAGGTTCATGGCCTTTCAGACCAGACTCATCAGGGTAGTAGTGCAGTACATCCCATTATCAGTGGTGTCTCCCCCTTTGTGGGTTGTGATACCTGTTGGTGTGCACCATTCAGTGTGTACACAGCCTGACATGAAGCTATGTTTTACATGATGTGTATGTGGAGAGCAACTTGTTTTGCCATATGTGTATGATACAACCTGGGATATGGACAGGTCCCATGCAGCCTGCGTGCAGCTTGTACCTGCATAGTTGTGGGTACAGAGGCTCTGTAGTGTACATGGATATATGATTGTGTACCTGTTGGGGTGGATAGTGTGTTTATGTTATCCAAGACCCAATCTGGATTGCTTATTCATGCTCAGCACCAATCAGAACTTGTAAGCACTACGTAAGCTACTAATTGCTATAGCACTCAATCTTCCTCATTACCTAGAGGTAAACAGGTTTTGTACGTACTTTTCTCACTTGCTTAGAGTAAAATAGCTCTTGTACCCACTTTCCTCACTTATCTAGGGGTAATTAGTTTTATATTCAGGCATGTCCCAAGGGTCAGCTGCCACTGTTCTCGCCTGTCTATCTGATGAATCTGGACATCTTGGGGCAATGTAGACATTGCCTCATGTACACAGACAACCCTCTCTGTCTACCACCCAACACTACAACCTGTGAGATATGCACTTATCTAGCCAAACTGGAGGTAAAGCTCTCTCCAACCAAGACTGACCCTGACAGTCATGTGGAGAAGGTAAACATTCGCACCACACCACACTCATCACATAGTCTCACTGAATCTACACCACCATAATCCACACATAGTAACACAAAAACATTTTTGGAGGCTCTCAATATTAATCTGTCTAAGCAACAGAGACCTCCAAAGCGGAAACATAAGCAGCCTCCATCTCCCAACACAACCCCAATGGCACATAGCCCACAGAGTCAGTGTGCCACTCAACCAGAGCTAATAAGGCAAATCAACGTACCCAACATACTAGTCATAGGTGACTCTATAGTCAGGCACACTGATGTCCCCGCCACCAGACTAAACAAGGAAAAGGTTACTGTCAGCTGCATGTCGGGTAACAGGATCCTCCACATAACCCACGCATTCAGGTCACTCCACAACAAGTACAAATATGACTGTCATTGTCCATGTTGGTGTGAATGACCTGAGGTGTACCTCCCTGGACTACCTGAAAAGAGACATGGAAGAGCTTTCCAAACTTGTAGGCCAGGCAGGTATGACCCTAGTCCTGAGTAGCATTCTGCCATTGCCCAGAATGATACCACAGTGTGAGGACAAAATGATTGACTTCAACAATTAGCTAAGCTTCTGGTGTCATTCTAAGGGGATCCAATATCTGTCTGCTTGGGATGACATGGTCAACAGACAATGATGCTTTGCCACAGATGGCCTGCACCTGTCACCCCTGGGATTGTGGATACTGGCTAAGGACCTTGCTGCCCCTATAGTGCCTTCTTTATGCAAGGTTCACATAACATATTCACCACCATAACAGGAACAGGCAAGCACAAACTGAGGGTAATGCTACTCAATGCTGGAAGTCTATATCTCAAAATGCACTCACTCAAGGCACTCCTTGTAATGGAGAACATCGATAATATCTGTGCAGTGACTGAAACCTGGTTCAAGGCTCCAGAGAGCACCCCTGCACTACCAGGCTAGAACTCATAGCACACTTTTCAGCCATGTAACCTGGACCAGAACACCCAAGGTGGAGGTGTGACCATATTCGTTAAGGATATCCACCCCTCCAGGCTAGTTACTTAGCACAATGCATCCGAGGTTATCCAAGTGCAACTACCTCTGGACTAAACTGTAATCCAAATCGTAATTTGCTACAGATCCCCCACCATGCCCCAAGATTCCCACTCCTCTTTTCTTGATGTACTGGAAATTATTAGGGTTCAACCAAACACCCTACTAATGGGTGACTTCACCTACCCCACCATTAACTGTGAAAAATACTCGTGTACCAACTCATTATCTCAACGCTTTCTGGAATTCATAAACACCAATGCCCTAGATCAGCTTATCCACACACCCACCAGGGGCAACAATATCCTAGACCTAGGCATTACCAACATGAGTGACCGGTGTTCCACACCTGAAGTCAACTCCTCGTTTGTCCGATCCAACCATAAGCTAAATACCTTTGACATCCACATCCCACCCCCACCCCCATTAAGGGAACCACAGTATAATATGTCTACAAAGCCAACTTCATGCTTCTTAAGACAGACGTGGTGAACTTCATGACACCCATGCAGATGGGCAATACAGTTACAACTGCTGAATCCTACACAAATGCACTCTATAAGCACTTACACGACTGCATTGATCGTGCTATCCCAAACAGAACCAAGATGCTATACTCCTAATTAAGGAAGCCAATCTGGTGGTCCCCTGCCATAAACAAACTGTACAACAGAAGGAAGACACTGTTGCAAAAGACAGTACAATCCCATGCATGGAGGTGCTCCCTGGTCAGCCTCAGTAAGAAGCTGTGATCCCTTATAAGATCCTACAAAGCTAGCTATGGAAACAAAACCACCACTAATTCCAACAACAACCACAAAGCATTCTATAGCTATGTCAGATATCTCATTGTCAACACCCAGATTTGCTCTGAGTTACAGCACAAAGGCACAAACATTACAGAACCAACTGATATTGCCAACATCCTGGCAGATAGGATCAGTGCAATCTTTCCCCCCTCTCACCCCCTAAAGGGCCCATATCTATACAAGAAGAATGCAGAGTCCCTGTAATCACAACTACACAGGTAAAGGCTGCACACTCTAAAGCCAGTATCACAGCATCCATGGGACCGGACAACATCCCAGGCTGCGTTTTACATGAACTTCAGAACGTACTGGCTTCCCACCTATGCACCATGTTCAGTAATAGCCTTTCATCAGGCTTTGTGCCCCCTGAATGGCACACAGCAACAGTTATCCCACTCCACAAAGGTGGCACCACAATGGACCACAGGACCTATTGCCCTATAGACCTGACTAGCCTGGTCTGCAAGGCTATGGAGCACATCATCATGGATCTCAGTCACAGAGAAATTGGGTACCTCCAAACCTTTAACCCCTCCCGGTTTGCCTTGGTTAAGGGCAGACCATGCCTCCTAAACCTGGTGAACTTCTTTGAGACAGTTACCAAGGCATTAGATGAGGGTAAGGAGGTCCACACAGCCTACCTTGACCTCTCAAAGGCTTTCAACACCATTCCCCATTCTGGTATTATCGACATACCCATCCACCTGAACATTAACCCCTGCATCATGAGATGGTTTGCAAAGTGGCTCATGAACAGAACACACACAGTGGGACATCCTAGGTCCGACTGTAGACCAGTTACAAGTGGCGTCCCCCAGGGCTCAGTCCTAGGACCCTCATGTTTGGTATATACTTCTCTGAGGTACAAGCAAGCACAGGAGGGCTTTGGCTAAAAAGGTTTGCAGACGACTGCAAACTAGGGGCCATTATTGTTTCCCCAGCTGATACAGACACCCTCCGGAAGCATCACACTGAGACGTATACCTGGTGTCAATATCCTGGCCTCAAGCTGAATGCCACAAAGTGCATAGTCATCCCATTTGGATAAAACCAATTACCCGCGGACTACCACATAGGTGCTAGTCCCCTACATACAGAAAAGGTAATAAGGGATCTGGGAACCCCAGTAGATAGCAATCTCTCCTTCGATAACCATAATGCCAAGGTGGTTAAAATATCCTTCTATGTGGCCACCCTAATCTCTAATGGGTTCGCATCCAGAACAAAGGAGGCCATTGTGCCTCTCTACGCATGACTTATTAGACCCATTGAAGGATACAACACCCCATTTGGGATGTACCTTACAAGACAACTGCAACAGCTTGGAAGACCACAACAATACCACACCAAGAGGATTACTGACCTCAAACAGATGACCTATGCAACCCAACTAAAAAAACTCCAGCTGTACTCAGTTGCATACCGCGTGCTCACAGGTGATCTCTGCTTGACATACAAGGCCCATGTCCAACCCAGTATTGCTGGATATGCTCCACCTAAACAGAAGCCCCTGAGAGCCACAAGCTCTAGAGATATACACCTAACCACAATGATGACTTGGACGTGCTGTATGGATAGATCCCTGACCCAGAGACTCCCCATGCTTTGGAAAATTATTCCAATGTACATCAGGCAGGGCCCCTCACTAGCACACTTCAAGAGAAACCTTGACAGGTGGATGGGAGACGGACATGTACCCCGGGGATCACTGCAGTGGCTCTGCTGGACAGAGGCACAGGGAACTAATGGCTCTGGCATTCAGAGGCACAGGAAACTAACCTAAGGGGGTGGCAGAAGCCAACACACTCTATCTTATAAATACCCATGAGCAGAACAGCCTAGTACCTACCTTTGAACTTATAACATGTCTTATGTGCATGGATAGTTAACTAGCTCTTCCATTTTACTTTGCTATCATGCTGTTAAACTGTCAGGTGGCTACAAGTTATATGTATCCTGTTATTGTGTATTGTAAATGCCAGTAGATATAACTAATGTTTGCCTAAAATAACAGTAATGCTATGTAACTTGTAATACATATCTGCCTACAATTCTGTACATTACACAGTTATTGGCACAATATCCCACAATGTATATCATAATTGCACAGTAGTCCAACCTTCAACATGTTATTTTCAGTAATACACCCATAGATATGCCTACTGTGACAATATATCAACATATACTATCCCGTTATAGCACATACTTGTTGGACCAACAATGCCACTGGCAATGGCTGGTGAGGGTTAGTTGGGTTCAAAGCCCTTATATAGCATCCCTTGTGGTGTATGCTGTGTTTGCCTTGTGACCTACAGCAGCAGACACATAAATACTACAAATGTTACTATGCTCAACAATACATCACTACAAGATAACTGTTTCCACTATATGCATAGCGTACACTTTAAATATTACAGAACAGGTACTACATACACAGACATACTGAGTGTTCTACATACCTTATTTGTAGCCCGAGGCATCATTGACTGTTATTTCAATCCTTTTCAGTTTGTGATTCAATCTTCTTTGTAATGTTCTGCTGGTATATACAGATTGTTTAAATGTGTGATAAGCCATCCTTTTATAGTTAAATATCGGTAACATGTGCTATCCTGACCACCAGTTGGTGTTCCAAAGTAGTTAATTAGATGCACATCAGCTGTGCAGCTACTCCATTAGCCAATACCATGGCAACAGTGGTGTATAACTGAGTACTCCACTTGGGTGTTGTCCGTTTGCCTTACTTTCAAGGAAGATGGCATGGATGTGTTGTTTGTGATGTATTTCAACAGCTATAATGAGACAGACAGAGATATATTAGCTTCATGACTCCCGTGGATTGTGTGTAATGGCTAGAAGATGTTGTTCTACATGTGAGTACAGCTGTTATATTTCAGAACATTGCTACTTATGCAGGGTTTGTTTGTACCTGATACTTTTGCAGATGTTTCAGTCTGGCAAGAATCTTTGGGCAGCTCAAGGCTGTATGGCTATGCATGAAATGTTAGGTGGTTTACAGTGTGCTCACCAGACATCCTTGTTTTGGTGTACATGTGTATCATACTGTGCTGTTAATCAGTAAATGGTAACACTTCCCAGTGTACACACAACCCTCTGAAATGGGATTAGTGCAAACAAACCCTGTAACATCAGCAGCTGTTCCATTGTATAACAGCAACTATTTCACATAGGGCCATGTTAGTGTGTCTCTGACAAGGTATGTTAAGGCTTCTGCAGATGTCGTACAGTGAGTGAATGATTTGTGATGTTATTACAGTTTGTATTGTAATTTTTGTGGGTGTGGGGGTGATGTTGGTGGGTGTACATAGCAGATGCAGGTGTGTAGCAACTGCTTTTATACATAATCAATGTGTGCATGAGGGTTCCTTCCCTATTTGAACACCTATCCTTTAGTGGACTAATACTATGGTAATTGCAGGCTGATTCATTAAGGCACTGTTAATTGGTTCCTGTAGGTGATGTTAGTCCTTGAATCCTTTCAGCAATACATCGGAATGTAATAAAGTGTCGCTACATGAAAGCTGTGTATTTCTGTCATAGGTATTTTCAGTCATTGGAGTTGTGTTGGTGACTGACCCTCTTTGGCTAGGTTTGCCACCTTTTCAAATGGCCATAGTGGGACATTTTCAGGACACACATCACATTTTACAGGCCGACACAAACCCACGGTCAGTACAAGGGATAGAACATTCCTTTTTTGCCTAAATATAAGCTTATTCTTCTATCAGTTTAGTTGCTTATCCTGTTTCTTGTAACATGTAGGTATTTTAGATACAGAAAGAACTATTGTATGCAACTATTACATTACATATGGGACATAATTATGTCCTACAATCTCAGGACATTTGCCACGTTTAATATATTTGGTCAGGACATAACCACCCAAAGAGGGACTGTCCCTCGCAAAGTAGGACAGGTGGTAATCCTATCATTGGCTCATGTCCATAGCACATATTTGTAATAGTGTATAGGCATATACTCTCCATATCCTTTGTTCATAACGTTTGGTCGTGGCGGAATGTGTGATTGCTATGGTCCATGTTATACTCATATACGAACACTTCAACCGCTGTATACGGGATACCTACAGAATCTCGAAAGCACAAACGTCCGATGCCCACAGTACCAGGCCCAGACTCCCATACCCCACATTACCGACAGCGACAGTCTAACTCGCAAAAGTAACAAAAACATGGAACACACACACGCACACACAGACACACTGCTACCCACCACATCCAAACAAACCATCCTATACTACATATGAGCAGGTGGGAAAGCCCCCTACACCCCCCCGTGTGGGTGGCTGCACCCCCCCCACACCCCCCTACTTTAGTATTATACCTCTTAAATCGCACAAACAGATGCACAAAGAAAACCCACACCCACACATTACAGTCCCCCAGGAACACACACCACACTCAGAACACACACTTACACACACTACTGCCCTCAGAAACACACTTACACACAGTAACCTACCTGAACCGCAACACCAGAAGCACTGACTAAATGTCCCTTAACATCGGGATATTAAACCTCGCGCTTCTGGTGTTTTGGTACTGTGGTCTTTCGGACTTTAAGCCTCGTGATTACGCACGCCGGTATGTCAAGCAGTCGGTATTTGGTAGGTATCCCATTTATATGTACCTCCATGGTTGTGTAGATGCTGTTAACCTATCTATATATCTACATATATATGTATATCCCCATATATCGACATATCTCTCTCTCTCTTCCTCTCTCTCTCTTTATATATATATATATATATATATATATATATATATATATATATATGTTGATTTTTATATATATATATATATATATATATATATATATATATATATATATAGCATACATCTTTCATTTGGTACATGCCAGTTTGTCCTATTTCCACACATTTCTACCTTTTGTGTTTTAACCTGTCAGTATACACAACTGCCATTGGTACATCTCAGGTAGCTTAGTGGTAGGTTATTGTGCAGATTGTGTACATGGTTGCGTGTTCTAATCCTGGCAGTGGTAATTTTACCTCTCAGTGCAGGCACTGGTAGTGCAAGGGTGATTAATGCACATTTCAGTGGTTGTGTGTTCCAAATGTTTATTATTCTGTGGAATACTACCTATATATGCAAACTGTGGTTAAGGTATACCATGTAACATGTCAATCATCTCTGACTTTATTGGGATTTGAACCAGGACTGCACAGATATTATGCAAATGCTGTAGCTATTACACTATTGACATTGACGTTCCTTCTGCCTATTTCCTATGTCCATGAATCCTATGTGTAAACTTGGCTACACAACAGGCGGAGCCACCCACACCCATTGTGCTTCTCGAAATACCAACATGACACATGAATTTGGAAACTATACATTAACATCCTAACTGCATTTGGCATAGCCACTCACTGACACACTTCAGGGGAAACCTTGATGTGTGACTGGCCATCAGTATATACACCCCTGGGATCATGTGTCACAGACACATACAGCCAGGGTGTGGGGGAGCCACTCCAGTTCTACAGCTGCAAGACCTGTTGGGGAAATTGAATGCTGTTGGTTTGTCATGTTAACATGCCCTTTTGAGATCACTATGTGCCCCTATCACCCTAGAGCACACCAGTCTTCAACAGCTTCCAGCAACTCTGCCTGGAATCACTTCATTGGCTATGCTTGACAGAGGCTCAGTTACTGCATCAATGGTGCAAGTAAAGCCACCACATTGTAGCTATGCTTCTAAATGCCCTTGGGCAGATAGCCTACTACCTATCTGTGAACTTCTACAGTGCAAGCCATCTCCAACATCATATGTGATTATACAGTGCTTTCTGATCACAATATACAGTGTAGATTCACCATGTAGTCAGACAACAGTTAAGTACAGCAATAGCATACAGACTACTGATACACAATCACACCAAAAGGCTATCTTGGAAGCTAGTGGACATGTATAGGTTTCAGGCTTTGTATTGCTTACCAGTAGGTTACCTACAGGAAAGATGGGACACAAGCACAGATGGGATACATGCCTGCAACAATGCCATACCAACTTGCATATGTCAGCCTAAGGCTTTGGAATGCTGGCCAAGGCTATTGGCGCACCCATGGTGCCATTTTTAGGCAGGTCTCAGAGATGGATCTCACCTCCATGAACTGCACAATAGTGGAACCAATGAGGGTTAGGCTACTCAATGCCAGGGGTAGTACTCACAACATGCATGCACTCACAGCACCCTTCAGTTTGGACAACATCTACATCTGTTCTGTGACTGAGACCTGTATAAGGCTCCTGTGAGCACACCGGCACTACCAGACTACAACCCATAACACACATTTCAGCCACTGTACATGGACTGGCACAGACATGGAGGGGGTGTATCCATATTCATCGGGGATATCTACACCTCCAAGTTAGTGGAGCAGCATGATACCTCTGTGATCATCCATGTGCAGCTAACATCAGCCACGACTGCAATGCAAACTGTGAGTTGCTACAGATAACCCTCCATGACCCAGGAGCACCACTACAACTATCTGGAGACAGTGGTAAACATGACAGTCCTACCAGACACCCTGTTATTGATCAATGTCTGCTACCCTACACTTAACTAGATAACCTACTCGAGTATGCATTTCCAGGCCCAGCACTTTCTAGGATTTATCATCTCATATGGCCTGTATCAGTTGATAGATGGACTAACGAGAGGTGAAAACATACTAGAAGTGGTAATCACTGACATGTGTAACAGGTGCACTACTGCAGAGGTAAACTGGTCACTGTTTAGATCTGACCATGAACTATTCACTGATGATTTCTACTCCCAACCATCTCCCCCACACAAAGAACACACAGTGAATACCTTTCCTACAGCTAAATCCACAGTACTAATGACAGAGGTGGGAGTGTTCACAGCCCCCATGCTCAGGGATGACACTGCTCAAGATACAGACAGAATTACGAATGCACTCTATAAGCACCTACAAAGATGTATGGGTCATGCCATCAATGGTAAACCAGGACTAGCTACTCCTATACAAGGACACCAGTCTGATGAACCCCTGCATTATACATGCTATACAACAGAAGTAGTACAGTAGTCCAGAACAACAGCAAATCCCAAGACATGCAGACGTCCGTGACCAGTATTAGCAAGATACTTATGTTACTCATGTAATCATCCAAGGCTGACATCCACAGTTAAATAGGCATGGATTCGGAATATGACCACAAAGGTTCTTTGGCTATGTCAAGGATGTAAGCAGTAACGCACAGATTTGCACTGTGCTGGTGCAATATTGCACTGAATATACTGACCCTACTGATATCATCAACACACTTGATGATACATTCGGAGCAAGCTTTACCCCCTACTGGGCCCACAACAATACCCAAAATGTACAGTATCCCAGACATCTGTGACATACAGGTGGTAATGTCCCTTTCAAATGGCATGGCAGAGCATCCATGGAGGCAGATGGTGTCCCAGACTGCATCCTGCTGACACTACAAGACAAAGTGGCCCCCCTGCCTAATTTAGCAATTCACCATCAGCATCTACACAGGCTACATGGCCATTCACTGGCACATGGCAACAGCTATTACACTCCACCAAGGTGGTGACACAACTCATAGTAACTACCACCCCATAGGCCTGAGTAGCCTGATCTGCACGGCTATGGAGTGCATCCTCATGGCACCTCCAGACACTTGACCCAACCCAGGTCACCTTGATTGAGTGCAGATCATGCCTACTGAACCAGTTTGACATCTTAAAGCCACCTAAACTTTAGGTGTGGGGTGTGGTAGTTCACACATACTACCTGGACCTCACCAAGGGTTTTGACACCATCATCCACTCAGGTATTATATTTTACACTCAACAGCCAGTACATACACCCATACATCGCAGACTGGTTTACCAACAGGCTTACACACACAACCCACATGGTAAGCCTAGCAGCTTCCAGGTCCAACTCTTGACCAGTCACAACTGGTGCCCCACAGGACTCAGTCCTGGGACCCCTACTGTTTGCCATATACTTCTCAGAGGTATGAGCTAACACAGGTGGACTACAGCAGGCCGTGTTTGGTGATTACTGCAGACTGGGAGCCATAACTGACAGTCCAGCTGTCAGAGACATCCTTCAAGGGGCCTCACATAGACCAACACAGGCTGTCAGAGTGATGGCCTCCAGCTAAAGGCTACATACTGCATGGTCATTCCATTTTGGGAAAATATACACACACAAATTAACACATGAGTGGCAGACAGTATAATTCAGATGATGTAATCTGTATGTGGGGACTACATTACATATTGATCTCTCCTTTGACAGTCATATGTGCGAAGTAGTTAGGACATCCATCTATGTAGGCCATCTGATTACTTAAGGGTTCACATCTAAACAAACTTAGGTTATTGTGCCCCTTCACTCATCAGTCATCAATCGCATCATTGAGTATAATAACCCATTTTGGATGTACCTCAGAAGACACATCTGACAGCTGGAAGGGCCACGAATGTACCTCGCATAGAGGGATAATGCCCTCAGACATGTGTCTTATGCTGCCAGACTGCATAAAATCATGCATTACTCAGTGGCATCTCGTTTACGCAGGGATGTTATTTGCTGGCCAACAAAGCCATGTCCAAGTCAGGCTTAATGGATAGTCTCCACCTATGGGCATCCATGTCACAGTGAGCCACACATTGTAATGAGCTACACCTTGCCACAACCATAACTGGAAGATGCTGGAGTGACAGATTCCTGTCATGGGTACTCCCCATTATTTGGAACTACATCCCTGATTACATTATACGAAACCACTCACTAACACTCCAGGGGAATCCTTACAGAGTGGGTGGGGAACAGTGGATATACCCCAGGGATCCCGCAATTGGCTCTGCTCCACAGAGGGACAGTTAGTTAATCAATGGGGTGGCAACAGCAGACACTTTGTGGCTATATTTATGACTGGCCTCAGGCAGTTAGGCATGTACCTACCTATGTATCTATGAACCTATACATACAGTATGGACACATGCTGATAGCTTAATTTACTATTCAGGTATTGACTTACCTTGTGCCAGTGGCAGTTGTGTGTACAATAGTTGAGGGCTGCCTATGTAGGATGCACACAGTAGACCACCTATACATGACAATTTACGGGTGGTTGTGTGTGTGTGCAATCCATGTTTACTGTGTGTGCAGGTGGAGAAGGGTGACAGTCCATAATTGCCTACACTGTCAGTGTGTGTGCTATACTTCCCCTCTTTGCCAAGGCATGGGCATACTGGGCACACCTCTGTCTGCCTACTGGGGCTGGCACAGGGTGTTCGTGGTCTGAGTCCTTCTGTGCCTGTGGGGCCCTTGGCAATGATGGTGGGCTGTGAGGGCCTTCACCATTCTGTCCCTGCTGCAGCTGTTTCCACAGGATCATATTGTGTAGCATGGCACATACTATGAAGATGTGGGCACACATGCCTGGCTCCACCAGATATGTCCTAGCAATGGAACCATGATTTCAGCATCCCAGACATGCACTCTATGATGATTCTGGTTTCTGCGTGTGCCTCATTATGGCGTTCTTGCGTGGCTGTGTGTGCATTTCTGATGGGAGTCATCATCCACGGTTCCAGTGCATAGCCAGCATCCCCCACCAGGTGGCTATATGGGATGTCCCCCCTGGCAAATTCCTGATACAGCTGTGAGGCATGCCAGATGTGGGAGCTTTTATAGTTTTATAAGGGATCGAGTTGATGACATTTATTTAATTGTTTAATTGACTAATTAGATAATTGCTTATGTATATAAATGCTTGTTTGTTGTGTAACATTGTCTGAAGAAGTTTGGATATTGGTCCAAATGAAAGCGCTTACAGAATAAAAGACTGGTGAGAAGGAGAACATTGCCGTTTTTGCTTTTTTTTTTTGTGTTAAGATGTGGGAGTCGTGATAGCTTCCAGGGCTGCCAGCACACACATCCATGATAATGCCCTGGGCATTGCACGCGACCTGGCAGTTGATGGAGGGGTATCCCTTGTGGTTTATGTAGCACCTACCCTGCTCACCGGGTGGTGTCTTGATGTGTATGTGCGTGCAGTCTATTGCACCCAGTACCTCTGGGTAGTCTGCCACACGGTGTAAGTGAAGCATATTGCTGGTCAACTCCTACTGCATTCGGGGGACGTATATGTGCTCATTGGCATGTGGTAACATGGCATCCAAGAACTGGTGAAGTACCCTGGATGCTGATGCCTGTGAGATCCCCATGATATCCCCAGTTGGCCTTTGAAAGGTACCTGTGGCTAGTATTCTCAAGCTTACACATACCTTCGTGTCCACTGGGATGGGTTCCCCTCTGTTATTTCTGTCTCTGAGGCTTGGCCTGCATAGCTCAACAAGTTGTTGTATGGTATCCCTGTTCACCCTGTAATGTTCTACTATCTCCAGATCATGTAGCCCTGGTAGTTTACCCTGGGTCTGAACACTCTTCTCCTCCTCCGGTGCCTGAGATAGTTGTCAGCATCATCCTCCACACCACCGTCAGTCTCCAACACATGCTGGTGAATCAAAGCTATGGCAGCCTCTAACATGTACATATTAAAAGTTCCCCGTCTGTATACACCAATGGTGCAGAGTGTCTGGGAATACACAAGTGTGTGTGGGGGGTTTCACACCTTATACTATTGTGCAATGGATGATGCTGGTGTAATTGAGTGTGTATGTGCAATTCCAGCTGCAGGGTATCTTAATTATGGGTTTTACAGCAGGTACTGCTGTTGTGGGGTCTTTGGTGTTGACTTACGCTTGGCTGCCATGATTCATCTATTGCCCTTTACTTCACTTTTCAACCTGATTCCCCTCCCATTGTCAGGCATGCATCCAGCTGCCTGCTTTCTTGTTCTGTACTTTCCCAAACCAGGATTGTGTTGCAAAATGTGTTATGTAGCTGATCTACTGCATGTTTGCTTTGTTCTGCTATGACAGTTTTCTTTTCTTTGCAGTACAGCACCTCCCCTTTCCTGTTCTGCAGGTAGCTGCTAACAGCCTTGTTAGCTGTTGTCAATGGCCCACTGTGAGTTCCTAGATGTTAATTACTCATTTGTATTCCAATTACCATGCTGCAGCATTTCCTTATTGTCTTCCTGTATCCTTCCTGTTTCAGCTATGGTGCGCGCCGCGCACAGCCGTTAACCGGGTTTCAAGCGCGTTTTCATCCATGTTCACATGCACTTTCGGTTACCTTGTGTGCTCTCATCTAAGCAAAGCTATGGCTACTTCCACACCCCTATCCTGCGGCTTTGCTTAGAAACAGGCAACCCAGATTAGCAATGCTCCAATGTGCTTACAGCTATGGTGGCGCACCCCTCTCTTGATGTCATGTTTACTTCCAGGCCACACCTCAATGTTGTACCACTATGCTGTGTAGTGCATCCTTACGCCGGTGGGGATTTTGCGATTCAGTATTACCTGACTCATTTGCATGGCATTGACTACTAATTCCTAGTTACCACACAGAACACTGTCACAGACCCTTAGCAACCCTTGTGCCATGGTTGTGGTGTAGCATGCGTGCAATTGACTATTATGGGGAATTCATGAATTCTGTTACATTGCAGTTTTAGGACATCTAAATATATTTTCATTGTGATCCCGTTTGCGCACCGATGCACTGCGATTTTACTTTGCGTTAGTGTGGCCATGACATTAAATGTTATTTTTTATGTGTTATGCATGTTTTTTATGCCATTGACTATATATTTAGCCATTGACATGTATTAACATTATAATACATAAGTTTGGTCCGCTTTCATGGTTCCGATTTTATGTTTGAAAAAATGTAAACTGTTTTTTTGGTTTACATTTCTGCATGCTTACGCTATGCCTGCACCACTTCATGAATCGCTATATACCTTCATTTGCATGCTACACTGCTGCGCATGGGGTAATTAGCATACATGCACCAGGAGCTGCGCAGCTCTGGTGTACGCTGGTAGTGCACGTGGAAACAGTTCGTACCTGAATCGCTTGGTGGCCATATTTGGCGTTAGATCGCCGATGCTACTCCTGCGCCTGGCGCAAGCTTCATGAATCCCAGGGATAATCTGAATACAACCAGCACTGAATAATAAAGTATTAAACAAAACAGTGAAAATTGGTGGTATTGGTGGTTGCTTTGTATTTCATGGAAAATGTTATTTAATAGAAATAAACTCAGTTGCACTCATCATCATCATCAACCCTCTTTTTCACATTTTTTCTACATGAGGTCAGGACGTTGTGTCAGCTGTTGCCTCCTGTTTTGATTCAGTGCCACTCTCCTACCTTCTGTTTTTTTTTTTTTCACATTTATACTAGCTATTATAATCTGTTCTCTTTGGCCTTCTCTACAATTGGAGCTGCTTGGCTTCTACTCTAATGTCATAATTTCTTCATCTATTCCATAGTGTGCATACTGCCACCCATTTCAAGTACTTCATCTCCATCACCTCTACTTTCCTCAACTGCTCTACCTTCACTGCCCAGGTTCCTGCACTATACAGTAGTACTTCTCACACCACTTTTCAGCCTCTTTGGCATTCTTCTGTCATGCACTTCCCCCTGACACTTTGTGTCAGGTGGCTGCAGCACCTTTGATTCTAGCTTTGTCCTCTTCATTCATACTTCCTATATCATCAACCACCTCTCCCAAATACTTGAAGCTATGAACCAATTCTAATATTTTATCTTTAATCTCAGTTTTAAACTTCTTCTGATTTCCCCATTTGCAGCCAAGAAGCTGTCTTGTCTTGTCTTGTCTGTACTCAGTTTCTTCCCTTGAGTATTTGTTTTTCTATTCCATTCTTTGATCATTTGCCGAGGTTCCTGTTTAGAGACTACATAGTAAAGCCACACTGTCTACATACAGCAGCTTTCTTGATAAGTCCACTCCAGTCTGTTAATGTGGTCCACCAGTATGAAGACCAGTCAGCTCAGAGCTGAACTCTGAGGTGCATCCACTCCCACCTGGAACCCATCTGTGAATCCAAACACTGTTCATACTTGTGTAATTGGATCTTGCACCTATTTGTATTCCAAGTGCATGTTCCTCTCCAGTGTCAGTGGTGAGGATTCAGGCTCCTTGATTACTGGTCCAGCATGGGAATGACACATATTGGTGGCCACCACATATTGGTCCATGCTTTCTTTTCTTTTCTTTTTTCTGTCTTTCACGATTTCTGCATTCCACCATCACCTTTCCATATGCACTTTATTTCCATACATGGCACAGCTGCGTATATATCTTTTGTAGTCTTTATATATGCTATTTTAAGATGCTGCCATTCTTCTTTGACTCCATATATTTTCTCTTCTTCCTGAGGTGCAAGAGCACTGAGTATTTCCTGGAACTCTTGTGCTTTCTCTCCAGTCAACTTCCAGGTCTTCAGTTTGGTGTCTGTTCACCCTAGAGCCTTCTCTAACCACTGCTTGAAGTTCTTTTGTGACTACAAGTGTTTTATTTTATAGGGTAGCTATTTCATTGGGATGGCTTTGCAATCTCTAATCTACCCCAATGCACTTTCTTTGCTAGGAAGAAGTCAGTTGAACTATTCTCAGAAATATGTCACTGAATTACCTTAGGAATTATATGTAATATTACTACTTTCAGGACATTTGTTCATTGAAATAATTTAATACTATATGACTTCTTTATTTGTAACCTTTGATTATTTTCTGAATAGTTATAAGCTTTATTTGCTTGCATTAGTCTATTTTTTTAATTTATGTTCCCAGAAATGTCATTAAGGAGAGCTGAGTATCATATCTGGATCTTATTTCTCTTTAATGGCAGTTTTGTGTGAATCCGCACCTTATTGGATTTATTTTGTTTGTAAGCTTGTTGCCTTTAGTCAGAGATGTAGATAAAAACTAACTCCATTGACCACTCCATTTAGCCAGTCAACATTAAACATGAATACATAAGCAAAACTGTTGCATAACCTCAATGCAACACACATTTGACTTAATGCGTTTTTAATTGTTTATCACTGATTCTAACACAGTTCACTGTGTCTCTCTCTCTCTCTCTCTCTCTCTCTCTCTCTCTCTCTCTCTTTCTTTTTCTGTGAAAGGTCACACAGAACAAAAGCATGTAGACCTTGATTTTGCAATTAACATCAATAGCAACCTAGATTCCTGATTGTTTTCTTTGGCTGATTAAATTTTCCTTGAATACTATATTTTTGCTTTTAGAAGTAATTTGGAATGCATATGTGTGTGTGTTTGTGTGTGTGTGTGTGTGTGTGTGTGTGTGTGTGTGTGTGTGTGTGTGTGTGTGTGTGTGTGTGTGTGTGTGTGTGTGTGTGTATGTGTGTTTATTGGTTTGTAGGGTGTAAGAAAACATAACTCTTACACTTGCAGCCAAGATGGGAACTTTGTTACATAAAGTTTTATATGAGTGTCATCTTAAATAGGTTGTGTCAGCACTCTGATTTTGCAAACATTCAAACTAGTTACAGAAGTTTAAGATTATATAGTCCAACCTAAGACACTATGACAATATTAGCAACCACGTTCTAAATATATACAGTGAGGTAATTCTTCAGAATATCCAATGGGTATCACTAGCTCGGCTCTTATCACTTAATTTTTATGTCAAGGCTGAGACTGAAATTGCTCAGAACTGATCAGTGCACCACCATGGTAAACTAATTCAAATAAATAAAGAAACATAAGCCAAAAACACAGTGCACCCATTTACACAATAGTAATGCAGACTGGCTACACCATTACAAAAATATGTGCTAATATGTTACAGCTCCTGCAAATATGCTACTGTGATTACCGACGTGATGCACTGCAGTGAACCCCACCACAAGTGAACATGCATGTATTGCAATATGGCTAAGCTTAACAGTAGTGTCTATGGCAAACTGTCAGCCCTTAACATGCCTAGGGTATAGATGAGCCATAACAACACAGTTCCACACTCACTGACTACAGGATGATGGTTCCCAGCCACACCAGAGGTACGTATAGATTTGTGGGGGAGAGGTATTGTCAGCTGACACACATGTGGCATTGGTACAGGATAATATGTGCATTTATCAACATGTACAGTACAAACTGTGATACTACCCAAATTGCTGACATTCACAATATGTGTGAACACATGTGCATTACAAAACCCCATCCACAAATGCAGATTGAGCTGACATATGTGTACAGATATGCAGAGGCTGCCACTATGAATGCTACAGTATTAACATGATTACCACTGGGGGCTTACCTGGAAGCTCCTCGGATGTAGAATCTGTGCCACCCACCTCCATGACATATGTTGTAATAATTTCTTGTGAGCTGTTGACTGAACCCATGTTTGCCAGGAACTCCTCTCTGGCTGAGAGTGCGGGTTGTGTAGCAGGCCCTCCCCCAGTGTCAGCATGGTCCCTGGTCACAGCTGCGACCTTTTGCTATGCATGATGTATTATATCTGTAGCAAGGTGTTGGAATTGTTCATAGCTCCTGTCCTAGTTGCACACATTATTCACCATTGCTATGAGGTCTTCCCACAGTGCAGTACATTATTGCTGGTTATGGTGAGTCATTGTCAACAGCACCCATTGATGGAGTCTCAGGGCATCAATAATGGCAGCGGTTTCAGCTTCAGAGAAAGGTGGATTGCGACGTCTATACATCCCACCTGAAAGACATAAAGAGGGGAATACATCACAGGACCACATACATTGCCCACCATTATGTACACACAATGCACATCCACATTTTCCACCACTATCCACTGCTAACTCCCACATCATACCCCCCCATCTATCACCACAGTATATATGTGGCTATCAGCAACATAGTGGCAATACATCATATATTGCCCTCCTGATCCTGATGTTTCATGCTACTTGCTGCATGTGCTATGAGGTGTTCAAATGCATTTACCTGTTGCACCTATTACTGCTTGTTCATAGCCTGCCTACATGATATGCTGTGGTGTCAGCCTCCTACTGTTGTAGTACACACCTGGGCTGTAGGCCCACCCCACAGATCTCCCTGACCTTCCTCCGTCAGATTCTGGACTATATGGCTGGACAATGTCCCACAGTTTCCCCTGCCAATGTGGTTGATATTGGTGTCCTGGCACAGTGTAGCACCTGCCTCATGTACACGGATAGACAACCATCTACAAACACCACCAAGGAACACACTGTGTGAGAGATGCAATGACAGTAGGAACCTGCAGTCCATACTCTCTGCCTGTCAAGGCCACATATCTGTCTCCAAACAGGTTGTCAACACAATCAGTACACCTCACACACCACCCAAACCTACACAACACTTACATATGCAGTAGACCTCAACATACACATCCACAAACAAAGGAGTCCTCCAAGGTAAAGCCACACGTGAAAGCCACAGCCGTACACAGCACATACCATACATGGCCACACACGTGTGTCCCACAGCCATGCAGGTGTCAGCACATGTCAAACATGTTACACAAATGAGACTACATTGTGAGACACAGTGATGTGCCTCTCACCTGGTTGTATATGTGGATGGTCACAGTTACTTGTGTGTCAGGTGACAGACTCCACCATATTGCATACACACTTCTGTCTCTCACCAACAGGTACTGTCATGAGCCTCTCATAGTCCATGTTGGCGTGCCTGACCTCAGATGCACGTCCCTGGACTATATGCAATGAAACATGAGTGAGCACAGGTATGTCCCTAGCCTTATGCAGCATTCAACTGTCACACAGACTGATGCCACTATACATCCAGGAAATGATTGACCTTAACATGTAGCCTTTTATCCTTTGATATTCCAGTGGGTTCCAGTACCTGTGAGCCTGAGATTATATGGTCAACAGAGCACAAGGCTCTGCAACAGACGGCCTTCATCTGTCTCAACTGGCCTTCAGACATCTGGAAATGGTTCTCACCATCCCCATAGTGCCTTCATTAGGAAAAGTGGTGAGGTTATCACTACCAACATACAACTGTCAGTGCAGCACACATTGCAGGCCATGCTGCTAAACCCAAGGTGTCTACACATGACTCTGCCATCAATGCAAGCATTCTTAACCCTGGGAAATGCTGACATCTATGCAGTCATATACACACACATATGGTTCAAAGCTGCAGAGAGCACCCCAGCCTTACCTGGTCAACCATCCTATCATACATTCATACCCCAAAATGTGGGCGGAAATGGCATGGGACATGTGACTTCTGTACATATAAGACACATACACACCTCCACGCTCTACAGGCAGTAAGATGCACAGGGGACACTGCAGGGTCAGTTCATCATTGGCAACACACCTATTCAAATCATAGCTAGCTACTGACCACCACATGTGACCAGGAAGCCCATCCTTTTTTATGTGGACCTCCACAACTTTATTCTGATTTGGATCTGTACCCTGATTCTGGGTCACTTGAACAACCCAAACATACATTGGAAGATGTACCCATGCCAGTACACAAATTGCTAGAGAGCCATCAACAGTGGAATTACAAGCACCTTGGTGCAGCTAGGGGATACCCCCATAAGAGGTGAAGGTGTGTTGCAGTTGATATTACACAACACAGGTTACCACTGCAGCATCCCTGCAGTGTCATCCTCCATGGCAAAACAACCATCATGCAGTCACATTTGCAGTCACTATCTCCAACAATACCCATCTAGCTAGGGTCACACATACATACATCTACAACATAGAATACAGCCTCCTGGGGGATGGTATACACAGCTTTCACAGCCCCAAACCACTCTGTAGGGACTGTCACCAATATCCACACATACACACATGTGCTAGATGTGCATTTATATAGATGCATTGAGTCAGGTATACCCGACAGGACAGCATCATCCTCTGCAAGGATACAGCTGGTGGGCATCTGCAATACATAAGTGTCTATAACAGGGATGACATACCGCTGTCTGAGACAAACCAGTGGCAGATGCCCATTTACAAGCAATGTCTCATTAGTGTGAATAAGCGAATGGGATCACTCCTGACCTGCACAGACAATCCAGAGTCCACATTGCCGACATCCACTGCAGACAATCATCTCCCATTCTGCACATATGTCTGCAACATCACAGGAAGCACCTGCATCTGCTCACTTGTAGTGGTTAAGGACACCAACTATACCAGTGCTGTAGGTATAGCATACTTGATGCCTGACAGAGTCAGTGTAGGCTTCACACCCTGCACCCCCCCCCCATCAGTACATCAGGATATCCACAGTACCTGCCCCCTTTTCCTATATGTAGGGAACAGATCACCACTGCCATGTGAAAGTCATGGTATACATCCGACATGGGAGCCTATCACATCACAGGATGCATCCTACATGACCCCAAGCATAACCTTGCAACAACATAAGCCACTGTATTCAAAGAAGGCCTGACTACCGCCTTTGTCCCAGCAATGTGAAGGACTACTGTCACCCCTTTACACTAAGGTGGTGCATCCACCAATCTGTCACATTATAGACCCATCAGCCTAACTCGGCTGTTCTGTAAGGCCATAGCACTGTTTATAGTGAACCTCATTATCAAGGATATTGGCGACCTCCACACACTCCATCATGCACAGTTAGGTTTTGTCAAGGAAGTGATCATGTCTGTTACATTTGGTTGACCTCTTTGACACAGTCACCAAAGCCGTGGATGGGGGGAGTGACAGTGCCCACTGCCTACGTTGACATATGTGCATGCATGCATATAGTGTGTCAGAGACATGGTCTCAGGCTACATGCCAGGATATGCAGTGTCAACCCCTTTTAGGAGAGTGATGTCCCCACATATAATCACAGTACTAATAACATCCTAGGCACGCACTCAATCGTGTGGGATCTGTCCACACAGGTTGATGGTGACAAGACATTTCACCACCATGTTGCTTCTGTTCTATGGTAAACCTTCTACATGCCCCAACTCATACCTATGGGTATGTCATCCAGGGACATGGGGTCTTAACATCCCTGTATTCCCCACAATAAGGCCCATCATTGTGTAAAATGTCCCATTTGTCATTCACCTCACACAGCACATGCAGCAGCTGGGGACATCACAGAGGTTCCCCACAAGGGAGTACCAGGGCCTCAAACATCTACCATACAAAGATAGGCTATAAGCCGAACCCTCTACCCAGTTTCATACATACTCCTCAGAGGTGTTCTCTGGCATGCAAGGCAATCACTGACTCCACATTGTTGGGACTGCTGCACAAGTGCAACTGAAGCTTCACTCTATTAACCCACATACACACCCTCAACCTGGTTTGTGACGTCAACTGGTCTTGGCAGCTCAGATGTGTGTCCCACACACTCACCCTGCTGTGGAATGGTCACCTTGTCCACATCAGGCAGGGCAGCTGTTACACCTTTGTAGGCAGAACCTGGATAACTGGATGGTTAACTGCACATACATCCTTGGGATACCAACTGTGTCCTTTTTGGACTGAGGCATCAGGTGCTGCCTTGCATACACATGGGTTAACATGTGGCCTAGGCATATGGGGGCACAGGCCCATAGCCTAGTAACCCTTGTATGGTCCTAGGTATACCAGTTATGGCCTGTGTGCTGTGACAGACTGTGTTGTTATGTGTCCACACTCATCACTACCATCGACTGTGGTATGTCCCCTATGGCCAACATTACAGTATCATGTCATACAGCCAACATCCAAAAAACATGTGAGTGGTACTACAAGTGCATATGGACATTCCAGCAACATCTGTGCTATGCAATAACTGAAAGCAGCGCATATGTGGTGTAGGGTTTCCTCCTCATAGGTGTCCGACATCTGCAGTACCAAAATGCTTGTGGAATGTGTACATGGGCCTGATATATGTGGACCCCATGCCAGACAAATGTGGATGTCTGGAATCCAGTTAGACAATATGTAATGGGTGTCCCCAGAGTGTGTGGAATGTACCTGTGACATGCCAGACTCCTTGGAACACAGTAATGGTACATTAATATCTGGTACTGTATTCATTCCCTTACATTGTATGCTCAATATGTACACACTGTTGCTGAGGTGGAGCCTGTGTCCCCCCACTACTACTGCCTATAACCTGCTGTCCTGCTGTAGGGGCACACCAGGTATGCTAACCATGGCTGTCAGGCAATGAGATACAGATGTGGAGTACACAGTGACCTAGCCAGAGTACATCAGGAACAGTCAGGGACACCTGGACAATCTTTGAACTAACCCTGTATGACATTCGCAGACTGAGACGGGCTCACTGACAGTAAATGATGTCGTATGCCAGCTGTATCCACCAGTAGTTACTGTCGCTATCGTAAACAGACAATCCAGTAGCATTTGTATATGAGCTGACCATTACTGCAGGGACTCCGGGGCTAGAGCTGCGATCTTTGTCACTGAAGACAGAGCCAAAAGGCAAGACTGTAGGTGCTGGATAGCAGACTAACAACAACATGTCATTCCAAGATATGTTGTTGAAACCTACTGTGGAAATTCCTATTTTCCATGACTGCATCCCTCCATCTGCATTCCATTACATGGTTAACTCTATGACATACCTGGTATAGTGCTGTACTCCTTTGTGAGCAGAAATCCAGTGGTAGTTGTCCTTGGCAATTGCAGTCTGTCTTCATGAAGAAAGTCACAGACCTCTTTACCATAGGCAGTAACTTGCCCTTTGTAGGTAATGCTCATGAATAGGTGATTGCCTGTGCACCAATCTATGACTTTGAGTAGCTAATTGCATCCAGAACAGCTGTATTGCATTGCCATTAGCCAATGGCATGGCAACACAGTGCTATAATTAATGCCTTCATGTAGGACTTGGCCCTTTTCCTGGCCTGTGAAGAAGACATTATTGAGGTGTAGGAACTACAGCAGTACAGACGGTAGGTAGAAATACTGTTCACTGTTTGGATTGATGTGGTATGTCCATAGTTTTGCATGCTACGTTTGGCCAATTAACAGACTTTCTGATTCTGTGGCAGGTTACTGTTTAACAATGTGTGTTGGGATCAGTAAGGAGACAGGCAGATGTAAGTGGCATACATCATTTTTATCTGAATGTGCATGCTGCTGTAGTTGATGCTGTTCTATCAGTTGTGTATGTTTGTAGGGGGAGACTGTGACACATGTCCCTGTCACCTGAACATTCCCCCAAGCCTTTATGTATGGGTGTTGTGTGCATGCCCTGTTCTAGGTGTTTGGGAGGTATGGTACATCTGTAGCAGGTAGCTGAACATACTGCTGCATGTGTAGCAGGCCGCAACTGCTGCATTCTGGCCAGGAGTCATACTAGGGATTGTGAAGACATGGGGGACAGCAAGCTGTATATGTCAGTGACTTGTGTCACAGCATTGCCAGGGTGATGGTACCCATAACAGTCCAGGTAAGGCATATCCCTCTTGTACATATGTTAAGTAGTAGTGCCATCTAGAGAGTAGTAGGGGACATTTAGGACACATATTCATATTTATGACATGTGTCCCACCCTCCAGACCTTTGACCCGCTACTGTGGGTGTCAGTGACTGCGGTAGCAGCAACCAGTTCTGCTGGGCATTGCAGGGCTCAGTTATTTCTATGTTGTATTGACAAGCATGTAGTTGCCGTGCAACAGACCGGACTGTGGCTTTGAACTGTGGGTGTCCAGATGTCAGACATGCTAGGAATGCAACAGATACAGCTACTGAGTCATTACTATGGGAGTTGTAGTTGCAAGACATATGTGCATGCATGCATATAGTGTGTTACACAGGATTAGCATGAACATGTGTGTTTGGATGGTTATGACAGGTGACACTGACCTGTCTGTCATGCATTTGTAACCTCAATCTGCACTGACTTGCCAGTACTTCAGCACACAGAATAGGTTTGATGGCAACTATGCCATAAGTAGGTGACACAGCTGTGGATATTTTGCAATAGTCTGTGCAGTTGTCAGCTCTACCTGATATCGTAGGCCTCCCATCATTCCATCAACATATCTTTGGCTGTGTACTGGTTTGATGTCTGCATCACAGGCCCAAGTACGCTGTCATTTATCACATTATATCTAGAAGGAGTGTCACTGGTAATCAGGATATCTTTGTAAAAACAGCAGTAATTCTCTGGAGCAGAGTTGGGCTGGTGGTCTAATTCACTGTGTTGTAAATTAGAGAGTCCCAGGTTTAATACTTGGGAGGGGTGCATATTTTTCTTGATGCTACGTCACTGTACTGTACTGCATAATATAGTTATAGGACACCAGCAATTCTCCAGAGCTGAGTTGGCCTAGTGGTGTAATGCACTATGCTGTTGTGCGTAGGGTCCGGGATTCAACACTTGCCAGGGATGGTTATTTTATTGATGTGCAGAACAGTGTTAGACTCAGATTAGGTGATTAAAGTAGTTTTAATCAGTTTTAAGTGGATTTGTGTATTTGCGTGATATGCCACATACTTAGTCCCACTTAAGCCCGTGCTATTTCCAAAAAAATAAAATAAAAAAGGGGTGATAGGAAAGTGGTGAAATGGGGCAAGCAGGGAGATAAACAATATGAAAGGCAGGTAGGGATGTGCAGAACGGGTGTAGGAAAGGACCATAGCTCTCCATTTCTTCTACAGCAACAGCTGTGCATATTGTGAACAATTTGGAATTTGGACCCTCACATCCCACAGGGATGGGTGTGGGTGATATAACTTTGTTGATTAATTGCTGGGATGAGTGACTAATGGCAGTGTATGTGGGGGTGAAATGGAGAGCTATGCATGGGACAATATATTTTTTTGCAGGACAGATTTTTTTTTTTTTCAAGGAGAGAGTGGAATGCTGGGGAAGGGTTGTAGTTATGTTTGGGGAGGTAAGTTGGGTAGGAGACATTGCATTTCAAGACAGGCAAGACAGCAGACAGGGGTGGTGTATGACACATGAAGGGGGTAAACATCTTGGACGGGGAGGATGTTTGGGAATCAGAGGACCAAGTGCCCCCAGATTGAAACAGTGGGACTGATCTCCCCAAACATGGGCAGTCACCACTGCTCCTTCATGGCCCCTGATCTCCCCACCCATGGGCAGTCACCACTGCCCCTTCATGGCCCCAAAGGTGTGCCAGTCTGCCCTCAATCTGGCACAGTCGGTCATCCAAGTCGTGCTGGATAACCCTACGCACCAACCCTGGAAACTGGCTTCAGGTGGCAATATCCTTGCCACATCCATGCCCAGGGGGATGGGCCCCATCCCCTGAGGCAGTTCCACCTGAGGGTAGTGCAGGACCAACAGAGGAAGCAGCTCCAGATTGGGTCCCAGATGTGCTGGGACATGGTGCCATGGCCAAATGAGGTGGGATAGGCAGATCCACTGGGACCGGCCTACCCAAGCATGCTATGGTGTTGAGGTTTGTTAAAGTGTATTGGTTAGTCATGAACAAAACATTTCAAAGTTAATTATAACAGCATGGGTGTTCCAATTAACCCCAAACAATAGAACTGCATAGCTTACAGAACACAGGCATAAATGGAATAGCAGTCACTATTATAACAGCATGCCAGTAACAGTTACGGCAAAAGGCCAACAACATTGATATGTCAACAAGGTATGTTAGTATGCAACCATTATATTATATGACCAATAATACAACACAAGGCCCAACATTAGGTTTTGAGAACAACATATTTGAAAACGGAACCATACCAGTAGTATAAGAATAAGAATTTGTGATGCAGATAAGGGGTGAGGGAGAGAAAGACATTCCATTACCAACTGTATAGGCTATATTTTCCACAACAGTACTGCTCAATACTCTACAGGTCTGCCCTTACTTTATGTCTATAAGTGCCCTATAGCTACTGTAGCATGTACATACCTCTCAAGCTATACAGATGGGATGGTATTGGCCAAGCCAAAACACGTACAGGTACATAACTACAGGGGACTATTACATGTCAGGGGAACATATCTGACTACCAAGGTGTACTCTGCACTGATGTTGTGTGAGTGTGCTACTGCCATACTTTAACTGGGTTTATATCTGTGTGCAATGTTTTTGGCAGTAGTGATCACTATCCATGATAGAGTGACACTTGGGAGACACTTATCGTGCACAGTACAGAGAGTTTACACTTATCCTGCCATCATTGACAGGCATGGAGTTAGACTATCAGCAGACATTCACAGATGCAACAGCTATACAGCCATACCAACAATGGACCATTTAATTTGTCTTATTAACTTGGAATAGTAGTGTACTTCATGTCATTTTATTTAATGGAGTGTTATCACCTTGTTGAGAAATGCTGTTTACACACTACTACATCTGGACACAGACATTAGTACACCCTACATACAGGTCCTACAGACATTTATTTACCTGTAAGTCCTGTGGGGGGAAAATATGTTAACATCACATGACTGCTTCTATAAATAGTCAGTACTACTTGTCTGTTACTATAAATATATCTTAGTACCGATCCCTGGATTCAAACCCCAGTCTGTGTGTGACAAAATGAACTACATATATATTGCTTATCACAGTGAGCTACTGGACCACTGCTATGTGTTGATTGAGTGATATGTAGCTAAAGCTCACCTGGTGACAGCATGTGTCCTGGTAATATAGATAGATTGTCACACAAGACTGCAGTGACAGTTGAACATGCATGCATGAGATTCATGCATGACAAAGATCATAGGTGAACTGTGTATTAATACTTGGAATGCAGGTGTACACAATTAACCCCTCATGGATGGGAATATGTGTGATCTGTACAGACCATATCGGGGTGCTGGGTTGCCTACCTGACCCATAAACATTAGCAGATGGTATACTTGCAGTTTACAGCTATTACACTTTCATACTTGCCTGCATCAATGTACCTATGTTCAAGGATGCATATAGCTGAAATGCAAAGGTTAACACAAGACAATCCTGAGAGAAACACACTATAATACCTTAGACAGTACTACTCTAGATTCAGATCTTAGTGCAGAACAAATATCATATTTTATTATATCTTGTAGTACAGCTCCACATCTACACTTTAGTGTGACAGTTATTTATTGACCAGCATTCATTCACTTCATGGTGTTATACCCATGTTTACTTCACAAAACCTGTAACATTTGACTTCTTGAACAACAACCCAGAATACACACAGCAATTGTCAGAACACAGATTTATTGAGGGTGACATGACACAATGATTGGTATACATGTGACAATCTTTGTTGTTCTACAGTTTAAATAATGCAGGCATTGGAACACATCTGTTATCACACAATCTATGTAGTACTACCTTTATGTCTTCGCAATTCTGACTACAGTCGTACTGTATTTGCTGTAGATTAGGAATGCAGTTAATTTATTCCCTTCACATTTTCAATGCCAGTGTACTTTATTACTAGAAAATGTATTATTAATACAATATACACATGTTATTCCCAAACATTATTAATGCTGTATTAACTTTCTTTATGTAACAGAAACATGTTTCATGCTTTCATCTATATTGAACTGTACCTGGCAATACTCACATATATCAGTCCAGGTCTATGAACACATTCATTGCAGTACACTCACAGCAGGATATACCTACTGGCAGTTACTACTGTACTCTTTCTTAATTAGATTAATATATATTCCGAGCTCTATCTGTACTCATCACACTCTCAGCGCATCCTGGCCAGGCACCCTGAATGGGCCTCCAGGTTGTGAACCCTCTCCTCTGCAGCTGTGGGGGGAAAACACACCATTATGCATACCTGTCTATTAGATGTTCATACTATAATTTGACAAATCACTGATTTCTATACTTAGAAACTTCTGGGGCATTCCAGTCCTGAGCATCTTGGATCCATTGGGCAAAGAGACCCTCCTTCCATCACTTCAGGTCATCATAATGATGACGTAGCTGCCCACCAGTGTGGAGGATTCCAGTTGCATTGGTGAGGTCATGCTCCAGATAGTCCCAGGCCTTGGACTTGTATTCAGAGCCCTGGCACTGGCCCTGCAGCACTCTGTCACCATGGTCTTTGACAAGGAGCCCAACCATGACCCTGGACTCCAACATGCCCCAGCACTGCACCCAGAAGCTCGCTTCCTCTCCAACTCCAGCCATAGCTCCTGCAGTGATTAAAATCCAACAGGTTCTGGCTGTATTCCCACCTGGTTAGCTTAATTAATGCTGTTTTCCTGCCATTTGCTGGCATTGGACCATTTTTAAAAATTCTAAGTGAGGCTTAACACAGTGAAAACCTGCTAAGCTTAGTTGAGCAGTACTTAAACTTGCAATGTTTAGCGGTGCGCAAACCCACTTAGCTAAGCTGAGGACTGCTTAAAGTGGCATTGCTAAGCAGTGAACAAACCAGCTAAGTGGAGCTGTGCATTGCTGAGTACTGCTAAAACAGGTCCCATTTGAGCATTGCTTAGCCTGGCTTAGCAGAGCTTAGCTACAGACAAACCAGTGTTGTAAAAAATAACAGAAACATTCTTGAATGTATTTCTTCATTAATGATGATTTATTATTATGTGTATCTACTTTACTGTATATCCCATAAACATATGCATTTCACTGCATTATCTGGCAGTGTAACTTCAATGTATTGGACACTTGTGTGCAACTGGGGCTTTTATCCTCAGCTTTCCACTGCAAAATGCGCTTCTGGTACATCTGGACTAACCCGGTTAACAAATGACAATGTATACATAAAAAAAAATTACATTTCCATACTGAATGTAAAAAGCTGAATGACCTGTGTTCGAACCATGGACCTACTGCACACAAGGCTATCACTCTAACCATTCAGCTCTCGAGGATATGGTGATCAGACCTATACTGTTCTATATAGCTCTCAGTCACATTTAAGACCTCCTACATATACATTTTACAACTGACCGAGGACACAGTTAAATTTAATATTGTAGTGCCTTCCAGCACTTTGACAGTGCAGACACTGTAACACACCCACTACATATACATTTTACAACTGGCCAAGGACACACTTAAATTTAATATTGTAGTACTGTCCTGCACTTTGACAGTGCAGGGAGTGTATTATGGACATTGTAACACACTCGCTATACATCCATTTTACAAATGGATGAGGACACACTTAAATTTAACATTGTAGTGCCCCTACACTGATTCAGTAACCATGTACATGGCTCTCCCACAGTAGCGCATTTTCATTAATATGCAAGGCGTGCTGCTGAGGAGGAGCTGCAGACATGGCCATGATACACTCTGTGTATGGCTTGCACTATTCCTACACAGGGTTTATTAAATCTGGGGATAGTTTATTACTAGCTAAAATATTTACTCTATTATACCTGCCTCAAACTTTTGAAATAATTTGGAATTGTAGGAAACTTACAAACAATGAATCCCAGATATGATGCCACAGTCCCAGATTCTTCTGTATAGTCTTCAGAAGACAAAGTCTAACTTCTGTTTAAAACTTCTCTCTCAGATGAAAGAGTCTCAAGTTCTGCATTTTTCATATTGTTTGGGTTTTTATTGTAAGCTTTCTATTTATACAATCACTTGATTCTAAAGAAGCTGCAGTCCATTTGTGGTAATTCTTGAAGCAAAAAAAAAACAAACTTTAGTCAGTATGTGCCTCCTTGCTTCAGAACATTTTCACAGAAAAATAACTGCAATTTTTTTATACACCATTGCACATTTCATTGCAACTCTGTTGCATATTTTATTGGCTTTTATTTTAGTATTTATATACTGTTTCAGCATTTCATTTCTTTTTCTTCTAAAAAATAAACATACTTGCTTTATTCCAGTACAACTTTTCTACATTTAACATTTTTGCTGCATCTTTATTAAAAGATAAATGCAAGTTTTGCACAGCTGTCTCCACTTTTATAAATATGCAAATTGAAGTGGTTATTTTTAACTACTGAAGCTCTGAATGCATCAAAGCAAGGGCCTTCTCTATACAACATAACAAAGATATGATAAAAAAACTATAGTTTTTTATTCAGAAAGCAACATACTAGGGTTGTTTGTGTTGCTTTATGTACGTCATGCACAGCACATTATGTTGGCATGACCACCAGAAGTCTGGGTACTAGAATTAGGGAACATGTATATGCTATTATAACACATGATGAGAACAATGCACTCTACAACCATTCTGTAAAATGTTCCAGTTTTAAGAAATTAATTTTTTCTATTTTGGACGTGGTACATATGGACTTAAGGGGAGGTGATTTTAAAAATGAAATTGAAAAGAAGGAAGTTGAGTGGCAGATTTGGTTGGCTGATCACCTTCCTCCTGGTTTAAACGAAGCTGCAAACATCAAATGTTTTTAAAGTATAGAAAATCTGTCATTTATTCTGTTTGATGCATTAAGGATTAACATCAGTGTTTTCCTATTGGTTAACTGTTTATCAAATTTGATTTAAATATGACTACATTATTATGTGGTTGTTTGTTTCTGATGAAGTCTTCGGACGAATAGCTGAATAATAAATTTGATTTATGCTAAAAGAATTGTGCCGAGCACCTGTTTCCACCAGTGTACTTTTACTGTTTGGTTGCTTCTCTGTGGTTCCTGGTTGTTTTGGTTTTTCATTGGTGGTGATTTTGTTTGCAGAATAAACCATGGCAGGTGCTTCTAATGATGAGTTGATGGACATGACAGTACATTTGACACCTAATATACATGAAAATGCTTTAAACAAATTTACTTCTGCAGTGGGTGAGTTACAAAATGTTATGAGTAGACTGAATGAAATGAATCAATGTTCCACTTATCAATTTTCAGATGACTCCTATGATGGTGAAGAAACTGTTATTCCAACTGTTATGGGTCAAAATTCCATAAGAAATGAAGTTTTCAAAGATGTTTCTTTTTAAGCAACAATCATGAACCATTTCAAACTGTTGGGAATAGACAGGGGAACCACATCAATAAAGGTAATTTACTTGAACGGTTTGATGAAATGGAAAGTGATTATAAAGCGCTTTCGTAGTTTAGTGATTGAGGCATTGTCTAAGACTAAACATCACACTGAAGGGTTTGAGATTTTATAAATTTCCCAACGGTGTAAGCAAGAGCACTCCTTTCTATCATGAGTTGGTTTCCTTTTTCAGTAAAGCTGGAAAATAATTTTTAACCTTCCTTATAAAAAGCAATGTTTCCATTATTGACAGTCTAAAGAAAAGTCTGACTGACTTGGATACTACTATTACAATTGCAACACTGTAGTGATTTACAGCATGAATAGGATACTTGAACAATCTATCCAAGTTCGAGAAGGCAGCTGTGTTTCGTAAGCAGAAGTAACTTCAAAGGGGTATGGCAGCTTATGAGTCTGGCAATGCCTTCCTGTTAGATCAGGAGAAAAGACTTTACAATAATTTCAACAAGAATACCTATCAGAACAGTTATCATAGAAATAATACTTTTTTTTAATGCACAGACTTCTAACATGCATAATGTGCATAGTTCTAACACATCAGGTGGTGATCAGACTGTCTCTTTAAATTCAAGAACCACTGAAAGCATAAATGAGGCTGCAGTGTCATGTGACTGAGCTCATGCAGAGAGTAATGGAGGCCCAGGAACTTCTGAGCATACTAATACTCAAGAGTTTAAAGACTTGCCAGGTTTGATTAACAATAATGCTGGTTCTATACAAGAATTTGACAGAATGACCACTCGTTCAGCTAACAGTAATTTTTTGAGGTGGAGGAGCTGAAGTTACAACACCAGGAGTTGAGGGAGAAGATGCAACAGGAAGCGCTGAGAGAAAACATTAAAAAAATTAGTAATAAGTCTTTTGGAAATGTTTATAATTTGTCTAATGTTTCTTTGCAAGATGTTCATTGCAAAATTTTAAACTTAGGCTTGAACTTTGTTCCTAGTCAACATGCTAATGAAACTACAACTATTGTTGACTTTAAACGTATGTTAGGAAGCTGAATTTAAGTTTTATTTTGAATGGCATTAGTTCTAAGATTAAGTTCTGTAAACCTTCCAGTTATAACCCGATTCCACATCATACTATCAAGGTATTTGAAAGAAGTTGTGAAGAAAAAATAATGCAATGTTGTAAGAATAAATCTAAAAATATGTGTTGTAATTTAAGTCAGAGTGAAATTAGAGCACTAAATGATTTAAAGAGTTTCAAACATCTTAGATATATGAAGGCAGACAAGGGGGGATTGTCATAATGACACAAGAGTTATGTTAATGCAATTGAACAAATGCTCAGTAATGAATTAGAATACACAGAGGTTAGAAAATGTGATGTGTTGAAAAGTCATATGAATGTATATGACAACGTATATGAGTTATTAATAAATGCTATTAATCTGGAATTGTTCAATTTTTTGCATATTGATTAACCAAAAATAGGTGTACTGTTTGGTATCCCTAAATTACATAAACACTTTCAGAATTCCTCCTTTAGACCAATAGTTTCTGTGCTTAGATGTAGTACAGAGAATATTTCTCTGTTTCTTGATTATGTTTTCAACTTATTGGTTAAGTAACTGGAATCACATATTAGTGACTCATGGAATATCTTTAACCAAATTAGAGAATTTCAAGTGAGGACAGAAATTTCTGACAATACTCTTTCTTTTACCATGATTACAGTAGATATTTCTTTCCTTCATACACCAATTCCAGTAGAAGAAAGGTTAGAATTTTTAAGTCATTTTTTACAAAAATATGGGTAGCACGACATACATCAAGTATATCTATATAGAACTTTAATGGATATAGTGTTAGTAAATAATTATTTTATTTTCAATACTAAGTTTTATAAACAAAAGAAGGGGGTAACAATGGGGTGACAGTAGCCTTCGCCTTTGCTAACTTAGTTTTAGGATGGAGGGAGAAAGAATTGTTACCACACATTTCTATATATGACTAGATTTTGATGTATTGCCGTATTGTCAATGATTTATTTTTTAATGTTTTAGAAGCTGATTATGATTTGAATAATTTTATGCTGGAATTGAATAATAGTTGTACTTTTCTAGAATTTACAACTGGAAACTTTAGTCTTTGTGTGAATTTTTTGGACATAGATTCAGAGTGGGATGGTGACAATTTTATTTCTAGAATTCACAGAAAAGAAACTTTTAGTAATAGCTATGTCCACTTTAAAAGTGGGCATCCTATGTACATTAAAAGAAACATTCCATGTGGCCAGTACATTAGCGCCTCCAGGATGTTCAGTAATTACCAAGATTTTTTGAATGAAATAGAATTTATCAAGAAGTTATTCTTGGAAAGAGGTACAGGGTTTGATTCTTACATGGGGTAACTGGTTAGGCTTAAAATGGCCCACCACGGCAGTTAGCCTAGTACTAATCTATGAATCTAATCAAAGTCTGGAAAAATTATTTCCTTGTTCACTGTGAGAGAGGGAACTCTGAGCAGCCTATCTGTCCCTGTACGAGTGGTCCCAGCCCAGCAATTTGTAGCTCATTGGCCATATTGGGCTAGTTTCTATCCTTTTGTTCTCCCTGGTATAAAAATCACTTAGCGCGGTTTTTGCACTTGTATACAGCTCAGCAAAGCTCCTCGTGGTGCCCTGCAGAGTCCTACAAGTGGCCAACAGACAAAGAGAGACTTTGAAAGTGTTTAAGTATTGATTCTTTCTTGTTGTACCCCTGAAATGCTAATTCCGCCAAAAATGCGGTTATTCAGTGCTTCTGTGGAACCCTACTGATATCTGCATTGCTTACTGTACTTAAAATTCATTGTTGCACTTTAAAATGTTACTGTTTGTCGTTTTTGCTTGTATATCTGTAACATAGTTGTAGGCTACACACTCAAGTGCGCTAGCATCCTCTGTGTATTTAGAGTTATTTAAGTTGCTGCATTTCTGTTATCTGTGAAAAAAGAAAAAAATAATCTCACTGCTTTCCCGCCTTTCTGTACTAGTCTAGTCCGGTTTTCAGGCTTTGCTGAATCCAGGGCTGTGGTTAAGGTTCCTGTGTTGCCCATATCATACTTAAATAGTTAGGTGGCTTCCTTGTTCACTGTGAGAGAGGGAACTCTGAGCAGCCTATCTGTCCCTGTACGAGTGGTCCCAGCCCAGCAACTTGTAGCTCATTGGCCATATTGGGCTAGTTTCTATCTTTTTGTTCTCCCTGGTATAAAAATCGCTTAGCGCAGTTTTTGCACTTGTATACAGCTCAGCAAAGCTCCTTGTGGTGCACTGCAGAGTCCTACAAGCAGCCGAGAGACAAAGAGAGATGTTGGAAGTGTTTAAGTATTGATTCTTTCTTGTTGTATCCCTGAAACGCTAATTCCGCTGAAAACACGGTTATTCAGTGCTTCTGTTGAACCCTACTGATATCTGCATTGCTTACTGTACTTAAAATTCATTGTTGCACTTTAAAAAGTTACTGTTTGTCGTTTTTGCTTTATCTGTAACATAGTTGTAGGCTACACACTCAAGTGCGCTAGCCTCCTCTGTGTATTTAGAGTTATTTAAGTTGCTGCATTTCTGCTATCTGTGAAAAAAGAAAAAATACAAAAAAATAATCTCCCTGCTTTCCCGCCTTTCTGTGCTAGTCTTGTCCGATTTTCAGGCTTTACTGAATCCAGGACTGTGGTTAAGGTTCCTGTGTTGCCCATATCATACTTGAATAGTCAGGTGGCTTCCTTGTTCACTGTGAGAGAGGGAACTCTGAGCAACCTATCTGTCTCTGTACGAGTGGCCCCAGCCCAGCAACTTGTAGCTCATTGGCCATATTGGGCTAATTTCTATCCTTTTGTTCTCCCTGGTATAAAAATCGCATAGTGCGGCTTTGTGCGATTTTGCGCATCGGGCAGCGCTGGTTAATCAGGTTTAAACTATTCCCAGCTCCACAAAGTCTACTCTTCACTTTTTCCCTTGGAACTGCTCTAACTCTCAAATTAAACACTCTAGTCTAAATCTAAAACCCTGCACTTGCTCATATAAGGAATTTCTATAAGTTAAGCACTAATAATCTAAATAAGCACTACATGCTCATATACTCCCCTTGAGTACTTTATCCCCTATTGGTCCTTTCTGATTCAGTTGCCAAGGAGTTCCCTATACTATTCTAGCATGTCCAAAAGTCAGTTGCTGGTTTCCTCTCCAGTCCAGCTGGTGAATCTGGGAATCTTGAGGCAATGTTACAACTGCCTCATGTACACAGACAACCCTCTCCTCCTCCCAACAAGTACGAATATATGTGAGGGATGCAACCATATTGCCAAAATGGAGGCTGAGCTCTCTCGTCTCAGTACTAGCGTAACCAGTCAGGAGGGGAAGGTAACCACACACACCACAAATCCAGTCTCACATAGGCCTACCACAACTGCATACCAAACACATAAACACACAAAAACATACTCAGAGGCTCTAAATAAAAATCTGCCAAAAGAGACCAGCAAAGCAGACACCCAAGCGACCGCTACCCCAAAACAAAACACAGGCAACAGATAGCTCATAAAGTCAGTGTGCCAAACAGCCACAGCCCTTAAGGCTCAACAACATACCTGATACACTTGTAATAGGTGACTCTATAGTCAGGCACACTGACGTCCCGCTCACCAGGCTGAATAAAGAAAAGGTCACAGTGAGCTGCTTGTCGGGCGCTAGAATCCACCACATAACACAAGCACTCAGGTCACTCCAAAGCAAGTACAAATATGACTCATTCATTGTCTATGCTGGTGTGAATGACCTGAGACGTACCTCCCTGGACTACATGAAAAAAGACATAGAGGAGCTCTCTGATCATGTAGCCCAGGCCGGTATGACCCTGACCTTGAGCAACATCTTACCCTCACCAAGAATGATGCCTCAGTATAAAGACAAAATGATCAATTTCAACAATTGGCTTAAGTATTGGTGTCATTCAAAGGGGATCCAGTATCTGTCTGCCTGGGATGACATGCTTGACAAGCCAAGTTGCTTCGCAAGGGACGGCTTGCACCTGTCACCCCTGGGCTTTCGGATATTGGCAAAGGCTCTTGCCTCCCCCATAGTGACTTTTTTAGGCAAAGCTCAAAAGACAAACCCACCTCCTTAGACAACACAAGTAGAAAGAAACTAAGGGTAATGCTGCTCAACGCCAGAAGTCTAAACCTCAAGATGCAAGCTCTCGAAGCCCTCCTCAGTATGGAGAACATCGATGTCTGTGCAGCGACAGAAACCTGGTTCAAGGCTCCCGAGAGTACCCCAGCACTACCAGGTTATACCTCATATCATGCTTTTCAGCCCCAAAACTCAGACCGAACCACAAAAGGAGGGGGAGTATCCATATTCATCAAGGACACCCACACCTCCAGGAGTGGCATTGCACGAAGCATCGGAGACCATCCATGTGCAACTAACAGTGGACAAAACTGCCTTTCAGTTTGTAGCATGCTACAGACCACCCTCTCAAACTCAGGAACCCAACTCGGCCTTCCTGAAGACACTGGAGAATATGAAGGTCTCTCCAAACACCATCATATTGGGGGATTTCAACTATCCAAACATAGACTGGGAGCATTACTCAAGCCCCAACACCCTAGCCCAGAGGTTCCTAGAATTCATAAACTCAAATGCTATGGAACAATTGATCACCACTCCCACAAGAGGGGAAAACATACTAGATCTGATCATCACCAACATGGGAACACAATGTTCCATACCAGAAGTATACCCCTCATTGGTAAGATCGGACCATAAATTAATCTCACTAGAAATCCACATCCCGCCCCCACCCCCAGCACAAAAGACCACAGTGAAGAACTTCTCAAAAGCTAACTTCACATTTCTTAAAATGAAAGTGGAATCCTTCAAGGCCCCCTGGCCAGTGGAAACCACGGCTCTATCTGCTGAATCCTTTATAAACGCATTCTGTGGACACCTTCAGGAATGCATGGATCATGCAATCCCAAATAAAACCAAGACCTATTCCCCCAAAGGCAGGCATCCTGTCTGGTGGACCCCAGCCATAAATAAGCTATACAACAGAAGAAGGAAGCTACTACATGATAGAGCAAAATCCCTAAAAGGGAAGGCATCTCTGATCAGTACTAGCAAAAAACTACGATCACTCATAAAAACATCCAAGGCCACTTTCAAGAGAAAACTTGCACAAGCAACAAGAGATAATCATAAGGCTTTTTTTGGTTATGTTAGAAACCTGGGTGGCAACTCCCAGATATGCTCAGAGTTAGTCCATAATAACAATAAATACACTGAACCCTCAGACATTGCCAACATCATGGCAGACAGTTTCAGTGCAAACTCCCCTCCCTCCCCCCCAAAAGGACAAATATCTATCCCAGCAGAGTGTTGCCTCCCTGACATCTCAGATGCCCAGGTGTGAGCCGCCCTCTCCAAAGCAAAAAACACAGCATCAATGGGACCAGCTGGTGTCCCGGGCTGCGTGCTACATGAACTCCAAGAAGAGCTATACCCTCACATAAAGCTGCTATTCAATCTTAGCCTTACTACAGGATATGTACCCAAAGAATGGTGTACAGCAACAGTAGTCCCACTCCACAAAGGAGGCAACTCTACAGACACTGGAAACTACTGCCCCATAAGCCTGACTAGCCTGGTCTGCAAAGCTATGGAGAGGATCATTATGGAGCTCATAAACAAAGACATTGGGGACCTACAGACACTGGATCCTACCCAATTCAGCTTTGTCAAGGGCAGATCCTGCCTCATGAACCTGGCAGATTTCTTTGAAACAGTCACCAAGGCCATTGATGAGGGTAAGGTGGTCCACACAGCCTACCTAGACCTCGCAAAAGCCTTTGACACAATACCCCACTCGGGCATCGTAGACAAACTCTCAAGCCTAAATATAAACCCCTATGTCATAAGATGGGTTGCAAACTGGCTCAAGGGCAGAAATCACATGGTCAGAATTGCTGGAGCCATGTCAGACTCTAAACCAGTTACAAGTGGCATCCCACAGGGCGCAGTCCTGGGACCTCTCTTATTCGGAATATATTTTTCTGAGGTACAGGCTAACATGGGAGGACTGTGGCTGGCCAACTTTGCAGATGACAGCAAACTGGGTGCCATAATTGACTCTCCAGCTGACACAAGCATCCTCCAAAAGGGTCTCATAGAGATGGATAACTGGTGCCAGAGCCATGGCCTTAAACTAAATGCCAAAAAGTGTATAGTTATACCCTTTGGCAAAAATAAAGTGCCCACAAATTACCACATAGGAGGTAATCCATTAAGTACAGAAGAAGTAATTAGGGACCTGGGGACCCAAGTTGATAGTAACCTCTCCTTTCACAACCACATTGCCAAAGTGGTTAGGAAGACCTTCTATATAGCCCACCTTATCATGAAAGGATTCACATCTAGATCAAGGGAGGTCATTGTGCCCCTTTACTCATCCCTCATCAGGCCCATAATTGAGTACAATGCCCCATTTAGGATGTACCTTACCCGACACCTGCAGCAATTAGAAAGACCCCAAAAGTACCTCACTAAGAGGATCTAGGGACTCAAACAGATGCCATATGCTGCTCGGCTAAAGAAACTCCAGCTCTACTCAGTTGCATACCGCCTACTCAGAGGCGATCTATGCCTGACGTACAAAGCCATGTCCAACCCTGAATTAATGGACATGCTCCACCTCAGAAAATCCAAATCCCTTAGAGCTAAGCAATTGAGTGACTTGAACCTCAGCACAGAAATAAATAGGACATGCTGGAGGGACAGATTCATAACCTAGAGGCTCCCTTCACTCTGGAATAGAACCCAGTCCATGTTAGGCAGAGCCCCTCAATGACTCTCTTCAAGAAAAATCTTGACGAGTGGATGGGAGATCGTAGGTTTACCCCGGGGATCACTTCTGTGTCACTACTAGACAGAGGCACAGTAAACACAACCTTAAAAAGGGCAAAGTAAACTCATTCCAATGGGTGGTGAAAGCCAAACACACTCTGGCTAGGCTTGTAAATGTCCTAGGGCAGATAGCCTAGTATGAACCTATGAACCTATGAACCGATACCTTGGACTTATTTAACAATACAGCAGATGAAATTATTAGTGTTAGAACCAATAAATTTCCACCCATTATTATACATGGTTTCACCAGTAAACAGATTACTAATGAAGCAAGTGATGAATCTTTTAACTCCCACTTTGCTTCAAGGTTTTGTTTGGACATGATGGTGGATTCCATGACCATTAAAAATATTGTCAAAAACAATTGGAAAATGTTGCTAGAACATGAGGACCTTGCAAAAGTAGTGGGGGATAGACCCCAGTTTGTAGAAAAGAAAAATGGAAACATTAAACAACTGTTAAAATTTTCAGGGATGAAAATTATAACAACTTGTACTAATAAGGTCTTTGTTACTTGTAAATGTTTGAACTAAAGGATGTGTAGGTTTATTTCTGAGGGTCCCTTCATAGACTTATCACATTGTAATAGAACTATAAAAGTGCCAGGTAGATTTGATACTTCCTCTACTGGGGTTGTTTAGGTTGCTTTATGTATGTCATTCACAGCATTTTATGTTGGCATGACCACCAGGAGTCTGGGTACTAGAATTAGGGCACATGTATATGCTGTTACGACACATGATGAGAATAATGGGCTGTACAAGCATTCTGTAAAATGTTCCAATTTTAAGAAATTCATTTTTTCTGTTTTGGGCATGCTACATATGGACGTAAGGGGAGGTGATTTTAAGAATGAAGTTGAAAAGAAGGAAGTTGAGTAGCAGATTCAGTTTGCTGCTCACCTTCCTCCTGGTTTAAACAAAGCTGTAAACATCAAATGTTTTTTAAAGTATAGAACATCTGTCATTTATTCTATTTGATGTATTAAGGGTTAAAATCAGTGTTTTCCTATTGGTTAACTGTTTAACAAATTTGATTTAAATATGGCTGCATGATTATGTGGTTGGTTGTTTCTGATGAAGTCTTCGGACAAATAGCGGATTAATAAATTTGGCTTATGCTAAAAGAATTGCGTTGAGCACCTGTTTCCACCAGTGTACTTTTACTGTTTGGTTGCATCTCTCTGGTTCCTGGTTGTTTCGGTTTTTCGTTGGTAAAAAATAAACATACTTGCTTTATTCCAGATACAGTTTTTCAGCTTTTCTACAGTTAACATTTTTGCTGCATCTTTATTAAAAGATAAGTGAAAGTTTTGCACAGCTGTCTCCATTTTTAAAAATATGCAAATGGAAGTGGTTATTTTTAACTACTGAAGCTCTGAATGTATCAATGCAAGGGTCTTCTCTATACAACATAACAAAGATATATGGTTCTTTATTCAGAAAGCACCAGAAAGTCTAAAGTTATATTGCATAATAGGAATAATACATGTCAGATGTCTGGGTCACTGTGAATTCCAGTAATTGATGGCATATGTGTTTGGTGCTTTGGACTTCATCTTCAGGACCAGCACAACAATACATGCCCCTGACATACTTTGTTCATATATTACAGTGTATATTGAACTACCCAGTACAATGTGTCCACTTAATGCATCTATAAATATTTCAATAAACTTTGCACACAAGATTGATTCTAAACTATCTTTTAGGCATTTTCTTAGTTAGTGGTGTGAGTAGACTGGTTTGTCTAAGCTGTGAATGACTAAATTTCTGTTGCACCTCATTGTCCTTGACAGACTCTACCTGGATGCCTGCTGTCTCCACATTTCCAAGGTACAATATGTATGCCATCCTTAACTGACACTTATTTTTAATTGTTAATTTGACCCTTTTCAAGCCTATCTAGTACTTTTCTTAAAGGCTAGTTGTGCTGTTGCCCTGAGTGACAGTAAATGGCAATGTTTTTGCTTATTTGATTATTATTTAGGGGAGTGAAGTGGTCCTTCTTAGACCCTTTATAGCCAAGATCTAGGTCACAATTGCAGGGGTAAATCTAATATATATGAACCATTTACAGCAGCCAGACAAACATATTTTGGGAGATGGGAGGAAACCAGAATACCTGAAGAGTTCCCTTGCAGACAAGGGAAGAATATGCAGTCTACACAGACAGTGACCAGAGGTCAAGACTAAGAGTGTAGATATGAAGCAGAAACTACAAGCACTGAGCTACCATGCTGCCTAAATGTGTATGCATAGATCTCAACTGTTCAGATTTTTGTACAATGTCCAGATCTTTGCCTCATATTTTTGGTCTGTTCCTCATAAAACTTGTAATTTTCTGGCACATCATTGGGATGATCTAAGGTCTGAAATCACTAAATAGTGAAATGCATTTGAGTTTCAAACTTCAGAGCCTTCAGGAAATGTATGTTAATACAAACTCTATTACTCTAGCAACTTTCTGAGCTTATAAGAGCAATATTTAAAATTTGTCCCTATTTTTAGACTTTGCCCCCCCCCCTTATCTGACTTTATCCAGATTTCTTGCAATAAGGTTGAGAGGTATGGTGTATAGCTTGGGTTTACATCTCTTTCTCTCTTTTTTTCTTTCTTACTTTCCTTCTTTCTTTCCTTTTTCTAACAAAGTATGTGAGAAAGCTGGTCAAAGTATGTATTAAGAAACAACATTTCTATAGTACCCTCCTGTTGCAAGAATTGGTTTTTCTTTAGCCATTGTTGTTGGAGTTAGCCATGCCAACATCCTCTGTATGTGCTACAACAAAATGTCCAGATACATTTAGTCAGTGAGTTTCTAGAAGATGAACAATGCATTTTAATTATAAAAGCCATCTCTATGATTTCAAAGAGACCAACTGAAGTGACAAAATGTTTATATAGTCAATATATGTTCATTTTTGTTTACTGATTCTGCATATATAATTTGAATGCAGTATGATTATCATATTGCAAATCTGCCTTAGCTTTGGTCTACACCATGCTGCAAAAGGCTTTATGAAAAGTGGCTGCTACCTCTTCTGATTCATGTGGGTTATTTCTGTTCTCAGTCTTACAGCCCTGGCTCCACAATCTCTAAATGTCTTGCTTTCTTTTGCTCAGCAGCAATGTTAGTTTCCTCCTCCTCATCACACATGCACATGAGCATACAAACATACACACACACAAACATACACAGGAATACGAGCACACATGCGTGCATGCAGAGACACACATAGAAACACACACACACACAAATGTACACGTGTGTACAACATAAATATAGACACACACGCAAATACACACATGAATACAAGCAGACATGCGTGCATGCAGAGATGCACAGAGACACACACATAAATACACACACAAATGTACACGTGTACAACATAAATACACACACATACACACACACACACACACACACACACACACACACACACACACACACACACACACACAAACTCACACATGAATACGAACACACATGCATACATGCAGAGGTGCACAGAGACACACACACGTACGTGTGTACAACATAAATACACACACACACACACACACACACACACACACACACACAAACTTACACATGAATACAAACACACATGCATGCAGAGGTGCACAGAGACACACACACACACACGTACGTGTGTACAACATAAATACACACACACACACACACACACACAAACTCACACATGAATACAAACACACATGCATGCAGAGGTGCACAGAGACACACACACACACGTACGTGTGTACAACATAAATACACACACACACACACATACAAACACATACACACACACACACACACACACACACACACGGGGTTTTATGTAATCTATTTTGCTTTCATCAAATTCAAAGGTTATTCACAAATTTGTAGGAGCAAAAGCTGTTGTATTTTTGTTTCATTTACCAACTTCATAGTCAAGGAGGACCTTGGTCACTGGTAACTGAAGAGATCTCCCCCACCAGCTCCTTAACT
>NC_056732.1:816299600-816307100 GCF_019279795.1 Protopterus annectens
ATGCAAGAACAGTGTCAGTGCAGAAATGTATTTGGTTAATAACCGTGTACATTTTTGCAAATAACAAAACTGAGGCATGACAGCTCATAAAAAAACATGTATTATGTTCATTAGGCACGCCAATGGCCAAATATAAGGTCATTGGCAAGAAAAACTGTTTAATTTTCATAAAAATCAAAAAAGATTTTTGGCTGATCTCGGCCATTTAATCATAGAGCAGCCATTTTTGGCTGATCTCGGCCATTTAATCATAGAGCAGCGGCGAGCAAACAGGCTCGTGCCGAAAATAAAAAAAAAAATGAGAAAACCCAATTTTAAGGGAAATTTGCATTCTGCCATTATAGCGTATGGCATGCAGAATGAAAACAATACCAGGGAACAGTGGCTGTCAAGGGGAAAGGGTCCATTTTACTACAGTAACTATGGACTAAGATGGTGGGGTATGCAAATGAGGGGAAATTTACTGAGTTGCCCTTAGCTAAGCACAGCTAAGCAAGGCGGGTGTGTCTGAGGCTGTATACCTCTGTTTACATTGCCTAAATGGGTGTGCGCAGTGCGCACAAGATCTTAAAAAAAAAAAAAAAAAAAAAACCTGAAATGGCAGCAGTTTGTACATGTAAGCAAATGGATGTGTCCGAGGCTATATAGCTGTGTTTACCTTGCCCTAACGGGTGTGCGCAGTGTGAACCTGGGCTTAAACAAAAAAAAGGAACTGGCAAGTGGAACAAGAAAAAATAAAAGTGAAATAGCAGCATACAGCCAGTTAAATGCAAGTAATATAGCTGGCAGGTGAAATGTATTATAGTCAGCCAATTACATAGCCAGCAGGTCTAGCGCACCACTATAAACTATGCAAACACCTTTCAGTCTGTTTTTTTCCCACAAACTCTACACCACCGGTGTACACAGATGGGGGATTTTTAACTGGCAAAACTAACTAAAAATGTTAGAGGCTACTTCTGCTTTACTCCATCAATATGTGCTAGAGGCTGAGGGTGGTGAAGAGGATAATGCTGACAACTGCCCCAGACGTATGGAGGAGAAGATTGTTCAGGCCCAGGGTAACCTATCAGGGGCTACATGATCTGAAGATAGTAGAGCACTACAGGGTGGACAGGGACCTATTTCAGCAAATCATTGAGCTGTGCCAGCCACGCCCCACACTCAGAGCCAACAGAGGGGAACCCATCCCAGTGGATACCAAGGTATGTGTAGCATTAAGAATACTAGTTTCAGATACCTTCCAAAGGCCTACTAGGGATGTCATGGGGGTCTCATAGACATCCACATCCAGGATACGCCACAGTTCCTGGATGCCATGTGACCACATGCAACTGAGTGCATTTAATTCTGCACCACCCGTGAGGAGAGGGCTAGCAATATGTGTCTCTTCCACCGTGTAGCAGACTATCCAGAAGTACTGGGTGCCATAGACTGCATGCATATCCACATCAAAGCACCACCTGGTGAGTGGGGTAGAGTCTACATAAACTGCAAGGGGTTCCACTCCATCATCTGCCAGGTCATGTGTAATGCCCAGGGCATTATCACAAATGTGTATGTTGGCAGCCCTGGAAACTACCATGACTCCCACATCTGGCATGCCTCACAGCTGTACCAGGCATTTACCAGTGGGGACATCCCGTATGGCCATCTGGTGTGGGATGCTGGCTATGCACTGGAACCATGGCTGATGACACTCATCAGAAATGCACACACACCCACACAAGAATGCCATAATGAGGCACACACACAAACAAGGATCATTATAGAGCATGTGTTTGGGATGCTGAAGTCACGGTTCCACTGACTTGACATATCCGGTGGAGCCTTGCAGTATGCTCCAGCTACATGTGCACACATGTTCATAGTATGTGCCATGCTACACAACATGATCTTGTGGAAACAGCTGCAGCAGGAACAGATTGGGGAAGGGCCACACAGCCCCCAACATTGCCAAGGTTACCACAGACACAGAGGGACTCGGAGGAGGAACATCTTGAGCCTGACCCTGTAGGCAGAATGAGGCATGCCCAATATGCCCAGGCCTTGGCAAACAGGTAATGCATAGCACATACACTGACACTGTAGGAACCCAGGGACTGATATCTCTCTCTGACTCACACAAACACTAAAATGGATGCCAAACATCACACTACCTATACCTTTCCATGTACAGGCAGTGTACTGCATGCATCCGACATAGTCAGCCCTCAAGCACTGTCCTCACAACTGCCTCATGCACAAGGTAAGTCAGTTTCATTACAATAAAGGAATGGTGTACAATATTTTGATAGCATATCTGTGGTATTGATGCAAGCATGCAAGGGAATGGGGTGGCTGCATGGGATAGCAGCAGACAACTTACAACTATATGAAACAGCAGGGATTGTACACACAGTACTGGCTTCCCCACACTATGCAGTGCCACTGTAGTCAACAGAAAAGTCCACTGCAGTATATCTGGTGAGCCAAATAACTGGGGTTAATAGGTCACATGCATGGATGTCAAAGTGGGGGATCCATACTCACCCCCCGCTTCACCCAGCAGGCCAGCTGTTGAAAGCCACACAGAAATGTCTGGCAAAGGGCCTCAAATGCCTAATGCCATGAAATGTCCACCTACAGACTTTTACACAGTGATAGTACAGCAGGTTTGCCAGTGTCAGTATGGCTCTGAAAGTTAAGAAGCCCCCAAACTAAATATGCGTATGCAACAACAATCTGACCTCTGGTCTATACTGTTATCCTGTATTCTCAAAGATAGGGTACACCACTATGCTAAATGGGACCAAAATGTTAAGTAAATAGCAACACAGTCTGTCCAAATGTATATTGTGGGCAGGTGTGCCCCCCCCCCCCACAGTCCCATAGAAATGTAGTAACATATCCCTAGCTGTAAGCACCATTCAGCTATCACCCAGAATGATGGCTGAATACAAACTGAAACAAGTGTTACTAATGCTCAGTCCACTTACTGGTGCCATCCCAGGGGTGTGCCCTGCCTTGTAGCCTGAGTTCATATGCTCATCAGAATGCACTGCCTTGCTACAGATGGCCTACATCTGCCACACCTGGCCTACAGGCCTCTGGCAAAGGCCCATGGCTCATACATAGTGCCCTTTTAGGGAGTGTCATGGAGTCCATAACACCATTATAACATAGTCAACAAAATGCAGAGAAAGGCCATGCTGCTAAATGCTAGGAGCATGCCTACCAAACTTAGACAAACCCAGATATCTGGATAAAACCACAATTAATGGGGTGATAAAGGTCCAAATAGAAGGGTACATGTGAAACTCAGCTCTAATAATGTAATAAGGTTGATCGAGTGGAAAAGTGTTGTATTACCATGGAATGGCTCAAGGGTATGAAGTCTGAAACTGCAAATTTAATGTCACTAATATCTGACCTCAACCCTGACTGAGTTGCAAAACACTAGCTTGAAAACCACACCTGTATGGGTAACTTACCAGATATATGAGTCATGAATCTGCACATTCTGTAAAACCCTCTACAGTCGAGAGGTCTGGCTAGGAGTCTAAACTGGGGAATGCACACACTGCAGGGAGCCCTAACCCTGGAAGATGGTGACCTGTCTGCACCCACAGAAACCTGGCCCACAGCCATGGGGAACAACAGAAGCCTTCCCTAACCACTCATCCCATACAACAACATGACTCAAAAATGTGGGCAGACAAGCAAAATGATGTGGGGGTATACATATATGTGAGATAGACACACACCTCCAGTCTGGTCAAACAGTGTGAGACACACAAGATCTCCAAGTTTGGTCAACCCTTGACATGACCACTATGCAAACAGTTGGTAGCTACAAGCCAACATATCTGACCCAGCCCCCCCAAACACATATCTTACCCTCGACAAATCTATCTGGAGTCCACCTGTCACCCTGATCCTGCCTGACTTCTATTACCCAATGATACACTGGTAACCAAACCATGCCAGATGAGAAATTCACACAGATTACCACATCCTAGTATATCACCAAGGTGCTTCACCATTTCCACAGCATCAGCAGTCAATTGTCTGTAGCCACACATCTCAACAGGCTGGATTGTGCAAGAATGCCTAGCAGACAGCCCATAATATTTGCTTGTGCATCATTCAGGCTGTATTCCTCTGGTAAATCACTGTGATGATCTGAGGAGGTATGTCTGGAGGTACTGCAACAAGAAATTACAGTGTCAAACATCAAATAATGCAGACAGAATCTCTGCCCAAACATACTCTGTAACCCCAGCACCTCGGACATTAATAACAGATATAGTCACAATCATCCACTATGTATGGCCTAAAGCTCCCTTATTTAAATAGACTGCATCCACATATCATGCACTAACAGGTGGAGATGCATGGCTGTAGCACATAAATCCCTAGACTGGAATACAACAATCTCTGGAATGGAGTCCCACATGTACTATAGAAGGTCACACTGGGCATGCTCATACACTTAGAGAACTGTCTGTAAGATGTGGGAAATAACGAGCCTTCTCAACCCAGTACACTGCGCATTACCCTACTGCAGATGTTAGTCACCTTAGAAGTACCTTTTGGCAATCCTGACCTTTATAAGCTCTATGGTGCATGTGATAACTGCGTAATACTCTAGTATAAATAACTAGTTAGGTAAGAGTTTTAATCTCAGTCCTGGTAAGTGTGTGTGTGTGTGTGTGTGTGTGTGTGTGTGTGTGTGTGTGTGTGTGTGTGTATTTGTAGCTTAAAGATTTTGGCCCCATTTACATCCAGTACACTTCTCATTGTCCTACTTTAGCAGTCCTACAGATGTCATTCACCTTAGAAGTACCTGTTGCCACTCCTGAGCCTTATAAGCTCTGTGGCATGTGCGATAACTGCATAACTCTATAGTATAAATAACTAGTTAGGTAGGAGTTCTAATCTCAGTCCTGGTAAATGTAACAGTGTGTATGTGTGTAGCTTAAAGATTTTGGGCCCATTTACACCCAGTACATTTTTCAGTGCCCAACTGTAGTAGTCCTGCAGATGTCATTCACCTTAAATGTAACTTTCGGCAGCCCTGAGTCTTATAAGCTCTGTGGCATGTATGATAACTGCATAACACTATCATATAAATAACTAGCTGAGTAGGTGTTCTACTCTCAGTCCTGGCAAATGTAAAAGTGTGTGTGTGTGTGTGTGTGTGTGTGTGTGTGTGTGTGTGTGTGTGTGTGTGTGTGTGTGTGTGTGTTTGTGTTTGTAGCATAATGATTTTGGGTCCATTTACATCCAATACACTTCTCAGTGTACTGCTTTAGCAGTCCTGTAGATGTCATTCACCATAGAAGTACCTTTCGGAAAAATCTGAACCGTGTAAGCTCAGTGGTGCATGTGGTAACTGTGTAGCGTAAAAGTACAAAACCCTAGTTAGACAGAGGTTCTGACCTCAGTTCTGGCAAATGTAAAAGTGTGTGTGTGTGTGTGTGTGTGTGTGTGTGTGTGTGTGTGTGTGTGTGTGTGTGTGTGTGTGCACGTAGGGTAAAGTATTTTATGAAATCTCTCACCCACTACATCACTCATTGCCATAATTTACAAGGGCTGGTTGTTAGAAAAATATGTAATAGTAATATGCATGCTTAGTGCATTTAGTGCATTCAAGATTTAAAAGGGTTAATACATTTATTCTGTTCACACTGCATGAATCTGCACAGCCATTAGAAACTTAACAAGAAGCATTCTATTTTCTGCTAATGTCAGCAAATAACAAGAAGTAATTAATTTCTGCTAATGTCATGAAAATTAACAAAGGGATATTGATTTCTGATAGTTGAAAGGCATAATGGTATATTAAAAAACAAATTGAGAAAGTTGATAGCTGAGACAGGAAAAAATTGGATATACTGTTTACCTCTGGCACTGTTGAGCATGAGAACTGTCCCTACAGCAAAAGGATTGACTCCTTTTGAAAAATTATTTGGAAGGGCTTACTACACACCCCAGTGGAAACTTCTCATGTCATCAGACCAGGAAGCTGATTTTACACTAGCTGAATATATGAAGAAAGTCATGAATTCTAAACATCTGTTGCAGTCAAATTCTGTTTCAGATAGAAAGCAAACCAAGACATCAGAAGTGGCAGTAGTGACACCCGGGGACTGGGTGTGGATAAAAGTTATCAAGAAGAAGAATTGGTTATCGCCAAGGTGGGAAGGTCCCTACCAGGTGCTTCTTTTGACACCCACTGCAGTCAAGATAGCAGAGCGAGCTTCGTGGATCCACCTGACGCACTGCAAACTTGTTAAGAACTTTGAACTGGACAAAAATCTTACCTCTCCATCGGGGCCCTCAGCACAAAGTCTAGCTACAAAGGGGGGGGGTCAGATCAATAGGACTGATCCGTCTCAACCCCAGTGAAGAAACCATCAGTGCTGAAGGTCCTATTAGGGCAGAGAGTAAGAACACATCTCTGAAATAAAGATGACAGGATCCAGTAAGATCCAGATGTGCCTATTCGGAAGAGTCGGAGAAAACAGGAATGCAGAACAACCATTTCCTTGAAAGTATTGCATAGCCATCCTGTTGACTGTACTAGTGACAATAATCTTTTTGTTGTGGTCATTCCTTTTTTCAGCCACACAAACTGGACTGAACAAGCGTGCAGAGTTGTACGCATTGTGGCACCCAAACTTCAACACTTACCAGGCAATCAAATATGTGTATGCTGAGACCTTCAATGTTTTGAATTGCTGGATTTGCACAGCTTTGCCAACAGCATACGGGGGTTATTGTTAACTTCAGTCCCCTTAAGGAGCCAACAAGACCTGGGAAAACTTAGTCTATGATACATCAGATATCACATCACAAGATAAAGTAGCATTGCACTTGTCTGTTCGACAGAAGGGGACTGTGTATTTTTACAAAAATGATACAGTTCAGGTGGGTTGGAGCAATTGCAATGTGACTGTTCCTTATAGATGCTACAATAAGACTGATAACACAGGGTCCTATTGCAACATGAGCTATGATTCATTTGTTGAACTGATGCATAGGACAACTGATGAAGTAAAACATAATGCTGACCTTTATAGACAACTGTCTATGATAGACAAAAAATGTTTCATCCAGAGCCAAGACATAGTAAAGTTACTACCAAAGTAGAAGACTGTTATTTTGTATGTGGTAGGAAAGCATACAAGTGGTTACCTGAGAATTGGTCTGGCAGTTGTTATTTGGGGTACCTGGTTCCGACTATATGACACACAGCAGTTTTACCTCAAGGGAAAATTTGAAATGTTCGACGAGAAATCAAGAAGCCTGTCAATGCAGTGGGGCAGATCAATGCAGGTTGGAAAAATGATCATGCTGTGAGCTTAGGGAAAAATGAACTGTCACATATGGACTTGGGTGATACCATCATCTCATGGGCAGGTGTATTGCCAGCATATGGAGCAACAAAATCAATCTGGGAACTGAGAAAATTGTCTAAACTTCTCGAAATAATGAGTAATGCAACCTTTTCCG
>NC_056732.1:816312100-816347207 GCF_019279795.1 Protopterus annectens
TCTGTGCAGGTGTGGTGCATGGGTATGGAGGTGACCTTTTTCTGATTGTGATGTGTGCGTGTGTCTGCATGCTCCTTCAGTGTTGCTGTATGGCTACTAGCAGCTTCCCTGGACATGTTTGGTATTGTATTTTCAATATACATGTAGGGATGTTCACTTCTTCACAATGTCACTGTTGCACCATATCTTGAACACCTTTTGATGACTATCTGCACTGTGTTCCATGGCATATGCAATGCTGTGAGTATGGTTCTGTAGCCTTCCTCAGGCTGATACCTTTCTAAAATGTGATCCATTTGCAGCATGTTACACTGTATGCGAACCATGGCTTTTGCTGTAGCAGGCAAATGTGGGTTTATGTTAAGATATTCTTGGTATGTGAGCTGACTGTTATTTGCAGTTAATCCAAGGGTCCATAATTGATGGCAGGTGTATATCCAATATGATGCACTGCTGTGGTTTTATCAAATGCTGCTACACCACAGTATGAGCTTTACCCTGTGCACAAATATGCATCTTGCTTCTTTGACAATTATCATGTCACATCCTTGTTCCCCTAACAGATTTGTCTGTTTCACAAAAGCATTGTACAGATTATAGGTCACATGAAAGGTTGGATGAATTTGGTGTTGTGTATTGTGCTCACATTGTCATATATCACAAATACCTGGCATTCTAACAGGTGTGTACACCTTTTATATGCACTGTATAACACTAATGTATACCATATGTCCCCACTCTTTGCCCTTTATCACCACATTTTAGCAATCTTTATCCAGATGTCCTGCAATAACAGGTTTGTGAGGTATGCTACAGATATGTGACATCTCATGCAAATAGGCCCCTGTGATATCCACTGTGATATTATGCAGTGAACCCCACCACAAGTGATCATGCAGATATTGGCAGATGGCTGCTGAGTGTAACAGTTGTGTGCATGGTTACATGCATGACCTTAACATGCCTGGGGTAGTGGTGAGCCACAACAGTAAAATCTCATACCCACCGGCTTCAGGCTGCTGTTTCTCGTGTAGACGAGAGGAGCCTAGGTAGTAAGGAGGGAGAGGTATTGTCAGCAGATTTGCAATAGGCATTGGTCCAAGATTAATGCTACATTTATGCACAGGTAATGTATAAACTATGATATTACACAATTTGCTGTCCTTCACCATAGATGTGCACTTGTGTGCATTACTAAACCTCACCCACTATTCTATTTCGCACTGACATATGCATCTAAAGACTCTATAGAACTCAGTGTTAATGCTATTGGTGTGTACATTTTCCTTACCTGGTGCCTGTTGTGTGGGTATCACCCACCTCCACGACTATTTCCTGTGTAGATGGTCATGTGTGGGCTACTGCTAGGTTGGCCAGGAGCTCCTCCATTGCTGTAAGTGGGGCCTGTCTGGCTGGCCCCCCACCGGTAGTGGCACGTCCCTCACTACGGCAGCAGCCCTTCGCTGGGCCCACCAAATCAGGTTAGTCGTTCTGTGCCTGCCCTGATCATACATGCGTCCATGGTGGCCCAAAATGTTGACTCTTTGGATTATATTATCCCATAGGGCAGTTTTCTCCCGCTGATGTTGGCGACCCCGACTGAAGGGGATGTCATAGGTCTGCAGGATGACCTCAGTTATGGCTGTAGACTCCTGTTCCAAATAGCAGCTGGCATTGCATGACACCTGGAAGACATAAACAGGGAAACACATCACAGGACCACAGACATTGCCCAGAGTTCTTTAGAGAGACAGCACATGACTAATGAGTATCAGTAGCCACTACATAGAAACACATATTACCCCAAACCTAGTATCACTGTATGAACATGCATTGTATTCCTGGTCCTGTTGTATCATGTTCCCCCCACTGAAGGCCATTACATTTCATAAACAACCATTCACGTTTGAGTAGAGTGGTGATAGTGTCTGTGTTCCTTGCAGATGGGATGTCAATGCTGCTCAGGCTTGGCTTGCATACAGTGTGTAATGGAGCTGGAAGCATTTGTCTGGGTTCTTGTAGGATGCAGACAGGAATGTTATCAGTCTCCAAGGGGACTTGCTATTTTTATGTTTAAATATGCAGTTTACACCTGATCCATGACGATGAGGGTATGGGTGCATGTAGTGTGCATATCCACCTTTACTGATGTTGAGGCAGGGGAGTGATGTTTGGCCTAAATGTGTCTGCAGCAGGTTTGCTGTAGCTGTGGTGTGCGTCTATGTGCTGTGATTGACCTCCATTACAGGGTGTGTTGGATTGTTGCCTCTGAGACTGCAGACATATGTGAAGATGGCCTTCTGTTTGTCCTCAGTGGATGTGTCCGATTTGTACTCATAGTCAGCCTTACAGTAATCCACCTGTGACCTACTATGGTCATTCAGACAATGGATGACATGCTTGCCAGTTGGTGCCTGCTCCTACTCTTCCCTGTACAGCCAATATAGCATCCCATTATGTGCTTTGTGCATTACTGCTGCCCAGTAAAGGGGTTTACTCTACTTTGGTAGAGACAGGTTGTACAAGTAAGGTATTGCTGAGGCCCTACAGCTATGTGGGTGGTCATATAACTGTTTGTAGTAGGCATGGACACAAAGTCATAAGACAGTTGGACAACTCTAAAATGTCTACATGATACTCCTGCTTATGCTAGTACCCATGTCTGTGTCAGGGCACTGCAACAACCATTAGCTGTAGAAGTGTAACTCTGTTGGATGCACAGACAGTAAGATTGCACACGTGTACGACATGTACAGCTCATTTACGTGATGTTTTGCATCCCGTGTCAGATGTTATGAGTCAGCCAGTTACACCTACCCATACATGCATACATCTGCACAGGTAATAAATGCTATACATTTCTGTTCTATGTCAGTATGGCACACTGTCATAACACTTTTGTTGCTCAGTAATTCCTGTCAACCTGGTAGGGCAGGACATCTGGAGGACATTGTGCATACATGGTGGGCCAACATTACTGGAGCTGTCTTCATATTGCTGTAACACACATACATCATTTGATAGTTGGGTAGGCTTTGCATTCACAGTCGTACCCTGGAGGATGTGCAATGCTACTATGGAAGGCAGAGAGGGGAAAGGCTGGGAGTGTAGTAGTGAGTGCTAGAAACTTTTACTGTTGCGTGTATGGCTGGTATTGGTACTCAGCTAGTTGATATGATGGACAGATGAAACATGGATATATTGTGCGTGCCACAGAGCAGATAAAAGGGGGTTATGGTTGTGTGTATCATACTTGGGTACAAATAGTTCTAACATGGTGTGTATGTGAGGGGAAATGGTGTAGGTGTTAACCTAATGGAGCATTATTCCAAGAGTGTGTTTGGTAGTGATAAGAGTGTTGGGTAGAGCAAGGTTTATGTGGCTGGGAATTAATGGTGTAATGATGACAGTTGTTAATGCATATGCTCCACTAGTTGCATGTGTGAGGGATAAGAGTAACACACTTTGGACTGGTTGGATGAAGTGGTGATGACTGTACCCAATGGTGAGAGAGTGGTGATTGGAGCAGATTTCAATGGGCAAGTTGGTGAAGGGGACAGAGGAGATGCAGAAGTGATGGGGAGGTATGGTGTTAAGTAAAGGAATGCAGAAGGTGAGATGGTGCTGGAGTTTGCAAAAGAAGTTGGACATGACTGTGGTGAATACATATTTTTACCAGACCAAGGGACATAGGGTAACATACAAGAGTGGGGGAAGATGCACACAGGGGGTTTATCCACTATGCAGGCATGCCTGTTTGAAGGGGATTGGAAACTGTAAACTGGTGACAGGGGAAAGTGTAATTAGGCAGCATGGAATGTTGGCCCGTGTGATGTTGGTGATCAAGAAGAGGGGGAGGAGTATGAGGGCAGCACCATGGATCAAATGGTGGGTACTGACAAAGGGTGATTGTGAGGCTGAGTTCAGGGAAGAGTTACAACAGGCAGTGGGTGGCAGTGAAGCATTACCACATATGTGGTTAAATATATCTGAACTAGTAAGGGAGATGAGTAGAATGGGGCTTGGTGTGACATCTGGACAGAGGAAGGAGGACAAGGAGACCTGTTCGTGTAATGAGTAGGTACAGGGGAGTATACAGAGAAAGAGGTTGTCGAAAGAGAAGTGGGATTGTCACACAGATGAAGAAAGTGGACAGGAGTATAAGAGGATGAGGTGCATGGCAAAGCGAGTGGTGGCAATGGCCAAGGATGGGGCGTCTGAATGGTTGTATGTAATGTTGGACACCAAGGATGGAGAATAGGACCTGTACCATTTGGCTAGACAGAGGCACATAGCTAGGAAGGATGTGCAGCAAATAAGGGTGATAAAGGATAATGGGGGAAACATACTCACAAGTGAGGTGATTGTGTACAGCAGATGAAACAGTACTTTGATGGGCTATTGCATGAGGAGTATGTGAGAGAGAGAGATGAGGTTGGATGATGTGGGTAAGGTGAATCAGGAAGTGCAACAGATTATCAAGGAAGAAGTAAGGATAGCTATGAAGAGGTTTAAGAATGGAAAGGCTGTTGGTCCAGATGGCATACCTGTGGACACATGGAGGTGTTTCAAAGAAATGGCAGTGGTCTTTTCAACTAGATTGCTTACTACAATCTTGGAAAGTGAGAGGATGCATGAAGAGTGGAGAAAATGTGTTTTGGTACTGCTTATGAGAATAATGGTGGTGTGCAGAGCTGTAGTAACTATAGAGGGATATCATTGATCAGTCACAGCATGAGGTAATGGTAAAGGGTGGTGGAAGCTAGGTTAAGAAGGGAGGTGAGGATTACTGATCACCAGTATGGTTTCATGCCAGGAAAGAGCAGTACAGATGCAATGTTTGCTCTGAGAGTGTTCATGGAGATGTACAGAGAAGGTCAGAAGTAGCTGTGTTGTGTCTTTGAGGACTTAGAGACAGCATATGACAAGATGCCTAGAGAGGAGTTGTGGTATTGTATGGGAAGGTCAGGAGTGGTGGACAAATCTTTAAGAATGCTACAGGATATGTAAAAGGCTAGTGTGACACTGGTGAGTTCTGCACTGGGAGTGACAGATGCATTTAAGTTGGAGGTGGGAGTACATCAGGGATCACCTCTGAGTCCCTTCTTATTTGCAGTGGTGAAGGACAGGTTGACAGACATGATCAGACAGGGGTCCCTGTTGACTGTGCTGTTTGCAGATGACATTGTGGTCTGGAGTGGGAAACAGGTTGAGGAGACCCTGGAGAGCTGGAGTTATGGTCTAGAGCGGGGGGGGATGATGGTCAGCAGGACTAAGACAGAATATATCTCTGTGAATGGGACGGAGGATAGAGGAATGGTGAGGATGCAAGGAGTACAGTTTGCAAAGGTGGATAAGTTTAAATACTTGGGAACAACAGTTCAGTGTAATGTGGAGTATGGGAGAGAGGTGAAAAAGAAAGTACAGGCAGAATGCGGGTGGTGGAGAGGAGTGTCAGGAGTGATTTGTGACAAACGGGTACCATTAAGAGTGACAGGGAAGGTCTACAAGAGGGTAGTGAGACCATCTATGTTATATGGGTTGTAGATAGTGGCACTGGAAAAAAAGGAAGGAGTCAGAGCTGAATGTAGCAGAGTTAATAACATTAAGATCTGCACTGTGTGTGACGAGGGTGGACAGGATTAGGAACATGTATGTTAGGGGGTCAGCCCAGGTTGGATGGGTTGGGTACAAAGCCAGAGAGTGACAGAATTATGTTGGTTTGTACATGTGATGAGTAGGTATGCTGAGTATATTTGTGAAAGGATGAGGCTGACAGGAAAGAGGAAAAGAGGAAGGCCTAAGATAAGGTGTTTGGATGTGTTGATAGCAGACATGGAGGTGGTTGGTGTGACAGAGCAGGATGCAGACAACAGGAAGACATGGAGACAGATCATCTGCTATGGCAAACCCTAACGGGAGCAGACAAAAGAAAGAGTAGGAGATGTAATGTTGTAATGTCGGTGTTCACAGGTTGCCAATAATTTGCCAGACATAACACAACTCTTTGAGTAAATGAGTACAAATATGAGGCACACATATGGTCAGTGTGCATAACACTAGACAGTTGAATGGTGTGAGTTCAGTATATTACATGCAGTTCAACACACACACAGGTGTGGCAGTATTTCACTATCCAAATGCCCTGTATAGGTCCCTCACATTTCTGAGACAACCATGTATATCATATTTGTATTTACAATTACTATATGGATATCTACAACATCCCAGTAGCTGGCCTAGGAGTGTCACAGTCAGTATTGTTCAATACACACTCCATTAGTAGTCATATGTGAGCCATCCTTTCCTGGGGTGGCACAGGGTCCTGAGCTGTTACTATTGAAGACAGACATAGATGCTATAGCCATAGTTTATGATCATCAATATATCAGTGTTGTTGAAACATATTTGTTGAAGTTCATACTTAACAATATTACATACCCACTACTACATTCCATTGCATACCTACTTGTTTGACCTACCTTTTTTTTTCAAGGTGTGGATGGATAGATGGCTAGCTGGCTACCTGGCTAGCTGGTTGCATCTGGATCTGGATGTGGAACCCAATGTATCTACCTGTCTCTCTCTCTCTCTCTCTCTCTCTCTCTGTCTCTCCCAGATGTAGGGTATACATCTGTTTTGTATAGGCAGCAGCTAGCCTTTTGTCGGTAATGCTCATGAGCAGTTGGTGGCCCATGCACAAACTGTAGTCCCTCACTTGCTAATAGCATGCAGAACAGCTGTGGTATCATTGCTATAGCCAATAGCATGGGAACACACTCCTATAATTGAGTACTTCATGTGGGCGTTGGCCCTTTACATTGCCTGTGAGGTGAACTTCATGGAGGTGTGTCAATAACAGCATCACAGAGGTTGTTTGGAAATACCTCTTAAAACAAAGACTGTGAAGACAGCCCAACAAACATAGGGAGAATGTTCCAGACATAGGGACAGAATGTAAGTATTGCTGTTATAAAGTTGAATTAATGCTAGTATGACAGGGTTTGTGTAGACATGGCTTTTCTGCATGAGTTTAAGTCTGACAGTGTTATGTGGTTGACATAACTCACAACTATAGGACTATCCACAGACTGCCAGAGTTTGCATACTTAGCTTGGTGTGTTAATCACACATGTTAAGTCATTGGAAAATCAGTAACATACTCTGAGACTTGCAGTCAGTGAATGGTAACATCCATTTGTGGTTCTGACTTTATATTCATCAGAACAGATAAGTTACAGCAAACTCTGTTACACCAGCTACTTTCTCAGTTTATGATAGCAATATGTCAATACTCCCCCTGTGTTTGAGCGTCTGTCCCCCAAGTATGTCAGGCATTGTCCTGATGTAATGCAGTAAGAGGTGGATAAGTATGGTATATCATTATTTAGTGACTTCATTCCTGATGTTGTCCCAGTGATGTATCAGACTGCCAGACAAGTTATGTATGAGAGGCCTTATACATGAGGACAAATCCTGAACATTCTGCGTGACTCTGTGCAGTTGGGAGGTCTGTGTATTTCTGGCATTTGTTGACAGACTGTCAGGATTGTGTAGCAGTGTAGTGTGAATATGTTATTTTGCCTGTGTAGGGAGGGGGTAGATGTATGTCTTATGGGCCCTTTTCTACCTGACTTTGCATGCTGCCCCAGTTTCTGCTGCTCTATCAGCTGTATATGTTTATAGGGGCAGACTGAGACATGTCCCATACCACAGTCTGGCATCATACTACACTGTGAATTGGTCCAATATATGTAGGGGTAGTGTGTGAGTGGGAAATATGTTGATGGTTTTGTTCACACAGTCATTATACTCTACTGTTAATTTGTCTTACCAGTATGTCACTGTGACTGTGGTGAAATTGGTTGTGGGTATGCACTTTCACACTGATGTCTGTTTTTCAGTGCTGTAGCATCCCTGTAGTGCCTGATATATTTTCAAATACATTTGTAGTTCCCCATAGTAGATGTGGGTTAGTGTAGTGTCAGTCTGACTGTAGTATGGACGTTGTTTGGTGACATGCTTAGCGACTCAGTGTAGTTTCCCTAATGTGATGTTATGTCCAGATATTTGTCTGATATACTGTTGCCTGGCCCCATAAGTGTTGTGCATTTCTGACATATCAGTGGGATGATGTGAAGATTTAAGTCACTAACTAGTGGGAAGTAATTGGGTTTTGGACTTGAGTTATTCCAGTCAATATATGTTAGAACAGACAGGAGGGTGTTATTGCATCAACTGTGTCAGCCTATCTACTCCAGTATTTGAGATATGTCCCCATTTTCATGGCTTTAACCTCCAACTTTGTCAGGCTTGGTCCAGATTGTTTGCATTAAGGGGTTCAGAGCATACCTCTCGACTGGTCAGAGTGTTTCAAACTGTACAGGTTTATTGCTCATATTTCTGGTCTTTTACACAAAATATGCTGGAGGGATAGGTTCCTGACCCAGAGACTCCCCAGACTCTGGAATAGACTGCTCATACATGTCAAGCAGAGCACCTCTTTGGCCCTCTTCAAAAGGAACCTTAATGATTAGATGGGAGATAGGAAATTCACCCCGGGGATCACATCAGTCGCCCTGCTAGACAGGGGTCCAGGGAAGTAAATATTGTGGGAAGAAATAGCCAGGGAATTGTTATGGCTAGGCTTGTTTAGGCCCTAGGGCCGATGACCTAGTACAACCTATGAATCCATGAACTTATGAATCATATTATTTTCATTTCTCTGTTAAATCACTGTGATGATGTAAGGATCTCTGTCAGTAAAAGATGACATACATTTTGGTTTCAGAACTCACACCCTTCTGCACATGTATGCTGACATAAACCCTGTTGCTGTAGCAACATTCTACATTTATAACTGCAGTACTTACATTATTTCCTTAGTCTTGGCCCATTGTCCCCCATTTTGACAGCCTTTGTCCAGCATTCTTGCAGTAAGAGGTGTATAGGTATGGTGCTGAGGTATGACTGCACTACATGTTATGAGCATTTATCTATCTCTCTCTCTCTCTATATATATATTTTTTTTCATATATATATATATATATATATATATATATATATGTTCATAATTCCTTTTTATATATCTACATCTATAGTTCTAGGAAAATATATTTGTATGTATTCTATATGTATTTGTTTCATATGTATATCTCGATATATCTGATGTATATACTTTTTTCATATTTATCTATCACCATACACATCTCTCTGTGTATATTTATATATACTAAACATGACTGATTCCACAGTCTTTGTTCCCTACTATTCTATACTCATACTGAATGATATATTTGAAAAAACAGCAGTCATTATTACACCTCAGATGGTGTAGTGGTAAATTACACAGACTATGGTGTACAGGGTCCTGGGCCCATGATTTGGCAGGGCTGATTATTTTGTTGCTGGGCAGAACAATGGCTAATGGAGACAGGGAGATTAAAGCAGTTGTAAGTAGGTTTGTCTGGGTTTGCATGATGGTAAGCGTTGCCAACACATGGTTAAATGTAAAAATCCTTAATCTATGTAGGCATCGCTTAGCATTGCACAAACTCACTTACTGCCACTTACTGTTGCTTACTGCCGCTTACTCTCGCTTACCCCCCCACTAATTTCTTTAAAAGAAAAGAAAAAAGGGGTGATAGGAAAGTGGTGAAACAGGGCATGCAGAGGAAAAAACAAGATGAAAGATAGCTAGGGATGTGCAGGACTGGAGTAGGGAAGGTCCATAGCTGTCCATTGTTTTCTTCAGCACCAGCTGTGCACTTCTGCAAAATGTGGAGGTAACTTTGGACACTCAAACCCCTGGGTGAGGGGTGAGGACAACAGTAATGTGTTGTCAGGCGAACTGGACTGATTACATGTGTCCAGTGGACATGTGTGCGAAATGGACAGCTATGTATGGGGCGTCATTTTTTTTTTTGGGAACAGATTGCCCTTTTTTTAAGGTGAGAGTGGGATGTTGGGGAAGAATAGTAGGTATAATTGGGGAGGTAAGTTTGGTAGGAATACAGACAAGACAGACAAGACAGCAGACAGGGGCGGTATATGCCACATGTGGGGATAACCACCTTGAACGGGAAGGGTTGTTGGGAATCAGACGCGCATGAGCCCCCAAGTGGTTACAGTGGGAGTGAGGTCCCAACCCATAGGCAGTCACCACTGCACCTTCATGGACCCAAAGGTAGATGTGCTGGAGGCTGAGCAGGAGGGGCAGGCTGACCCTCAAGATGCACCATGTGACCCTCAAGCTGGTGTAGCTCCATACTCACCTGTGTGCGGGTAGGAGTGTCCTGTCCACTCCCACACCTGGTGGGACGTGCCCCATACCCTGAGTCAGTTCCACCTGAAGGTGGCACAGGACCAGTAGAGAAGGAGGTACAAAATTATGCTCCCAATGTGCCATCAGCATATTGGCAAAGACAGCCCCACATGGTGAGCCCATTGCTACCCCCATGTTCTTTAAAAACTTTAATGATTAGCGAATATAGCAGTAAACTACGGTTATATACAAGGTACCTGAATGACATTTGTATCATCTGGAAGGGGACTGAACAAGAGCTATCAGAGCTTAATGATTATATAAATAATACAATTCAAATTTTAAAGTTTAGTCAGGATGTGAGTTGAGGAACTTTCTTATTTGGATGTTCATTTAATAAAAGACAGAATCAACAACAAATACGTGTCAACAATTCATAGAAAACCCCCATATTTTAACACATACTTGCACTTCACCAGTGCACACCCTTATCACCGGTAGAGATCAGTGGTGAAGGGCCAGCTGGTGAGAGCTGCAAGGATGGTATCTGAGGAAACTGAATTCATTAAAGTGAACTACTGTGTGATATGTTCTCAAGGAGGGGATATCCACTGGATCTGTTGAGTGAACTTAAAATGAAAGTTATGAAAAAACGGTGAATGGTTTTTACTGCCCCATTTTGTTTAATAACGCTAATAATAATAATAAAAGTACATTTAATAATTCACTTAATGGTAATGAGAATATGGCAGTTTCTAGTCAGGATTATAATGTAGTGGATAATTTGGACATATAGAATAATTCCAACACCCAGTACAGTCTGGCCTTCACTACTACTTATAAAGGCCAACATAATTTAATCAGACATGTACTAAATAAAAATTGGCAAATACTATTGAATGATAATCAGATTAGAAGGAAAATGAGTGTTACGTCTACTATAGTGTATGGAAAGGGTTTTAATTTTAAAAATATTTTTGAGAATATGAAAAATAAGGAGAAAAAAAAAGTAATTCGGGGGCAATTTTTTGATGTGTTTTTGCCCCTGTTGTACTAAAATAAAAATAGGGAATACATTCATGGTAAAATGGGAAGTTTTCCAGTTGAAAAATAAGTATAATTATAATTCAAGATTTGTGGTTTATCTGGCTACTTGTGAATGCTTTCTCAGGTTCTACATTGGTAAGACAGAATGCAGACTCAGAAACAGAATTTATGAACACAAATATAATATTAAGAAAAGTAAGGATACAAGCTCATTGGCGAAGCATATTAGTGAATGCCCAAGTCACTCATTCAAATACATGGTGATAGACCAGATACAGTCTGATCCAAGGGTGTACCCATAGGCCATCATCTGGAAAGGAAGGAGTTGCTTTAGCAACTCAGATTGAATGCATGTTCATAGCCAGGGCTGAATGAGCCTAGTTCCATTTACTGTCTGCTTAAATTGAGGGCCTTAGAAAGATAAGACTATAAGGCTTCATTTCATTTTATTTCAACATCTTTTGTCTATTTTTGTGTATTAATTTTGTGCATTATATGTTTCATATGATTCATATATAATTTTGATTTCTTTTGTGAGTAGTGACAATATGGTTATTGTGGAGTGTAAAGTCGTGTTTTATCAAAAAGTGAATTTTAATTTGAAAATATACATGGTTTTATAGAAATACCTGTAGGTAAGGTCACAGTGAAATTTTAAGGAATTTTTGTGTCTGTCACTTTAATATAGGATTGACTAGTTTGTAATTGGCTAATTTAACTAATTACTAGGGAGGTTTGTTTCTTATAAAAGACTGAATGACTTGAAGAACTGTTATTTGATGAAGTCCAATTGTTTTTCAACGGATGAAAGCGCTAATCATTAACGTTTCTGGTGAACTTCTATGCTCAGCTTTGGAGTTTTGTCTTTTCCTGTTTGTGTCTTGTTTTTCCTGTGACAGTCAGAGCACTGCTTACCAGTGGGCAAATCTGCTTAGCTTGGCTACTAATTGCTTACCATTCATATTTCAGCAATGCTTACACCCGTAAAGCATGGCTGTGCACTGCTTAGCATTGCTCACATTTTATTTTGTAGACTATCAGCTTTATGGGACTGTTCATCATTACTGACATATTATAATTTTATGTGTACCATCCCTGATATCCCCCTATGCGCTTTCATTACATTTATTCTTGTGTCACTATACTGTATGGTGCACTTGTGTTTATATGGGGGTTTCACATCTTTTCTGGAATGACACCACATTTTTGGACCTGATACACTACCCTGGGTGAAAAATATTATTTACTAGATCATTTATTAAAACATATCACTTTTACAACTGCTTTCACATGTAAAAGTGAATCGACTTCATTGGGGCTTGAACTGGGAATGCCTGCATGCAAGGTGGAAGCTCTAACCACTATGCTATCTCAGCATAGTCATTTTACTCATATATTTCTATTTAGCTCCTTCAGATATTTCAGCTATGCTAAGCTCATCTATGTTTAAACTTTACTTGGGTTAATAAAAAAAATTAACTCTTTCTCACTTTAGGGGTATGAACATACCTTCAACCTCTTTCAGCATGAAATCTGGACAAAGCCGGATGTAATGGGGGAACAAGGGCACAAAACTAGGGATGATTTTAGTACTTTAAAAGTGCATAGGATAACGGATTTTGCATTAGCATGTATTTTTTGAGGTGTATCCAGTCTGGAAACTCAAGCATGTCACTGATAACTTTATACATGTATTTATTTATTTATTTATTTTTATTTAACATTTGTTAACTGGGAAAGTCTGATTAGGTCAGATGAGAAGGGTGATTGAAACTAAGCCACGTACTTCTAAGAACTTAACTTCTGCAGAAGAATTCTGCTTAAAGGAACTTTCGACTAACTGCCACTATAGGGTCATGAAACCTGATAAGGGGTGAGGGGTAGTCATTATGCCAAACACAGACTACTCATGGAACATGCAGAATATACTGCAGGATCCTGACACTTATGAATTGGTGTCCAAATTTGACGTACAGAGGGCATACACATAAATTGACTGGCAAATATATTATTTTCTTTGTGAGGGAATAATTAATCAAGATGAATACAACTACATGTCAGTAGAACATCCAGTTATGCCCAGTCTGTTTGGAATTCCCAAGATACATAAAGATGTTATTAACCCCCTTTTACACCTATTGTGGTAGCTAGAGGATCAAAAACAGAATCCTTGGCAGCATATGTTGATATTATCAGTAAAAACACTCTTGACCGTATACCACACATATTAAAAGATTCCTGGCATTGCCTTGACCGTCTGAGATCTTTGTCTAATACAACTTTGGGGGACTTTTGGTTTGTTAACAGTTGATATAACAAACTTATTTTCAGTAATACCCCATGATATAGGTTTGGACTGGTTTTCAAGGAGTTTGGCTAAACACGGTTAAATTCATCAGGTAAAAAGACATTTACTGGTTGATTTAATGCAAATTGTTTTGGAAAACAACTATATTCATTTTGAGGGAGAATTTTACAAACAATGTACGGGGGTAGCAATGGGTGCCAGATGTGCACCCATTTATGCTAACCTGGTATTAGCTGATTGGGAAGAACAATATGTTTTGACATCCAACTATGCATCCAAGATGATTATTTATTTAAGATTTTTGGATGACATATTGTTTTTATGGAAGGGTCCCTGTAATGAATTGGATGACTTTATAGTCTACTTAAATCGCACTACTACTTTTTTGAGGTTTACCAGCAAGGTTGACAACAGCTCGATTGATTTTGTGGATCTACATTTATATATTAGAGAAGGGAAGATACAATCCAGTTTATTTAGGAAAAAGACATACAGCAACACATTTCTACATTTTGAGAGTTGTCACCCATACTATGTCAAGAAAAATGTAGTAAAAGGCCAGATGATCAGGGCATCCTGTATAACAAGTGAGGACAGGACATTCTTGGAAGAAGTGGACATACTCATTGGGTTATTTAAGGAAAGAGGTTACCCAATGGACTTATTGATTTCAACTAAACATGATATTATTCACAGAAGGGGAACTGACTTTAAACCTATGCTATTAGATAAAGCATGAGATGCAGAAAAGGTTTTTAGACATCCATATGAACCTAAAGACATTCTGGTAAAGTAAAGTAAATTGTTCAAACAGGATGGCACAATATATTTTCTATAGATATGCTAAACACCTTGGGAGACAGTCCCAAATTTATAAATAGTAGGGGTTTAAACATTAAAGAACTTTTGGAAAAAATACCTAAACCCACAAGTCACAAACCTGCAAGGATGGCTAAGTGTGGTAACTGTAGAGCTTGTAAGTACATTAATGATGGCCCTTATGTTCAAACTGGTAACTACAAAAGGTCCCTGATGAGTCCCAGTTATTGTAACTGTAACACCAACATGGTCATATATGTGGCAACTTGTTTATCGTGCCCAGCATTTTACTTCGGAATGACCACAAGAAAATGAAGACAAAGGATACTGGAACACATCAGGGACATCAAGAACAAAAAGTCAACAAATTCTTTATTTAGTCACAGTAAGGCTTGTACTAACTACAATAAATTTATATTTTTTTGTTATTGATAGACTTTACACTACAGACTTTGATGGAGACTATAAAAACATGCTTGAAGTTAGAGAGTGTTTATGGCAAATTTGATTGGATACCAGTACACTGCCTGGTATCAATGACACTTTATCCTTGGCACGTATATTAAAACACAAAACTCTTAGTATTTGAAAGTTTTGTAACCTAACAACAAGGAATAGTAAGGGGTTCTTATTGGAAGAACTTCCAGAGACAACTTGGTTCTCTTTTGGTTTTAAAGAATCTTTTTGACTTGTGAGACTGTATTGTACTAGCAGGGGTTAATTTTTAGACAGAGACAACAACTTTATTGTATAGAAAAGCTCATTGGCTACAATGTGATTTGAATTACATTGATAAAGGCTTTGTACTGTTTTGTTAACTAACTCTGAAGAAGCCCTTATTGGGTGAAAGCGCTCAGTCAGTTCAGTTGCAATAGATGTTCTTATTATGTTTCTACTGCTTGTTCAATTAAAGACGTTGTGATTTTACTTGGACATCACCAGAGTTTTCTTTTTACAAGTTCTTATTCAATATGGTTGGATTGCTGATTAGGACAGAGCCTATTTATCAGCAGAGGACTGGGGAAACACACTCCAGATGCATGTCTTTGGAATGCATTTGGCAGATATACCGCACAGTATATCCACATACAGCTCTTTTTATTTACTTTTAACAGTGCCATAATGGCACATTCTGAGTGAAGGGGATGTGTTACATGTACGGGCACTTCTGTAATATGCCCCCTGCACTCGTTCACTGATCGTGTCCATGTAGGTGTGATAGCAGCATGCCTTCATGAATATGCAAGGCGCGCTGCTTTGCTGTATGGACACGATACATTCCGTGCAAGAATAGATTATTCTTGCACGTGACTTTATTGAATCCCGGGGACAGTGTGTTATATGATTTTTGTATGTCACTGGGGAAGAAGCCTTGAATATACATACTTTGCTTGAAGAGTAGAACACAGGACAGAAGTATTTAGTGAGAAGTTTGAAAATTGTTGCCAAAAAGAATTTGCCATTTATTTCTTATTTATTTATTTAAAAAAGCAGATGTTTCTACAGAGACTATAAATGATAATGATACAGAGGTGAAGAACAGATCCAAAACTGTAAATGTGTACATTCACTAATAATAGGAATAAACAATTGTAGTAGAAGATCAGGTATGGGATATGAGTTTAAAAAAACTGTTATGACCTTAAAAAACGTGCAGATATATTCTGTATATTCAGACCAAGATATATTACTAGGCCACAATTAAAGTAACTGTCAGAGGAAAAGGGGGAGTATAAAGTAAATCATGAGGAAAATACAAAGGCAAATAAGGGAAATAAAGTCACAATGTGTTGCAGAACCAATAAATAATAAAAACGATAAGCACATAAGAATCCACATTGGAGAACAGAGAAAGGAATGAGCAATTTTACTTCAAACTACTTGCAGCATGTGTAGCAAGAAAGCACAAAAGAGATGCCCTTAATTTCATCACTCTTACAGAATCTCTACTAGACAAAGGTATTTTGTAAAGTTGTGCAAAGGTAAAGACAACTATGTACAAAATAATTTACATGTCTTTGATGCAAATAAGGTATTTCTTGTTACTGCTGAAGTTAAAAGACTTAATATGGTTAAGTCTTAAGGTACATCACAATCATTGAGCTCAGACTGCAAGCCAAATGGTTAGAAAATAAGTACAGATCATTGGTAGACAGAATATTGAACTTAAACTAGACACACCTCCAGTGTTTGTGAATAGAAAAATGTATGTATACATATTCTAGCCATGGTATAGAACCATTTGGCAATAAACTGCTGACGTGAACATCAGACTAAAAAAAGCATACTCCTCTCACAAAGGATAATAACTGAAGGCTTTAAAATGGATATGATCCTGAATCCTGTACTCCGGTGTACCCCCAGTGTATTCAGACATTAAATGCCTTGCTTTTGAAGTAAATTCTCCTAAAATGTTGTGTTGTGTAACTTGTGAGAAGCTGGGAATATTAAAATACAATCACGGTGAAACTGCAAACAGGAAATCTGTTAAGAACAATTCACACAGTTACAGAAACAACTCCAATACTGTATGGAGACAGAGCAATAGAATCTTTGATGGCTGTGCAGATTTAGTCACTGCTTAGGAAGTCTGCCAGTACAATATTATATATAACTAAAGCTGTATGCAGTGCCAGAAATGCATGATTCTCAGAAAGAAATAATAGCACTAAGGACTATAGAAAACCAAAAATGAAATTGAATAGAAAGCCTCAGTGATTTTTAAGTCTTTCACACCTAGCCTGAGTGGTATTTTTCATCTCTTGAAACCCGCAGAGTTACTGCTTGGACACCATTTGCCTAAGCTAAAATTCTGAGAATGCAGTTTTGCAGCTTACCTGTTAAATATGTGTATTTCAAAAACTATAAAAGTTACAAAAAAGTTAAAATCTTCTCCTTTCACTATTATCAGAATACATTGTAAAACCCACTGTAACCCCCCCCCCAACATACTGCTCAACCTCTTAGCTCTAGAATCAAGGAGAAAACTATAAAACCATGGTATGACAAAAGACCAAAATCAGGAAAAGATAGTGCACTTACATACCTAGAAAGTTACTAGAATAATATGGTTTGCATTAGCATGCCTTTTCTGAAGCCTGTTAAGTCTAAAATTTACATAACTGGCATTATCTGGTTACTGCAAGACTCACTGATTTGCCAGCAAACTACAAACTTTACAAGGAGCAGAACGAAGCACAAGGCACAAAATCAGGGGTATTCTGTAAAATCAGGAGCAGTTGACAATATTCATGCCCCCCATACACATACATAGAAACACAAACGTGACCATCAATTACAAGCATTTGTATGACTGTCTGTATATCTTATTCAGTTAATTGTAACAAAATGAGGGAATAAATATATAAATAACTGCCAGCTGCCACACAATGATTTATTTTCTCAGCTCACTGCCATAACAGTACTGTGTGAAACCAACCATACCTCCTTAAACACCCCACACACACACACACACACACACACACACACACACACACACACACACACGCACATGCACACGCAAACGCACACACATACACACACACACACACACACACACACACACACACACACACATGCACATATACACAAACACACACACACACACACACACACACACACACACACACACACACACACACACCACTGAACCGCATAGATCAGGAATGAAAGTAACACTGGCAAAATAATCATGGTCAAAGCACCATAATGAAATATTGCACTTACATGCTTAGAAAGCTGCTAGATAATATGATTTGCATATATATATATATATATATATATATATATATATATACTTTTTTCTAACAGCTATTAGGTCTGAAACTCATATGTCTGTCATTGTTTAGTGGCTGTAATTCTCATTTAAAAAAAAAAAAGACCAAACTATGAGGCAGCAAATCATCAACATTTTGCAAAATCAGGGGTAGTTGAGAATGCTTTATCTAAAGCCTGTTACATCTGAAACTCACATGCAACATTCTTTAGTGACTGCAAGAGTCATCAGAATGCCAGAAACCCATAAGCCTGGCAGGAAACAGCCCATTTTCTGGGCACGAAATCCTGTACATTTTGCAAAGTCAACGACACTTGAGATAATCTAATCTCTCGTAAATATACATAATTTAATGTAATGCAAAAAAATTAAAAAAATATATAAAAAGCTTCTGCATCATACAAAAATTGAAATACTTACACACACACACACAGACACACACACAGACAGACACACAGACACACACACACACACACACACACACACACACACACACACACACACACACACACACACAGCCACAGAAAGAATTATTCAACTTTGCACATCCAAAATGCTTTTCCTGTACCTCAGCCATAACAATCTTCCCTGTATTCCTTTGTACAAGCTGCAAAATAAGAATAACGAGTTGTAAGTGGACAGCCAGAAAGAAATGCAAAACAACTATCTGTTAACCTTACAGGCTGTTCAGCAAAGAAATGGACATCAGTGCTAAGCTGTCTGGCCATTCAGCAAAGAAACAGACATCTGTACTGCTATACTGTGAGGCACTTTCCTTATAACTGTAATTGAAATTGTTCCTTGTAAAGTCCATGAATTTAAATAAAAATGTACTTTATTTGTACTAAATTGTTATGGAGCACATTAACAGTTAACAGATGTGTCATCCAGATAGCAGAGGATATGCAGATCATGCATTGGGGCAACATATTTTGCAGGACAGCAAAATAAGTACCTGGGTAATAACTGTAGTTTAAATTTATAAAATAACACTTTTTTCCCAATGGAAGCATGTTTTTAGTGTTGTTGTAAACTTATGAAAGCAGGGTATCTAGTAACCTTGCTTTTTATATTTATAATAAGCATAAAAGCTTTATTTTTTAATTTTTCTAGAGCTTATAGATGAGCTGGAGGCACTGTGCAAAAGAAAAGGAAAATGTGCTTGGTGCTGTGGGTGCACTACAGTGCCCTGTTCAAGTAGTCAGGGCTGAATCCAGCAGTAGGCAAACTAGACAGCTGCCTAGGGCCTGGTTCTGGCAGGGGGCATGGCCACAGCATTAATTTAATTTAAAAAAAGTAATTTTTCTGCATACTTGTTTTCTGCAGTATTATTTTAAGAATTTTTTTCTGCTTGGATCTAGCTAATCCAAGTAAAGGCACATGCATGGAGCAATCCAGCCAATGAAATCAACAAACACATATGCAGAGAGTGAGTGCAGGATGTGATTTCACAGCCAGGTAATGAATTTTACAAATGACTGTATTAACACACTTATGTGCAGAACATCCAAATTGACAAACTACTAGAAAAGAATACAGCATTAGAATTTTTGACAGGGCAGTGCATGCGTATAGCTATACCCATATAGGATGGAAATGATGGGTACAGATACTAGAACTGTGTGTGTGTGATGCCCTAGTTAGACAGGGCAGTTTATTTAATTATGTGAGCAACTTAGCTGCTAGACAGACCCTTTGGTAAATCACTGATGAGTTGGTTAAAATGCTCTGAAATGGATATTTTTGTCATCATTGGTTCATGAATTTTGCTTCAATGTTTACTGGAAAACATGTTCAAAACTACAAATTTAAAATGCAGTTGAACAACTGCTACTGTCATAATTTGTTTATGCATTTTGTTTCACTTAATAGGATTGTGTCGGTGTGGTTTGTTTTCATTTATATAAATGTATGATTGCTTATGTCATAAGTGATGGTTTAATAAAGATGTTTCTTTTTTTAAAAAGGCAGTAATTGAATAATTTATGTAATGTTATTTAGGTTACATGATATATGACAATATATGTGAAGTATAATGTTTGTAAACATGAACTTGATAATACAATTTGATTACTTTTATATAAATGTAAATCTGCCTATGTCACAAGCCATAATTCAATAAAGGTGTTTAAAAAACTACAAATTTAAAATGCAGTCTAACAAAAGTTGCTGTAGTAAACAAGAAATAAATTTAAAACAATCGGGAAGGTGAGTCAAAGAGCACATGGTTTTATGCATGGTCCTGAAAATGTATGCAGAGAGCCCATGGTTTGTAAAAAGCCTGGGGACCAAGGTAGACCTAATCTGCCACAGGCCAGGTGCATTTTCAATGTATGTGACTTTCAATGCATTTTCAATGAGTGTGAGTTTCAGTGCATTTTCAATGAATATGAGCTTCAAGGGAAGAGAGAAGTTTACTGTTGCTCATGCTAAGTCTGTTTTCAAATGTGCAAGTGTTTTCTTTTGCTTAACAAATGGCCAGTGTTTGTACTATACAGTTTAAAAGCAGTGTTAGTGATAACAACAAGTAGCACATTCACCTTTGGTACAGAAGGTTATGAGTTCTGCTCCAGTATCAGAAGGATTGCTAACAATGCAGATTAACATAATGGGGGTACTGCACTGCATGTGTCATCCTTCAGTGAGATGTTAAACTGAGGTTCCACCTGCCTAGTTGGTGTAGCTCAGGTGGATGTAAAAGATTCCACATCACCTGTTGAAAAGAGTAGGCTAAGTCCTCTGATGCCTTGGCCAAATTTCCCCTAGTAGCATAAATACCACCTCAATTCTCCCCTGAAAAGAGGCTATTAGTCAAGTGGAACTAACCAGCTCAGCAAAGGATAAATAAATTAAAAAGTTTTAAATTAAATCCAAAGTAGTATAATAATTTACAAAGTAAGAAAGAAAATAGTATGCACATTAAGTGTTGAACAGTGTTATGGTAACTGGGGGAAGAGAGCCAAGCCATATAACACTGAATTGGCTGCAGGAGAGCCTGGTCCATTACCCATATAAACATGATTCAGCTCTGTAAGTATTGCTACAGAAGCAAACAAGTTAAGCAAAAAATAATGGATGAATAGTATAGTTGCTTTTGTGAAGAATGATAAAATTAGCATCTGTATTGATCAATAAAATCAGAATATGTTTTAAAGAAAGCATTGCCAGTTCTTTTCAGTTTAATAAGTATTGTTAAGAATGCCAAATGCAGTTTTAAGTACTAGTTACAAACTATGGTTTCTGGCAGATAAGGCTGGATGAAGTAAGGTTCAAATCATATACATTTACTATACAGCCAGTAGAGAGGCACAAGTTCTGTAGACTTCCATTGATATTTCATAGCACCACAGCTGCTCCAAAAATGATTGTAGCAGTAATTGAAGAGTTGGAAGGGGTTGTAAACATAGCCAATGGTCTATTACTGTGTGCGTGTGTGTGTGGGGGAAGGGGGGGTTGGAATGAGCTCAGACACCTGAAGTGCATAAAAAGTGAAAAGAGAAAAAAAGATTTATTTATTTATTTTATATTTGTTGACCGGGCTAGTCTAGCTGGATACATATCCATTTTCAGTAGAGGCCCGGGGAGAAAAGCTCCATGCACAAGGCATTAAAAACTTAGAAAAAAATGACTAGCTTAAATTATACAGCATAATATGTAAAGAAAGTAAATTTTGTGAATACTGTACAGAGACATTAGAGTAGATTTTGGAGATAAACATGTCTTAATTCAATAGAGGGGTTACAAATACAATCAGGCAACAGTTAAACATAGTAATTAAGCATCAACATTCATTTGAGAGAAAAAATAAAAGCCAATAAGTAAGAAAAAGAAAAATAGAGACTAGGAGGGACAAAATGCAGGTAAGAAGGGGTTAGTAGTTGATAGTCAATGACTCTCAAGGTGGGGTATTTGTTATAAAGCATGAGAGGAGGGGGGGAGAAAAAGAGAAGAGTATTTTTCAATCAGGCTTTGAGCAGGGACAAAGCCATTGTCTTTTTAGGTAATGTTTGAGGTGTTTCTTAAAGAGTTGTGTAGATGAGAGAGAAGTGAGTGTATTTGGAAGCTTATTCCAGATTCTACCAACAACATTGGAAAAGAGTGAATCTCCTGCTTTGTTATTAGATATATTGTTGGCAATCTGTAACTTATTAGCTGAGCGTAGTGTTGTAAGATTTTTGTATGGGGAGATCAGATTAGATAGGATAGGGGTGTTGATGGGGTGGTGCAGAATTTTTTGTGCAATCAGCAGTTGATTGTATTGTAGTTGGTTTTGTAGTTCTAACCAACTGAGTTGTTGAAGGTTGAGACAGTGGTGGGTTCTATAAGGGGAGCCAGTGGCAAATCTAGTAATATTATTATAGCTAGTTTCCAGTTTGGAAAGGTTAAGCTTAGATAGATTGGTATAAATGGCAGATGCATAGAACAGGGTAGAAGTAAGCTGAGTCTGGGCAATAGATTTCCTAGCTAGTGGGGTAAGGAAGGGTTTTATTCTATACAGGGAGCCTAGTTTTTTATTGATGGTTTTTATAATATTGTTAACATGGACATCGAAGCTGAGGTTATGGTCAATAGTTATGCAGAGGTCAGGGGAAATACAAGTACCATTGTCAGAGGTAATGGTAAAGTGGATATGTGGGGATTTTTGGGTGTGAGTAAAAAGTAAAAGTTTTGTTTTTTTTGGGGGTTAAGGAGGAGGCAGCGTTGGGTAAACCATTTTTCTACTTTGTTAAATACAGTTTGGGTAAGGGTCTGGAGGGAGGAGGAAGAATTGGCAGTACAGATAAGCGTAGAGTCATCAGCATATTGTATACAGGAGGTTTGAGGAAAAGCAGTGTGGAGATCATTAATGAAAATGGAAAAAAGAAGAGGTCCTAGGATAGAGCCTTGGAGTACTCCAGTGTCCACTGGGAGGGGTGGGGATAGTTTGTTGTCTCAGAGTACTGCTTGTTTTCTGTTTTCAAGATAGGATTTAAACCAAAGGATTGCTTGTTGGTCAAGATATTGGGCTTTTAGTGCATTGATAAGTAGGTTATGATTAACCATGTCGAAGGCTTTTGATAGATCGATAAATAGAGCAGATGAGAGAGAGTTGCTGTTTCGATTCTTGTTAATACAGTCAGTAAAAGTTAGCAGGGCAGATGTAGTGCTATGAAAGGGCCTAAAACCGTGTTGGCAATTAGCAAGCAAGTTATTGTGGAGAAGGTGCTGAAGTAGTTGATGGTGGATACATTTTTCCATGATTTTAGCTAAAGGGGAGAGTAAAGCAATTGGACGGTAGTTGGAGATATCAGTGGATTTACCTCCTTTGTGTAAGGGGATTATATGGGAGATTTTCCATAAGGAAGGGATGTAACCTTCTGAGATAGTTCTGTTTATAAGGATAGAAACAGGGTATGCAATGGCTTTAGCAGCAATTTGAAGGTATTCTGAAGGTATTGATACTGATGCTGAATAGATTAAGGCAGCATAAATTAAACGTAAACAAGAGCAAATAGAAAATAAGAGTGACAAGTCTGAAATACATGGGTTACAGTCTGATCTCAGAGGTTTTGAAACTTGATACAGAAAAAATGAAATCAATACTGCAAATGCTAAAACATGAAGATATGTAAGCATTACAGAGGTTTCTAGATATGAAGTGTCTTGCAAACATGTTAACTAATATGCATGAGATAATGATGTTTTCTAGAAAGCTGACCTCTTCTGGACTATTACCTTTTTTGCAGTACAAGGGCTTCAGTATCTTATAGATGCTATGTGTTATACTCTATAGGATCACCCACGATGGACAGGTCATGGCAGAGAGATCATACTAAACACAGTTCATTCGAGAAGGTAGTTTGAATCCACGCCATTATTTTTGCCAAGAAAACCTTAAAGAGCAAAATAACCGCAAACATGTTGAAATGACACTAGAAGTTGAAGCCCTCAGGTCCGACAGTATCTGTCATACTACTGGAGAAGAGTGGAGGGCAAGTAAAAGTAATGCAGATAGATTAAAGCTGACAGTTCATCCAGATGCTGATGGGCTTGCAGACAAAATGGAAAGTCTAATTCTGCAAAGAGCTATGCACCACTGGAACGTGGGATGTAAGGTCTACAAACCAAGGCAAACCTGAAGTTGTTAAAGTTGGAATAACAACCATTAACACTGACAACTTGGGATGTAATAAGCCAACATGAACTGGAGTGGGTCATTTTTATATCAGATAATCACCAGATATTTTACTGGAATAATAATCTCGCAGATGAAGTGGCGCAGCCCTCCTTGTCAGTAAATGGGTGTCAAGCTCAGTGTTCAGTTACAACCAATGATGTAATGAACTTGATCAGGCTCCAAGGCAAGACATTCAACAGTACAGTGATACAGGTTTATGCTGTAACTTCAGATATTGAAGAAGAGGAAGATGACCAGACTTTATGAGGATCAATAGTGTTTTCTGAATATACCAAGAAAAAAGATAATACAATCATATAGGGGATTTGAATGCTAAAGTTGGTAGTCAAAGAAAAACGGGAATAAAGGGCATGTTTGGCCTTGGAGTACAAAATGAAGAGCCACACAGACTAGTACATTTCTGCCATGATTAAAAAAAAAAAGGCAAATGTTATTTGTAGATGATTTATAAGTGGCTAACAGAAGGAGAACAATTCACAATGAAGATAAAATATTTCAAATGGTGTTTCAAGGAATAGCACAAAGAAATAAGGAGGTATATCTACATGAGTAGTGTGAAGAACTGGAAGAAGATAATAGAATGGGAAATTCAAGAAAGTACTTCAAAAAAGAATTGTAGTAGAAGCAAAAGATATTAATAAGAGTTGGCAGGGTTATTCCTGTGAGCTACATAAGAAGGACCCCTAACATCATTTATGCATACAGTGGTGGCTGATGACTTCAGACCAAAGGGGAGGGGTTGCAAGAAAAAGCCAAATGGGGCAGGGCTAATTGTAATAGGAAGGGGTGGATGGTTGGTATAATAGTTAAGGTCTTAACCTCACAAGTACAGTTACAGGGTGTGATTCTGACCTCTGGTTATTGGCTAAGCTTGTAATAGTCTACAAACTGAGAACTTAGTATTTACCTATGATCCTAAGATCCAATGGGGCAGGCTTATATTACATCAGAGTCAACACTGACAGTACTTACCATTTTGGATAAATAATTGGTCATAAACTATTCCACATATTAAATAGTCCACCAGCACTAATCTACCTTTCACGCCACAGCCTGATTCACCAAATACAAATTAATCCCAGAAAGTTGTAATTACACCAAACAGCAGGATCAATCAGTTCCCATCCCTTGACTAACTATACAATCTGGTTTGGCCTTGCCCGGATTAAAATAATAATGATCATGATAATAATAACCTTCATTAATGTATTTTTGATGCACACAGTTGCAGCTTTTATTCCATTTTGTTCCACCCAAATGCACATTACTCCTGCAATGCCAGAATTACAATAGTTAACAGCAGGGCTAGTCATTTCATGAACACAGAGTGTCATACCCACTGCCCTCCCCCATTATTTGGTTTCACCCCAGAAGGCTAATAAAAAAAAAGAAAATGATGGTTGATACAGTAGTCAGAGCTTGTAGCTGAATATCTCACTTCACTCATACAGACCTTATTCCTGTAAAGCTAGAGTTAGAACAGCATAACAGCAGAGCCATTCAATGCATCCACAAACAGCCCTCATGTCCATGACCTACTTAAAGTATCTAGTTTGTCCTTAGAAGGATTAATATTAATAATTATAATGTTCATATTAATATATTTTTCAAGCACCCACACAGTCACAGCTTGTATTCCATTTTGCATCATCCAAATGCAATTAGTCCTGCAAAGCCAAAACTGCAATAGCAAATGGCAGGGCCAGTCATTTCACCTACAAACAGCCCCCATACCTACTGCCTACCTACCTAAAGTATCTGGTTTGACTCTGTCAGGATATAAAAAAGTGTAATACCTATTATATTAAAAATAAACACTTTCATCCACAAACAGAGCCCATACCTACTGCCTACCTTTCTAACGTTCCTGGTTTGACCCTGCCAGGATTACAAAGTTCATAGGTGTGTACTAGGCTAATGGTCCTGGAGCCTTTACAAGCCTAGCCCATAGGATTACCCTGGCATCATGCCACCCATTAAACATGTCCTGAACTAAATGATGCCATGTCCTATGAATGTCTGAATCTGTAGTGTTCCGATATCAGCAAGACCACTTGTAGGACAGTGGACACTTCTCATAAGCAGGACTAAAGTCAGTTACTGCAGACCCCCCCCATTAAATTAAAAAAATCATACACAAACAACACGCATGCTCAAATTATATCAGCCCCATTGGCAAAATTCCTAAAGTATCTGGTTTGACCATGGCAGGATTAATAAAAATAGTACAAGACCTAGTGCATTAAAATAAATTAAACTGGTAATCAAAATTACCAGCTTGTTCTCCAAGCATTCGTTTTTCATTTTTTTCTTTCTTTTTTTTTTTTACTCTGATGAGGGTACCCAGCTGAAAAAACATAGGAAGCAAGTGGTTTTAAACATGAACAAGTCCTTTACCCTGACAAATTAGATTTCTTATAAAGGCAACGTGACTGTCAGCTCACTTAACAAACTTGCAATGTTCTTACAGAAAAATAAAATGAATTGGAGTTAGAATGGATCAGTTCCTTGTATAACCACTCCTGGCTCCCTGATAACGAGTCCAGGTGTTGCCTCAATATAACAGCAAAACCCAAGTAAATTATTTTTGATAATTCCCAGTGCTTTCTGTTATGTTAAAGAACAGCCACCTGTCCAGCAGCATATATGGTTATCTTCTGTTGCAAAGATGTTACAAAAGTAAATATTTTTTCTTTTCAAAAAATAAACATGCAGAGTGCTTGCAGGAAAAGAGCAAAATAAGTAAATAATGCTTCAAAATCAGGGACATTTGAGAGATATGCCCCCCCCCACACACACACACACACACACACACACACACACACACACACACACACACCCAAACACATACGTGCACATCAATACATGCACACTTAAATAAACCAAGTACTCATCTTCCCCCATGCTGGTCTGGTTCACTAGCCGAAAAAAAAAAAATATATATATATATATATATATATATATATATATATATATATCAAAATAATAATGATACCATGGGTCTATAATACACAATAAGCTCCAGAAATGGAAAATAAAAATAATCTTTATTAAAACAATAACCATTAAGTACTTTTGTCCCTTTTAGCTATTTACAGGACTTCATGAGAACAGTTAAGAACTAAAACACAACCCTTATATACAGGAAGTACCACAAATCAATTTTCCTTTGTTAACTGATGCTTAACAATGTTAAAATAAACTTTTACAGCTCTTTCAAAAAAAAACAGTTAAAAACATTTCAAACACATTCTTATTGCTCAATCAATATAATGCTTATAAATTCAAGGCTCTTTTCTTCAAAATAGGTAATAAAGAAACATAAAAAGGGAGTTTAACTTAACAATCTATTGGAATTATTTTACTTCAGTGTCTAATTCCCGCCAACCAGCCCTAACATTAATAGGCACTACCTCCAGGATCACAAACTGAAATTTATTAAACCCTTGACATACTAAAGAGTGTTTGTACAAGGAATTGTTCATATTTATCTTGGAAATGGCATTAAGTGTTCATATATTCTTTTTCTAAACAATCTTTCGGTTTTCCTCACATAATACATACCACATTTATCACAGATAGCAATATAAATCAAACCGCGGGTGACACAATTCCCTTTACCTAATCTAATGTGTCTAGAAATACCCTTAACTTCCACAGAATCAACTTCCAAAATGTAGGCACATTGCTTACATGAACCGTACCTTCTAGTACCCTTTAAAGCTAGATGGGGTTCAATGTAAGTTTTTTCAAAATGATTTTTTGAAATTCCTTCCAGTTTTATGTATGAAAAGGGGTCAATGCCCCAAAATTTCCAGAAGGTCCGAATTCCCTTTAAAAATTATCCATTTTTTTGCCATAATATCCCTAACTTCTTTGGACCCAAAACCATAAGGGACAACCATATTACTGGAAATATCTTTCTTAGAAGTAGCCTCAGCCTTTTTTGGCATTATGCCTGCAGTTTTGTCACCTAAGAGGGGTTTATACTTCTTTCCCCAGCCTGATAAAACTTCATCAACCACTTTTTGCAACTTATTAACTGGGTAGCCTCTATTTTCAAGCATTCCCTTAATTTTAACTATTTCTGTTTTAAATACGTCCACCTAAAAACACATCCTAGCAGCTCAGACAAACTGGCCCTTAAAAATATTATTTTTCATATGCTTAGGATGATTGCTATGAAAATCCAAATAATGATTGAAAAATTTTTCTTTTCTATAAATTCTAGATGCAAAACAACCCTTTACCACCTTGTCCTTGTACAGAGTAATGTCAAGATAATTAATAGAAACACTGTTCATGGTGGAAGTAAACTTAAAATATGTACAAATGTTATTTAAATAATCTGCAAAATAATTGTCTGTCTCAGTGGTATCATTCCACAAAATAAAAATATTGTTCAAAAAATGATAATATGCTACCCAGTTCTTAGAATATGTGGAACAAAAAACATGCCTTTTCTCCCATAGAGAACTAAATTAGCATAAATGGGGACACAACTGGCACCCATAGCCCCCTGAAATGTTTTGAAATATTCAATCTCGAAGGTGAAAAATTTAAGTAAAACAAATTCCATAGCTGACATAAAATTAATCAACTCTTCACTAAACCTTGTAAGGCTCCAAACCGCTTCATAAAATAAGGCTAAGCCTTCTTTATGGGGGATAGATGTGAAAAAATCAACCACATTGATGGTAGAAAAAGAACAAGCTTCACTGTACAAATTTGTATCTATATTACTAAGAAAATCCCAAGAGTCTTTCAGTAAATAAGGGACCAAGTCAATGCAATTTTAAGAATCCTATCAATAAATACCCCCAGAGAGTAAGTGGGGCTGTTGTGAGCTGAAATAATAACCCTAAAAGGTGGCTTTTATATGTCTTTATGGACTTTTGGAATAGCAAAAGCCACTAGAATCAAGGGGTGCTCATTTCTTAGGAAATCAAATAGTTCTTCGGAAATAGTCCCCTGTAAAAGAGAATCTCCCAAGAAAAACTGTATTTTCCTATGAGCTAAAAAGACTTCATTCTTTGAAGCATCATGATATCTGGTAGTATCATGAAATAATAAAAGACTGTTAACATAATCCATCTTGTGAAATTTCACTATACCCCTCCCTTGACCGGCTCCATGATTCTTAAGGTTTTGTTCTTCCTTATTCCCTGCATTAAACTAAATTCATCTTTGGTTATATTGAAAAATCTATTTTTGTTACGAGCCAAAGCATGATGATATTCTGATAAACATGATTTTTTGTAAGCCGAAATAACAGGATGCAAAGGGGTGTTAAAACAGCTCTTCCTCTTCAAATCCATATCATAGCCAACCTTACCAGTTTTATTATATTGTTCTTTAAACATCAGTTGAAAATTTAACTTTCTCATGAACAACTTAAATTTAGTTATAAAATCCACAACCCCCACTTTAAAAGAAGGTACAAATTTAAATCCCTTCTTTAACAGTGTAAAATGAGTTTCATCTAGTACCATATTTGTATAATTGAAAATGTTAAAATCCTGAAAAGTGTTGTTTACCTTCATAAGCTATTAATATTTTATTATTTAAAATGTCTTTCTGTGATTGTGAAATATTCATTTCCTCCAGGTTTTCACCCTCCCCCTGCCTTGTGCTCCCTTCGGAGTATGGTCTTGGGGTAAAAAATTCTGCTTTTTCTTATTTTCAATTCTTTCTGATCTTCTAAGGGGTGGGTAATTGGTGTCATCTTCCCTAGCAGCTTCATTAACATCATTCACAGTTGTATAATCATTATACCGAACTTGGTCATATCCTTCATTATATACACACTGCTCCCTATCTTTATGGTTCCCTTGATAAGATTCAGTAAACTCTATTTTTGCTATATTCATTTTCATCCCTAACTATTTTTTTTTCTGTTTACATTCCAAATTATTCTTAACATTAAGCTCAATTTTCTTAAAAAGGTTCTCATATTTGTGCTTATTTGACTCATATTTGTGCTTATTTGACTCAAACGTTAAATCTTCCAACAATGTTGAATTCAATTTCTTCAAATCATCTAATAAACTTTTAATATGTGCATTATTATTTTTTATAATAAAAGACATAAGCTGAAAACCAAACTGGTCAAACATCTCAGTAAGTCCAACAGTCTCGCCCCGGGATTCATGAACCTTGCGCCAGGTGCACGCATGGCGTAGGCGCCACAACGCCAGACATGGCTGCCGAGCGATTCAGGTACGATCCAAACCCACGTGCATCAGCGGCGTACGCCGGAGTTGCGCCACCTCCGGCGTAGGTATGTTAAATACCCCATGTGCGGTGTTGCACCATGCAAATGAAGGCAAGTAGCGATTCACGAGGCGCTGGCGTAGCATAACAACGGCAATGTAAACCAAAAACGGTTTACATATATCCAAACATGACATAGGAGTAACGGAAGGCTGCCAACGTCATGTGTCATAGTGGTGCAACATGGCAATGTGGAAAGAAACCGAGAATGTCAAAGGAAAACCTGCAGAAAATGTAAATAACGACATAAATGTCATGCAAAAACCACAGCAGAACCCCAGGACATGTCCGCGGAAGGTGAGGAACAATGAAGTAATATGACAATGCCATAAAGAGCAGTATAAGACACATCAGCATCACAGCCACAATACACCATAGTATGAATGGAAAGCCACAAGCACAGCCCAAGGGTTGCCAAGGAGTGGTGTCGGTGTCTGGCGCCGTAACCATGTATTAGTAGTCAATGCCATGCAAATGAGGCAGATAATACTGAATCGCAAAACCCCCGCTGGCGTAAGGCTGCACCAAACGGCACAGCGGTAAAACACCGAGGAGTGGCCTAGAGGGAATACCTGTCAATCGCAGAGGGGTGTGCCGCTGTAGGAGGAAGCACATTGGAGCCCAGCAAACCTGGGCTGTACAATGCACATCACAGCATCAGGACCGCGTGTGAGGAAATAGATGCGCTGAGAGTATACAATACGCGCACAGATGCATGTGCACGAGGATGGCGACGTTCCCCAAACCAGTCATGTGACGGCCGCCCGTCAACAACCATGGATACAGGAAGGTGATGCGGAGAATATGAGGAAATGCGGAAGCAGTGTAATTGGAGTCGTAATGAGCAATTAACACCAATCAACCGACGGAGGGCAATCGGTGGCAGCTGACAACTCTGCATGCAGAAATCTGCAAAACGGGAAAGGGGAGGAATATGAATGCAAAGAAAGTAGTGGATGTTGCAGAAATGCAAAGAGCGAAGAACCGATACAGCACAGCCAAGGAGAGAGTTAGCATAATGGCGGCGGCAGACAAAATGCATGACATGTCATGTGCCTGCAGGATGCACTCCCGTAAATAGTAGGTGCAACATGCAGAAACAGTAAAGTAAGGTGGAAAGCTAAACCAATTCAGGCAAGTGTAATGTAACACCAAAGGCAACAGCATTGCAGTGCCAACGGTAAAACACGGTAGATAACCCACAGATACGGCAGCAGAGACACACCCAATGACATCACCGGGTGTACAGCACAACACTATAAAGTGGGAATGCACACAACACACAGCGCGAATTCCCAAATGCTGCGCCTTATGGTGTAAACACACGGGGAACTTTTAAAATGTATATGTTGGGTGCTGCCATGGCCGTGATGCATCAGCATGTGCTAGAGACAGACGGAGTTGCGGAGGAGGGTGCCGACAACTACCGGAGGCCTCAGAGGAGAAGGAGAGTGTTCAGACCAAGGGTGACCTACCAGGGGCTGCAAGACCTGGAGATAGTAGAGCGTTACAGGGTGGACAGGGACACGTTACAGCAAATAGTGGAGCTGTGCTGGCCAAGCCTGAGAACAAGAGACAACAGAGGGGAGCCCATCCCAGTGGACACAAAGGTATGTGTAAGCTTGCGAATACTGGCAACAGGTACCTTTCAAAGGCCAACCGGGGATATAATGGGCATCTCACAGGCATCAGCATCCAGGGTACTACACCAGTTTCTGGATGCCATGTTACGACATGCCCATGAGTATATATACTTCCCCAGATCTCAGGAGGAGTTGGCTAGCAATATGCGCCACTTCCACCGTGTGGCACAATACCCGGAGGTACTGGGTGCAATAGACTGTACGCACATAGAAATCAAGTCACCACCCGGTGAGCAGGGTAGACGCTACATAAACCACAAGGGATTCCCCTCCATCAATTGCCAGGTCGTGTGCAATGCGCAGGGCATTATCATGGATGTGTGCTGGCAGCCGGAAGCTACCACGACTCCCATATCTGGCATGCCTTACAGCTGTATCAGGTATTCGCCAGGGGGGACATCACACAAGGTCACCTTGTGGGGGATGCTGGCTACGCACTGGAGCCGTGGATGATCACACCCATCAGAAATGCACACACACACATGCAAGAACGCCATAATGAGGCACATGCACAAACCAGAATAATCATAGAGCGTGTGTTTGGGATGTTGAAATCACGGTTCCGGTGCTTGGATACATCTGGTGGAGCCTTGCAGTACTCTCCAGGCACATGTGCCCACATATTCATAGTATGTGCTATGCTACATAATATGATCCTGCGGAAACAGCTGCCGCAGGGACATAATGGTGTAGGGCCACCAAGCCCGCCACAACTGCCAAGGCAAGCACAGGCACAGGGCGTTCAGCACCATGAACACACTGTGCCAGCCCCAGTAGGCAGACGGAGGCGTACCCAATATGCCTATGCCTTGGCAAAGAGCCAACGTATAGCACATACTCTGACAGCGTAGGCCCCATGGACTGACACCTCCCTACCTGCACACACAGTGAAATGGACGGCACACAAACATGTCCGCCCGTAATGTGTACTGTATGGGCGGTCCCATGTGCGACTCCAACATAGGTAGCACCCAAACACTGCACAACCAACAGCCAGCGGAGCATGGAACGCCAACACCTCAACCGCACGCGGGTCCGACAGCAGACGGCGTAGCCGTATGCTGCCACGTTCGGTGCAAGGTGTCTACATATGTACATATGTACATACACAAATATGGATATAGATATCATTACACACGTAGAAATATATGTACACATACACAGATATAAAGTACAACAAGTTAAATAGGGAATCACAGAGATGCAAGGTTACAGATGCAGTAAGATGCGAACTCTCAACATAGTAAACATACTGAACGACAACCCGACTATCCGGGAGGGTGGACAGAGCAGGGAACGCCACCCATGGAAAGGTCAACCCACCTAAATGCATATTCGCCATTCAGGATGATCGCCAGGCCACGATACAGTAACAGGACATGTGCGTGTAATATTCATAGGATATGAGGGCGGAGGTAGACACCGCCGCCGGCGATGTGGTCAACGTAGGTACTGTGTGCAACCGTCCCTGCGAAAGTGGCAGTATGTCTATGTGTGAGGTGAGGGTGTCGTGTGTTCCACTGTGCCAGTGTAATGTGTGTGACACTATAAAATGTGTATGTAGGTGGCATGTGACAGGCGGAGTGGAATAACATGTGTAGGCATACAGTATAGGAACCACAGGCGTATGTATAGCAGTACCCACAAAGTAGTACTGAGAGCTCCTCACTGGCTAGGCGCGTGGCGACGTAAAATGATGCAAATCAAAAATGTCCCAGAATGTACCACAGGAGTATAGCCAACATGACATGCAAAGGACGCATGTACAAACCATCACCGTATGTATGGCGCCGACATGTTAATTCCAATACGATATATCGGCAACGTTACGCAGCAATAGTTATGTACCGCGGAAATACGCATGTGCTACCCCGGCACCGATCGTGGACACGTATCATCCCGTAAACACTGCTGTGTGTTCTACGAGTGTTAAACAAGCAATCGCCACCCGAGTAGGTGGCAACCGGTAGCATACAGGCCGTCCCAACTACAGGACCACAATGACCGTAAATATCCGTGACAAAATGCCAAGGGATAGTCGCGCGTCACGAACAGCTGCAGATATACTACCGATGTGACGGAGGAATACATGCAGGAAGCACACAGGCAGGCGGTACCGACAGCAGACGACATCAACAAAACCTACACTCCTAGAACAACAGACAGGTAACTTGTAACTCCCCAGGCAGGGATGGAGCACACAGAAGCATACCGTATGTACAAATGCAAGGCCCACAACCCGTACCCGTCACCCACAGCCGCCGATATACCCCATCGCACATATCAAAGGGATACAAACCGAAATAGCAGCAAAAACTTACAGGCAGTTAATGACAGCGGCATACCCGCAACATCCCGCGTGGGAACCACTATCAGCAGCAGATGCATACCTGCATCCATTGTGTACAGGAATACAAGAGCCATGTTACACATCAGAATGCAAAACGCCATCGACAGATGCCGGCAGGACACGGACACCCACATGTGGAACATAATACCATACCCAACACACACAATCCAAGGCTAACACCACAGCCAAATGTACCTGACGCCACACATAGCGGTTGTAGTCACACATAATATAACACAATACATACCATCCCCACGAAGGTAGTGCAGATAACCAACGCCCAGATGATGAATGAACCATGGCCTAGTTCCGACGAGTACCGTACGAATGGAGGAGATGCACAGGTAATATGCGCATAACTACACACCGAGGAACAGCTATTGGTGTGATGAACCCACATGCAGGTGACGACGGATATAAGGAAGACTTATATTTTTTCAAAACCCCGGG
>NC_056732.1:816347707-816390207 GCF_019279795.1 Protopterus annectens
AACACAGGAAGCTCAGATTAACAACGTTTTACTACTGTGCACCAGGAGGCAAATAACTATGCAGTACAACTTTAGAGTTTTGTCTTACTCTATACAAGTAACAGCTGTATGAGTATTGTGATAACAATCATCTTTTGCACACCTTAATGATGTGGTCAGTCACAGGGCATTTACATCACTATAGTCCACAATATTGTATTCCTACAACAGTGCTAAGGTAATGCTTATTAAATGTTTTCCCATGAGGATAGCACAGCCTTGCAAGCCACATAGTCAATTAGAATGTCCTTCAGTAAATTCTGGTCTGTCAAGGTTCCAAGACTGTTCAGATCCGGTCGTCACTTCATTTCCTACTAGGTTCCTTTGTCTCTCTGGTGAGCAGCTGTACTCTGTCTTAGATAGAGCTCACAAGGCCATCCTCCTCAGTGGAAGGATGACAGATATACCTGTACATACATTTATTATTCTCTAACCCAGCAGATGACTAATGCTGAATGACATACACCTGCTGCACTGGTTACTGCCAGGGTCAGGGTTCAATCACACTGCAGCTACACTACAGGCAATTACATGCATGATAAGCTCTACTGCCATATTGTAAAATAGAATAATATGCATTATACACTATTTGCTTCTAAACTAGCATGTCATATATATGTTTAAATATATATTTTGCTAACATTCTCCCTCCTTTGATTGCTTCTATTCTATCCAGAAATATATACAACATTATTTCATTCCCTAGCCTCTTCCTCTCTGGAACGTTTAACTAGGCAAGTCATTTGTTGTACATTTCGGAAAGGATTTCATTTTGCATTAACAAATACCACTACAGGTCTTGATACATAGTCTCGGTTACAAATACGTCGACAGAGTCCCTGACTAATACTTACATGCAAAGTATCCCGCAACAGACACATGCTCCCAATATGAGCAGAACAACACAAATGGCAATCAAGATATTCAGTATGACTGAACCCCATCCACCAAATGGTTTGTGGAAATGGTTCGTCAGTGGGTTTGGGCCTGGTTCTGCCATGGATGACACCTGCTGTATTACCTCTAGGTGGGCGTTGATATTGTTGTTATTATGTGGTACTTAGACACAGCGGTCTTCTTTGATAAGCTCGCACGTACCAATTCTCGCCGCCAGGGTGCAGTCGTGCGCTATTACATTTTGTGACACAACAGTTCTCATTGCATCCAGTTCATCAGTCACAAGTTCAAGAGCGAAAAGTCACATTGCTCATTCCTCCGACAGGTTTTGACAACTTCCACTGTTCCCTGATTGATTTCAGTACTCCACAAGCTGGGAATGTTCCAGCCCAGGATATAACGCTGTCACTCAAGTCCATATGAGTCAATATTCCTTTATCTCTTGCAGAAGAATGGATTTTCAGAACAGCTTCCATTTCACCCACTGGATTAGTAGGTTTCTCGACTGTGTTCCCAGTTCTTCGAGCTATATGTCTTATAGTTCGTTCCGTACCCAGAGGCAATTGTGCAGTATGTCATGTGACTGGAGCCAGATAACCCAAAAGACAACTGCCGGACCAATTCTCAGGTAACCATTGATATGCTTTTTCCCACAAACAAAATAACAATATTCTACATTACTACTGATGCGGGTTAACTCTGCATGTAACATTTTCCTGTCTATAACAGAGGACTGTTTATACAATTCAGGATGTTTCTGCACATCTTTCCACGTTGTTCTCATGAGGCTTCAATACAAATCATGAATGGTGCTACAACTAGTACTGTGATCTTTGGCTGTTATATGACATTTGTAAGACACAGTTATGTTACAAATACTCCCACCAACTTGAACTGTATCATGTTTATGAAAACAAACAATTCCTTTTTGTGTAACAGGTAAGTACAGTGCCACTTTGTCCTGTGATCTCACAGAACCTGTATCAAAGTGTAAATATTCACAAGTCTCAATCTATCCCCAAGGGGACAACATACATCGGAAGTCCTCCATATGATGTAGGTATGGCAGTACAAACACAGCAATTTAAAATGTTCATAGTCTGTACATGCACACGCGTCATGCCTAGGTATGTGTTGAAGTTTGGATGCCACTCTGTGGCCAGTTCATCACGTATCACTATTTGTATCTGTGTAGGTATATGCAGGTAAGGTCCCAGCAAATGTAAAGTCAACACAAACATGGTTAATAGGTGTATGATCAGTAGGACAGTAAACCAAATGTCTTTGGGGTTGCTTTGTATTGTTATACAGTCTGGCCCGGGTGATTCAGTCTCTATGGTATATCAGCTACAAGATGTAAATCAGACTTGATATCCTTTACCGGTTTGAAAATGTGAGGTGAACCCAGGACGACCTCTCCGCAAACTTTACTGCAGTAGGCGTTGCCAACAGTACCTGGTACAGACCTTCACACGTTGGACTTGGCAAGTATCTTATTTGGATAACAGTGAAATACACACAGGATACTGGAGTCAGCTATGCGTCCGGCTTCGTGTGCTCTTTATCTGTAAAAGACTTTAACTGCAAAACAGTGTTATTGGTTAACAATCCTCTCATGTCACCTGCTAATGAGCCATCGACCTCCAGCTCTGCAGGCATGACAGCTTTCCACTCTGGCACATGATATGCCATTCCAAATACTACTTGAAGGGGTCAAACACTTTACATTTGGAACTGTTGTCATGCTCAGCAATGCTAGAGGTAGACAGCAAATGCAACTCGTCTGGGTGTCACCCACCAACCTCCTCAACTTATTTCTCGGGATCCCATTGTACGCCACCAGTCATGCTGACTGTGGGTTGTACATGCAATTTATATTCATGGAAATACCAAATAATCCCCCAGGTTGCTGGATTGTCTGGTTCACAAAATATGTTCTATTGTCACTGTAGCTTCTTTACAGTATGCCAGATCTAGGGATACTTTATTTTACTGGGACCTTTGCCACTGCTGCTGCATCCGGATTCCTGGTTGGGAATGCTTCTACCCATTTTGATAATATATCTATAATCACTAAACAGTATTTCTTCCCTTCACATTTATTCAGCTGTATAAACTCCATACAAATAGTGCGGAACGGTTATGGTGGTGTAGGTAAACCCACTCCCTTCGGTTTAAATGCTCCCTGTGCATGATGTTTACTGCAAATATGACACGCTGCTCATGATGTTTGTATGTGGTTCCTAATTCCGTATGTTAGGGATATTCTGTTAACCAACTGTACCATCCCCCCTGTTGAGACATGGCTCTACCCATGGCTCAACAAAGCCGCATATCTGAATACATTAGACGTTAATATTGGCTTTCTCACTGTGGATATGTACAGTCCGTCTTCAAGGATTGCTCCTCGTCATACCCACGTCTGCTTTTCTGCTTTCGTAGTTGATGTTTGCATTGTTTGTAACATTTCTACATCTAGAATGTCTGAGGATTGTCATTCCTCATTCAAACAGACACTTTCCAACTGTGAGGCTGCTTGTTTTGCAGCTGCATCAGCTCGTGCCTTACCTTTCCTACTGTTATCCTGTTGCTTTGTATGAGCTGCACATTTACAATTAGCTACTTTAGTGGGTAACTGAATGGAATCTAATGCATTCAAGATCAATTGCGCATGATTAATCGGTTTACCGGTGGATGTTATCATTCCCCTATTCTTCCACTGCTGCTCATAATCATGCACTGTACAGACAACATACTGACTATCGGTAGAAATGTCCACACATCAGTTTTTCGCTAGAGTACAAGCACGTGTTAAAGCTATCGATTCTGCTGCTTGGGCAGACACGTTATGCTGCAGGGGTTGGGCTTCTACAATCTCATTATCAATAACTACTGCATAACCTACTTGATTCTTTCCTGTAGGACTCTTTCTACATGATCCGTACACATAAACTGTCACCTCTGCATCATCTAAGAGTATATCAGTGATATCCTGTCTGTGTGGAGTTATTTCCTCCATTTCATATAGGCAACTGTGTGGTGTGCCATACACAGGTGTCGGACGTGACGTTGATAGGTTTAATGTTGTACAACGTTCAATCACCATATGAGGTTGACTCAGGGGTATGGTCAAACAAGACAGATGTCTAGCACGGGTCAGGAATGCTATTTTCTCTTGCAGCAGAATGATCGCAACTGCATGAGACACTCTCACAGTGAGAGGGTGGAATAATAACATTAAGGCCGAGGCCTGTACTGCCATGGGTGCTGCAACATCTGCCTGTACTCAATGTGGCACTGGCCATACCACAGTGTCCAACTGCGATGAGTAGTAAGCTATGGGGCGTTGCTTACTTCCATGCTGTTGCATCAAGACTGACGTCATATATCCCTGCTTACAATCTACAGTCTGACAACATCTGTTATGATTATTCGGGAGACCTAATACAGATGTTGAAGCTATCAATCGTTTTAGTCTGCAGAAAGCTGTTTCTGCTACTGGAATCCAGTGTAGTATATGTTGTGCTGCCATAGGTGTATTAAAGATTAAAGCAGACAATAGAGCAGATTCCAAAGCATTGTTTGGTAACCAGCTTTGACAAATGTTAGTCGGCCCAGGAAGGACATCATTCCCTTCTTGGTAGTTGGCTTGGGTGCTTGTGAAATTGCTGCCTTCCTATCGTCATGTAATGTTCTACCCTCCTTGGATACCACATATCCCAGGTACTTGACCTGTATTCTCTGTAGTTGCTTAATTTATGTCCCTGTTCTGCTGACTATTTCAATAATGCTATTGTATCTTCCCTACATTGCTGCTGGGTAGGGGCCGCAAGCAGAATATCATCCACATAAAGTAGAACTTGACTGGCCCCGGGTGGAATAAACACCGGAATGTTGCTAGCCATCTCCTGTGCGAATATCGTTGTACTTTCACAGTATCCCTGCGATAGCCGGGTATGACTGTATCTGTTACCCTGAATGTAAATGCAAAACAATACGGACTATCTGGATGTATAGGTATTGAAAAGGAAGCATAGCTTATATGTACCACGGTAAGATACTTCTGTGGCAGGTTCATAGCATTCAATATAGTGTGTGGGTCTGGCACCATCGGTACCCTAGGTATTATTACATGATTTACAGCTTGTAAATCCTGTACCATCCGCCATTCCCCCTTTGCTTTTCTATCAGAAGATACAGGGGTATTGCATGGTGAATAGTGATTACTTTGTAGATGGGGAATTCCCTCTGTGACTTTACAGATATCTTCTGGTGTCCACGGTCTATACACTAAGGGAGTTGGGTCCTGGCCTTCCTGTCCTGCATGAGGGTTCGGTACTTCAATTAATTGACAGATATCCTCACTCTGTTCTAGTGACTGTCTTCTTACTTGAGTGTCCCTAGGTATGTTACGAGTTCGGGATGTGGTTTCAATAGCTTCTCTTACATTTGGTCGTTGTGATACCTCTGCTGCCACAGGATAACGTGGTGCGACTAACCTGCCCTCCCGCTTCATATCCTGGATGTGGTATCGGAGGTGGTAGGGGGGGGGGCTGTCGCTACTACTGTATTATTATCTTCTTTGTGTACGTATGATGCTTTCGCATTTCTAGTGTTCTGTTCCCTTCGGTTCACTACCTCAATCCACCTATGTGCTTGACGGATACCCAATTGTCGCTGTTTTTTCACCTGCACATCTTAGGGTTGCCACCTTTTCAAATGCACAAGGTGGGACATTAGTGTTAGGAACGTGTAATTTGGCAGGGCAAAACATACCCACGGCCAGTACAAAGGACAGCAATTCACTTTTTGCCAGGAGAGCAACCTATTCTTGTAGCATTTGAGTTGCTTATTCTGTTTATTATGATATTTTGGTGTTTCAGATACAAAATTACTGTTTTATGCTACCATTTAAGAAGATATCTGAGAAATCTTTGTCCTAAGATATCAGGACATTTGCCATTTGTTCAGTTTGTTTGCAGGACACAACTGGCCAAAGAGGGACTGTCCCTCACAAAGTGGGACAGGTGGTTACCCTAGAACATCTGCATCACATTTGCAGTGATTCCAATGTTTCAGTAACGATATTTTGTCTAATATACCATCAATGTCATATTTATTACCCCATTTTGCAGAATATCTCACATTATGTGCTCTCTGCAATTGCATATACTTCACGTCACCCGTAAACGCGGATCACATGATCTGTTTGTGCACTAATCTCCCATATCCTCTACACGACTGTTACGTAACCCTTCTCTCGTACCACATGGTATCTCCTTCCCTGTATCCACTCTAGTGTCTACAATGACTATTTACTCTACTCTGTGTTCCCCTGATCTATGTCCAGATTTAAAACTACTTGGATTGGTCTTCGACCTGCTATCACAACTGTTAACAGAAACACAATGTAGTCTGGTCCCTGATCTACAATAGAGACAAAGAGGCAAACCCTCCTTACCTGAGCCTCCTGTTTATAACTGCACGTTTTCTTCTTGGGATCCAGTTTTCCGCTTTTCAGCCACAGATCAGACAGTGGACAGCCTCTTTACACACAACAATTCAGTCGGAGGTCTTTTCACTCAAGAAGAACCATTTAGGCAAATTCTCCTGCGCACGTCTAACCACCCATGCACTCTGACCTGTAGCTTACCAAGGGAATTCGGATGACAAGGACCACAATGTCAAATAAGTTGTTAAAACCAGACTGTTGAAATCAGTAGGCTTTTCTAGGTGACAGTCAATAACACAGGAAGCTCGGGTCCACAATGTTTTAGTAGTGTACACAGGCAGGCAAAATAATATACAGTCCAAGTATGAGAGTTTTGTCTGACTATATACAGTAAGCAATTTCTTTATATAGTGTTTACAATCAGCTTTTGCCCACCTTACTGACGTGGTCGGTCACAGGGCATTTCCATCACTATGGTCCGCAATATTCTATACATACGTGGGTGCTGAGGTCATGCTTTTAAAATGTTTTCCCATGAGAATAACACAGCCTTGCAAGGCACCTGGTCAATTACAGTGTCCTTCTGTAATTGTAGCTGTTTCAAGGACCCTGGACTGTTCGATACAATAGTCAGTTCATTTCTTAATACGTTCCTTTGTCTCTCTGGTAAGGAGTTGTACTCTATCTTCGATAGAGCTCACAAGGCCATCCTCCTCAGGGGTAGGGAGGATGTTATGCATGTACATACATTTATTTTTCTGTAACCCAGCAGATAATTAATGCTGAGAGACATAAGCCTGCTGTACTGGTTACTGCCAGGGTCAGAGTTCGATCACACTGCAGCTAAGCTTCACCAATTACATGCATGATCATTTCTACTGCCATATTGTACGGTACAATTCAATGCATTATATAGTATTTTGCTTCTACACTGGCACTTCATATGTGTTTCTATATATATTTTTCTAACAACATCCATCCGGCCATATGCATGTTGTTCCGTCCTTTACCTTGACCGTGTGTATTTGGCCGTCCGGCAACACTACTCTCCACATGTGATGTCCCACCTTCCCCTTCTGTGCCTGTGGCACCCTGTTAGGACGTCCTGTTTGGTAGGCACATGTTCCGCTATATGTGTTTGACTTCTCTGCATAGCTAATCATCGATGCGGTGGTTCAACAACCCGACTTGTCCACATGTGTACAGTTATGTGCACCATGGCGTGTGCAAACCTATATGGTTTGGACGGGTACATACCACATGCGGGATGTACACATTCTGCAGACACATTCACATGCAGCCATTTCCATATCTGTACCTGAGGTGGGTTGGTGACATGTGGGGTACATATTTGCCCGCGTGGCACTGCCTAACACAATACTTTTTACCACATTTCAGGTATGCCCATTGTGTGTAGGTGTGTAGCTGCACAAGGATGCTAGCTGGTTTGGGTGCACAGGCATACATGGGTGGGACTTACATGCTACAATGGGGCTATTGTGTATTACATCTGCATGCATGGGTCCTGCTTCTGGATATTACACTTAGACATACGCCGTCCTGTGTATGCGACAAACACGTTGCTGGGTGTGGGACATGTTGCTATGCACATGTTTGCCTGTGTTTAGGGTATCTTGGTTCCTTCCTGTTGTTATGTCGACACAGCTACCCGGCTGTGTACTCTCACTACTGCTTGTGACCATTATGGTTGACACCTTTTCCAATGCCCATAGTGGGACATCTTTTGTGGAAACATCGGACTTTGCAGGACAACACATACCCACAGCAAGTGGAGTTGACAGAACTTCACTTGTTTGCCATAATATACGCTTATTCTGTTAGCATTTGGGTTCCTTATTCAGTTTCTTATGCCATGTATGTGTTTCATATACAAAATATATATTTTATGCTACTATTTCAGGTATATTGCGGGAATATTTTTGGCAGGAAATCTCAGGTCATTTGCCAGTTTTTCGATCTTTGGCGGGACACAACTGTCCAATGAGGGACTGTCCATAGCAAAGTGGGACAGCTGGTAACCCTGGTGACCATGCCCATGTCGCTACTGGGGTTGCCACCTTTTCCAGTGGCCAAGGTGGGACATTTTCGGGACTCACATCAGATTTTACAGGCCGACACATACCCACGGTCACTATATAGCATAGAACTTCACTTGTTTGCCTAAATAAAAGCTTATTGTTGTAGCAGTTTGGTTGCTTATTCTGTTTCTTGTGACATTTAGGTATTTCAGTTACGGAAATAACCATTTCATGCAACCATTACATTAAATACGGGATATCATAATGTCCTACAATCTTAGCACATTTGCCGTTTTTAATATTTTTTATCGGGACACAACTGCCCATAGAGGGACTGCCCTCGCAAAGTGGGACAGGTGGTAACCTTAGTCGCTACTCCTATGTCGGTGCGGCACGCTGACATGCTGCGGTACACCTTCTCTGGGTATGCCCACTGACGGTGCATTGCGGGACAAACACGGTGTTACGCGTATCCTTTGTTCCTTGGACGGGTACACTTAGGGCTTCGTGGGTTGTATTTGCTTCTCCGTTTTGTTGGGACGGGTACTATGTTGCATACTCTACGTCGTTTCATTCTGCACGGGCCCTGGCTGCTGCCATTACTATTATGGGCGGACCGTGGCAGTCAGCACATTAGGTTGCTCATCGCCTGCCGGCTTAGCCACGCCTCCGGATGCATCCTACTTGGGCTCGCTCACGTACACTACGCACGTGTCTGTGGTTGTGGCGCACTCTCATTACTATGCATATGGCGCTACTACGCCGACTATTCACTGCACCGCCGGCGCAGGCCTTACACCGGCCTTGCGCCGAGCTTCATGAATCCCGGGGTCAGTTTTGTTTAAAACGAGTCCATTAGGAAACTTATAAATCCTTAATCCCTTGGGCACTTGCTTATTTCTTAAACTTTCACTTAAATAAAGATTGTCCCGGTCCCCTACAATAAACACATCACACTGAATGACATTTGATGACCTTTATTAATGTTCCATAGCTTTGATTACCAATTTTATTTACAACTGGACATAGTATAGTTGATTCTAAACACAGCATTAACATCCTTGTAATGTTAATCAGGACAGCGTACCTGCTCATCCTGCCCAGTAAGCAGCATCCATACCTTTGCTTGCTTACTTTACTTATAATCCTCCTTGTAATGTTAATCAGGACAGCGTATCTGCTCATCCTGCCCAGTAAGCAGCGTCCATACCTTTGTTTGCTTACTTTACTTATAAAGCAGCGTCCCATCTCACTTCATAAACCATTCATCAAATTACCAAATTACCAACCAAATAAGCAGCATCCTTACCTCCGTTTGCTTACCTATTCAGCAAACTTCCTCCAGCTGCTCATTTCCTTTCCACAAATCCTTGGAATAAACCTCCACACACCAGAGGGGGAACAGAAGAGGGCAAGCCTGTCCCTCTTCTCCACCAACCAGCCTGACCAGGCTGTTCCCCCTCACTCCTACCAGACTGTCAACCTAGCCACCCATAATGAGATAAGTGGTTCAGTCAAACCCCATTCAGTGCAAATATTTTCTCAAAATCCCAACCAGATCCTTATCAGCAACCCCCAAAACCTGTCTTTATCCACACCAAAATCACCACTTGATTAAACGTTAAAGCAATGATCCTTTTGCCATACCAAATAGCCATACCTGTGCTTACTTCTGTGTATTAACCAAGGCCTCCCTCATTCCCACTAACAGTGTTAACTTTGTAGTGAGGCCCAAGACTTTGCCTACCGTAGCCAACATCCAAACGTTACCCAAAGCCACATGAAACCACTTAAGGGCAATTGCCTACCATCTTAACCAGCCTTAGAGAATAAAGACTAAGAGCAATCCTACCATTCTTCCAGATGGTCATATACAAGCATAGCACCTAATGACCAAACCTCACCTTTGCTGACCAATCGACACCGAGTCAAAACTAATATTAAGTCTCACACCCCATACCCTGTCAACTGTAGCATATCACCTTAAGCCACCAACTATCCAGTTCTGGATGTGCAACAACTCAATTACCACAGGGAATAGTCTAACTCCAAAACTGTAATGTCCTAACCTTAGATGTCAAAACTAGCACCCCTTAACCTAGTTCCTGAAAACTCGCCTATGCTCAGCAATGATGTACTCTGCGTGCCCAGCCATAAACACCCCTCAATTCACTGATTACCAAACCATTCTTAACCCCTGTTTGTGCCTGGCCTTTCACCTGAACTCTCCTGCCCTATGTTACCTATACCACTGTAATTAAGACCTGGCCGACCACTGCCATATCCTACCCAAGCTTCCTTCAAAACCTTCTAACTCCCCTTTAACAGCACCCAAATTTCAAAATTACCCTAGCACAGCCACCTAACCACAATGCTTCAAAACCCTAACCACAAGATTCACCCAAACCATGAGTAAAATGATCCTTATGCTACTCTAAAGCCTTAACCTAGTATGTACCTTTAACACTAGCTACTCAATGAACAAAGTTGTTACCCCAAAATAACACCCATTAGAAACAAATTCCAACATCTGTCAATACCTCCATCAGCCCTTCCCCAAATACGGTCCAAACAACTGGATGAAAATATACAACCACCCTAAGGTTCTAAACTCCAAAAAGCAAGGGTTGACTTACTCTTCTGCAAGAGCCATAAAATTTTTACCTACTAAGTTCCTGTGCTCATCTGCAAGCCATAACTCTACCCAACCCCGTGGAATCCCCATACTCCCCATAAATCATCCCCAATAGTTTTACCCAGCCCCCTACCTACCTCTTCACTTGCACTAATTGAACCCAGAGCTCTGACATACCTTAATAAGGTAATTACTCTGACCAACCTTGTGCCTCACTCCAGAGGCAAGAACAGCCATCCTAACACCTCCATGTTCAGATCCCCTTTTTCAGGCCACCACATGATGCCTTCTGCACTTCTGCAATCTGCAAAGAAAAGAAAACAGTAAATTTATTGTGTACACATACCAATAATTAACATGGAGACACTGGCAAGGACCCCTGCCACCCCCATCAGGTGTTTGCCAAACTGTGCACCAAAGTATGTAACCAGCCCCCTTAAACAAGAATGATAAGCCACCCGCAAAATAAGAGCAGAACTTGTCTAGCTTGTAATCACCCCTAAGCCAGTAACCTAATAACTTCTTATAATACTAGCAGTGCTGTAACTCCCTTCCACCTACCTGAGACCCATCCACTTTGACTGCCTTTATGAGCACTAAATAAAATGCCGCACCTGTAACCTCATCCAACCCATCATAGAAACCCAAACTCTTACCAATGGCCACTGACTGTGCACCCTTTTAGTATCGAATGCAAAGGCCTAAAAGCAGGGACAAGTTTCAAATATTGATCTAACCTACTGAACTGTTAATAGATTGACTTTAACCCTGAGATCACAAACTCAAATGCCTGTCCTTCTCTGCCTAGCAGTGTAAATCCTCTACCAAAACTCAACAACTTAGAAATCCACTTACTTTACTCAGTACTGATGCCCACTTGTGCTCCCCATGCATAACCTCCTCGCCCGCACTGCTTCCTTCATCTGCGAATTCAGTGTATACTGCCCCAGCTGGTACTCAATACACCACCATCTGCCAGGAAAAAGAACAGTAAATCATCCAAAGTACATAAAGCACAGTACAAGACATCTTCAAGGACAACCTATCCTGCCAACCCGAGAAGGAATGTACCACCGCTACTCACATCTATGACAAAACAGCCATCACTGAACCTATGCTTCCAATGACCCTATCGAATACCCAAGATAAATGTAGCTACCAGTCAAGGTAAAACTAAACCCCACCCCTGAAGTGACCTATCAATGTCCACAACCAGGGTAACCTTGCGATTCCAGACCACATCAACTAGCAGCCTGTATAAACCAAGCTAAAACCCCCTGCTTAGCTCCTAACCCTCATCTCCACATGAGACACTCTAACCAACATAATATGTAGTCCAACGAGCACCATGCATCAAACCTAATAATACCTGACTAGTAGCTTACAAAATAGTCAGGTAATATTTTAAATATTTCTCTTATAAACTTAAAAGGTCAATAGAAAAGATTACGGTAGCATGGATATTCAGAATGTCACACACACATCCAAAATCTATACTCTTTCCATAACCCCAGTCATAGACACCTTCTTGGACACACCAATTCATACAGCCTCGCTCAGGCCCCTACAGACCTGCACATACATCTCCACCCACAACCTCACAGTAATACACCCACACTCCTGAAATGCTACCTGTATGACCCAGCACCCTCGTAACTCCTGCCTCATGCTAAGAGCTTCCCCCACTTCCAATTAACCTCATCCTTCTCTTCCGTCACATTTCACTCCCTCCGTCTGAAGATCCTAAGGGTCTCCTAACTCCTTCTCTGTTTGTATACCATACTCTGACGCTACTGCTCAGACTGTAATGCCTCTATTCCTAACTCCCCACTATCTTTCTGCATCACCTCCTTCCAGGCTATTATTTCCTAACTGAAACCAACCTCCTATTTTCCCATGTACTACAGCAATCAATGTTATACCCTGCACTATCTACATAGTACTTTGGACACTATCTTCTCATAACTTATGCATATGGTGAGCGTGACTATTATTGTATATAATGTTTTAACTTATAGAAAAGTCTAGGTGTGTAGTATATATTGTATATAGTAGCATGGTTTATGTTCTTTCAACTTATTTTTGTATAATATATCTAATGTCACTGGTATTGTAGTGGACTATGCTGTATTTATATTGTACTGGGTTACATTTGTATGGCACTATATGCAGAGCTTTCTTCCCAAGATCTCTACTGCAAATGGGTTTTGTAGACCCAGTCATATCACCCCAGTAAACAAATGTCAAATAAATAAAATAAGTAAATCAAATAATATGTGAAGAACTGGCCATACTGGCTCAACCCATCTTCACCATATGATTTGCGAGTAACATTAATATAGTTTGTGACATAGTCAGAAATAACTGGGATATCCTATCGAGTGTGAAAGAACTCGATGGGATAATAGGAGAAACACCATCCTTCTCCTTTAAAAATAATAAGTCCCTTAAAAGACAATTATGCTACAAAAAATAGGTGAGCCAAAGTATGTAAAGTCTGATAGGATGGGCACGTTTGCCTGCAGGAGATGCACAGCATGTCCATTCATGTTTGGTGGGGGACAGTATAAACACCCTATCAGAGGTTTCTCCATTGATACACACTTCTATGCTGACTGTCACACTGCAAATATAGTATACCTTAGTTTCTGCATGAAGTGTCCTGCCTATTATATAGGTAAAACAAATCGATTATTGAAGGACAGACTTTTAGAACATATGAGAGATATCAGAAACCAAAAAGAAAGCAATGCATTAGCAATGCATGTGATGCAAGAAGTGAACACACACACTTTTAAGTTCCCGGTTCTCCATATTGTCCATAGAAATAAAAGAGGTGGAAATATTACTAACAATGCTGATGCTTTGGAACAAGAATGGATTATTAAGTTCCAAGCAGAAAGACCACCTGGCCTAAACTCCAAGGTTTCTTTAAAACCATTTCTTAGAAACAGAGCCTTGAAGCACTGATGCTCTAGTTGTTAAGTATTTTTTATGTTTTTTTTATATAGCATTTAATATTGTAACTAGAAAATTTTAGAAATGTACCCCACATTCTATACAGCCTCTATGTGTTTTTTATATATATTCATATATACATGTATATTTTTATACCTTAAGTATTATTATTTGGTGTATTGATTTTAACATGGAATTGATTGGTTGACACCATGATGCATCACTGTTTAAATGAAGTTTTAACTGCTATAATTTGTCTGATGAAGCAGAGAGGACTCTGCGAAAGCACTCACATTTTTTTCTAAATAAAGAGTTACATGCTGTGTGTATCCAGCGAGTTTTATTGTACTTATTACTATCTACATAGTACTTTGGGCACTATCTCCTCATAACTTATGCATACGGTGAGCGTGACTATTATCGTATATAATGTTTTAACTTATAGAAAAGTCTAGGTGTGTAGTATATATTGTATATAGTAGCATGGTTTATGTTCTTTCAACTTATTTTTGTATAATATATCTAATGTCACTGGTATTGTAGTGGACTATGCTGTATTTATATTGTACTAGGTTACATTTGTATGGCACTATATGCAGAGCTTTCTTCCCAAGGCCATTACTGCAAATGGATTCTGTAGACCCAATCAGACCACCCCAGTAAACAAATGTCAAATAAATAAAATAAGTAAATCAAATAATATGTGAAGAACTGGCCATACTGGGTCATCCCATCTTCACCATATGATTTGCACCCATACCTGCATTGGGAGTGCATCGGAGCAATGTTGTCAAGAGTGAAGGAAAGAAAAGCAAAGCAGGTCTGTGTCCAGAAAGAAAAGGCTGGTATATTAGGGAGTTCGCTAAATAACCTACAAGCTGTATCACTGAAACAGCACAATGTTCATGCAGATATTTTATATCGGTAAATCCGTCAACTCTGTGCTATCTTGTACCCCCGAGAGTCTCCTTTTTGCCCATTTTTTTTTTAACAAAACAAGGCTGACCGCAGACATGAATGCGCCAATAGCCACATCACTCTGTCAACCGCCAGAGCCAAACGAGCGAAGCCATCAAGCAGACAGGCAGCCAGACATAAGGACTTGCCCGAAACCTTCTCTTTTTTTTTTTTTTGGCATCCCATCATGTTTATATTCACCTTCCACCAACAAAAGGAGTCCCTACAACCCTTTAAACCACACTTAGCAAGTTCATCTTTAAGACATAGCATGTTACGGAGAAGCACCTTAAATCCTATACCAACTCTTTCTGACACGCCAGTGTTAAGAGGAACAGACCATATGAAGTTAACTTTAATACTGCATCAAAATATACCTCTCTCTCTTTTTTTTTTTTTTTGTGAGGAGAAAAGCGCTATTCTGATGTGAAGCGGGGCCGTGCTAATAACTAACAGGGAATCTTTCCAATGGCAGGAACTGCGCATGCGCAGCAATGAATGCCTTTCCCAAGACCACGACTGACACCCACATAGCTATACAGCAAAATTTGCTCATTCCTTCAAGGTCCCCTTGAAGGGAACCACTAACCAGCAACCTCAAGAATCAGACCATAACCCACAAATCCCAACTGATTCCTATACTCTTTTACGTCAGATGGCTGAAGATAACTTTCATTTCAAGGACCAGCATGGAAGCAAAGTAAACATTACTGTCGCAACAGGATATGCAGTACCGCTCCAACCTGCATGCACAGTTTGTGGATCCCTGAGAGGGGAGCCTTCTCAACTCCCCATCTAATCCGGATCAAAACTGCCTAAAACAACCAGGGAGGGAAATGGTGCCATTAAAACTGAAATATTGACCAGAACCTTACACAATAACTGCAGGAGCTGTAACTATAAATCCCTACAACCAACGGTCAAACCGCAAGGAGAGTCAGTTCCACCCCACGCTAATTAAATACTAAGTAAACTTAAACAACAACTAGGTGACCAAGAACAATCATCACCTCCCCATCTATGCAGCAAGCCAGAGCCTACACATCCTACCAATCTAACCTGCACAAAGCCTGAAACACCCTAACACCATTTGCAAGGGAAGGGGAAGAAGAAAGAAAAAAAAAAAACAAACAAAACCCATTACCTACCACCTCTGCACCTACTTCATTAACCAAAGGCCTACCTGTCTATGAAGGTACCTACTGGTCGTCCTGGACATAAACCTCTCATGTAGCAAGTTCACGCCAAAATGTGATTACTTACCCAGCTACACTTGTCTAAACCCCTTAAGCCATTCCCCACCCTTATCTCATTTCCTCCCAATCATCCCTCCCTCCATTTAAACCTTTCACCTCCCCAACCCACTTACCTCCCATTAATATATCAGACTAACCCCTTTTGAAGATGTCCCAGGACAACTTGGTTTGTTACCAAACCTAATTTGTCACATTGCAGGTTTCATAACTTAAACCACTTTTTTTCCAGTTCTGCCAAACTAGTCCGGAAAGATTTTGGTTCGTGTCTTTGCTGAACCTTGGTTTCATCAACTTGAAATGTGAAGGGACAGATGTAGATATGTTCCCATGCTCCTGGTCCAGCAACATACATTAAACCTTTTTTCCTCTTCCTTTTTCAAGTCTCAGTATGTCCCAGTCACTTGAGGCAGCCTGAGCTAACAGAAAGGGCTCCTTGCTACATCATCCAGCAGTTCAGTTTAACAGTTACAGAGTGATGCCTCTGGCATCCTCAACTGCTACACAAATTGGTGGGCAATGCCAGGCAGTTTACAAAACAGCTCAGCAAATGAAATATGATAATGTAATTTAATTTTATTTTTTTAACTCAGAGCTCCTTCATCCTCCATGCAGTATCTGACAGAAAAAGAAATGCTTTTTTTCTTAAATGGGGGAGGGCTGCACCCCTGCAGCCAGTACCATGAGCCACCTTAATATACCTGATAGTATGTTCTCAGATCTAGAGACTCTGGATGATGAAGTAAAATAAGCCCTAGAAAGCCTTGCTAATAACAAGGCTGCAGGAAGTGATAGAATTCCAGATGGACTGTTTAACATCCTGCAAAATGATGCTGTTACAATATTGATCATATTTTCAGCAAATTTGGAAACAAGCACAGTAGCCATTAGATTGGAGAAGGTCAAGTTCTATTCCAGTCCCTCTCCTAAAAAGGCAATGCTAAGACTGCTTAAATTTATTTATTTATTTATTTTTATTTTATTTTACATTTGTTTACTGGAGAGGACTGACTGGACAGAGCTGTCCATTTTCAGCGGAGGCCCGGGGAATTATTTCGAGCCTGGGAAATTATCAAGCAGTTGCACTTGTTTTGCATGCTAGCTTGATATTTCTGAAGATCCTGCAAGCTACACTCCAGCAATATATAAACCAAAGAATATCAGAATATCACCTGGTTTTAACAGGGGAAGAGGCACTAGAGATCGCATTGCCAGCATATACTGGATATCAAAGAAACAATGGAGTTTCATAACATACTTGCTTTTCCTTTACTGACTTCTCTAAAGCCACTGACATTGAGGACCATAACAAGTTGTGGTAAGCTGTTGGAGAAATGAGATACAAGAACCCATTACTTGCCTTCTGGGAAATCTGGAATGGTCCAAGAAGCAACAGTTCAGGATAGGAAAAGATATGAGATAAGACATATGTATTTAATTTATAGACTGAATATCTCATAGAAAATGCTTTTTGAGAGTAATTGGGTAGTAGAATGAAAATCAAAATTGTGTCAGAAATATTAACAACCTCAGATGTGCAGACAGTACCACCCTAATGACCAAATCAGGAAGGTGCTGAAGAGCTCATTGGTGGAGAGGAAAATAGAAAGTACAAAAGCTGGCTTGTGCAACATAAAAAAAAACAATATTATGTAATCTAACCCTAGCAATTCTTCTCAAAAGGATGGGAGAGAAATGGAGGCAGTAACTTACTTTATTTTCCTGTGTTCAAAGATCTCTGCAGATTGTTTCTGGGGGGTATAAAATTAAATGTCGCTTGCATATTGGAATGAAAATTATGGCAAATCTGGATAAAATATAAAGAAGAGTAACATCTTATTTTCAACAAAGGTCCATAAAGTGAAATCTGTAGTTTTCATAGTAATGTTATAATGCTGTGCACCAAAAAATAATGCTTTAAACTATGTTGTTGGAGAAAACTTTTGAAAATGACATGGCGTGCAAGGAGATCCAATCAATTAATACGTGTGAAAATGAATGCAGACTGTTCATGCCTGACAGTAAAACTAAAACTTCACTGCTGTGATTATATAATGTAAAGACAAGATTCACCAGAGAAGATAGTGAGACTAAGAAAGACTAAAAGCAAAAAAAGAAGACTAGACGGCAGAGGCTAAGATCAATACACATAATTATTGAAATAATGAAGCATAATTTGTAAGAACATAAACAAGCAGTTGTTGACAAATATGACTAGTGTACTTATTTGTAGGGTCAGAAAGAGATGGACTTGGCTAAAATGACTGAATAACAAAAATAGAGAAAGCTTCTAGAGCAATCTGTAGCCTAGACATGGAACTGTGAATAAGAAAAAGAGTTTTGAAATGCTGAAAAAAGTCACAGATGCACCAACTTTAAAGTACTATGATGTGAATAAGTCAAATGCATTGTCTGAATATATTAGCCAGCATGATATAGTTGATGTGACCTAAAAAGAGAATAAACCAGTTACCTATAGGTTAAGAGCATTTACAGATGGACAAAAAACATATGGGCAGCTAGAAAAAGAACTGAGCTGTTAGCTGTTATATGGATGAGAGAAATTCCACAAATACATATTTGTGGTAAAGGAAATCGTGTATAAAATAAATCACAAAACTTGGCAAATATATTCAAAAAATCTTTGAAAGAAAATCTCTGAGGTTACAGAGAGTATTACTTAATCTGTAGAAGTATGATTTGAAAATATTGTGCAGTGCACACAAGGAACAAAGAACTACAAATTGCAGATATTTTCAGCAGTCTAGATTAATCAGAGAGACACAGAGTTGTTACAGAAGCTAGGGAATCTTTGTTTAATTAATAAATTTATTTTATGTGTGTTTGTTAATTGAATACATTGGCTGGTCCAAGCACACTTTTCAGCCTGACATAGGTGCAAACACAAAACAATATACATATATAAAACAAAGCATATAACATAAATTGAAATACAAAGCCAAAACACTTATAATTCAGTATAAACAAGCAGTTTAAATGGAAAATATCCTAACAATAGTAATTCTATAGTTACCAGTGGGAAAAAAATAAAAATTTCATAGAAGTGCTGAAACTTGTTTGTAACTACAGGTATTGTAAGACAATTACAACATAAGATTGATCTTAGCAAAAAATCATCAGTAAGGACAGAAAGTCAGCCACACTTTTCTTACAAGGAATAAATAAGTTATGTTTGGGGTTTAATGTTAGAGAAGTGCAAATAACAGTTCCTAATAAACTTAGAAGATGACTACTTGAGAAAATAAACCACATCTGAAAATTGTAAATATCAAGAAAAGCTAGATAAATAAAGCACTGGCCAAGAATGTCAGCTCATATATGACAGATAGTACAAAATATTGCCATCTGCAATGCTTACCATAACAACAGCCCAAAAGAAGAAACACCAACATATCCAGTTCCAGATCACCCCTGACGTTAAGCCAGTACTGATCTGTTCTTATTTAAGAAAGCCATACTTATGAGGTATTATTACAAGTACTCCGAAATAATCAAACTGAAAGATACAATGAACACCACTGTGATTAGAGGATTAATGTTATCAAAAAAGGGATACCTGATGTTGTCATATCTAACAATGGCCCTCATTATGCAAGTCAGACATATATGTTCATTGCACATGATTAGTGGTCCAATGGACAGTTGTAGTGTACTATCCAAAAGTGAAGACTCTGCAGTAGCAAAAAGATATGAAGCCTGTAAGCTTGCAATTTTGGAATACAGAAATGCTTCAATATAGGAGCTCAGTTTTTTGCTATCTTAGTTACTAATGTGAGGAGATTGTAATACAAACTGCATACACCATCAACTTTATTGATGTTTGAAATTCAGTTTCGAGTAAATTAAATTCTAGAGAGAAACCCCAGAGGCAGAAATAGTACCTTGACAGAAATTGAAAAAAACTATCAGAGTTACACGCTGGAGATACAGAAAACAGATCAAGAGAAAGTCTGCAGTCTGAATCTGAAGTAGAAAACCTAGCAGTAGAACTAACACCCTACATTTGCTTTCAGAAGACAGAAAGGTGTATAGAAGGAATTGCATACATTTGTCTAAAACAAGTACATCAAATTCAAATTTCAAAAGAAAAGCAACCAGAAATGTCACGGCCAGCCTTGACAAAAAAAAAAAACAGAGCCTGAGTTCACTGATAGTCAAGAGTTACACAGACAAATTCCTGAAGGTATGTACAGTGCAGAAAAAAACTGTCTAAACTCAAGACCAGCTCACCAGGAAAAATATCCTTGTTAAATATTCCAGACATCTAAAAGCACTAAAGAATCCACACAGACACATATTCTAAGGACTGCAAGGTGAATTTAGTATTATGTCTTGTAAATAGTTACATAATTATCATTTAATATAAACAGTCTGTGACACACAAGATGAATGATATATGATCAGCAATGCATGCTGACACAAATATATCTATCTATATACACAGATAGATAGAAATAGATATATAAACAAATATAGGTAGCTTTGTTAAAAGTGAGACATTACATGTGGGACATATGCTGATGAGTTAACTACACTGAGTTTCATGTCATGCAAAGCCATTGCAAGGGTGGGGACATAGCAGATGGCTGCCCCAGGTGCAGGATGTCGAGGAAGTTGTGGTTAACACTATAACAGAAGGGCCAATTATTCCCTGCAAGCAATTATTAATCATTTAAGCAGTCGTCATAACAATCTTGGCTGTTAAATAACAATCAGTCAGAATTTGTGTGCTTGGAAATATAGCAAGTAGCTTGCACAGCTTTTTGCTGCAGTTCAGAAAAGTATTTGACTTTAGGAAAGAGCTATCATAAGGATTTATAGTAGTGTTTTGCTTAGATTGAAAACTTTTTTTTTAAATGTAAATGGCAGTTAACTATAGGAAGGAGCTAATATAACTCTTTGCTAGAGTCTGAGCAGCAAAAGTGTCTTGATGCAACACAGCAAAGTGCTGTTATAGATACAAAGAGTAGCTCTTTCCATAGTCTGAAGATCTTTTCTTCTATCTTCTACTTCAAACTAGGAGAGTGATGCCAAATGGAGGCATCTCCAGGATGCTAACTGACCTTGCTACAGCTCTGATGACATGTTGTAAACTTCTTCGAGAAAAGTTTCATTTTGGATATACACCTCAATGACACGGATCCACATTCAGTGTCTCTTGTCTTATTTATTGCCACTTAAGACATTCCACTGAGTATTAGGAAGAATAACACTATACCCATACCCATTATCTTATTTCAGAGTAGTCCTGACCCATCATCGTTGCTATACAATCACTCCATTATTAATCGTGTTTGAACTTCAATGCACTAACTCAGTCAACAGCTAATGATATACAAACAACTTACAAGTAAATTGTCACCACACCATCGACAGTAAAGTAAACTCTGCAAAATATGGTAACACTGTTTCATTTTCTCATACAACAATAACCATAATCAGCGAAGAGGATTTTGCCTAATTTCTGCCATGCAAAAGCCCCTATCCAAATATTAAATCACACCAGTGATATGCAGGTAAATATATCTGTCAGGATTAAACACACAGCATTTCTTCATTATCCTCAGAATATGCAGTTATGAATTCCCTCTGTAGAACCCATCAACCACAGTAAAACATTCTATCCCAGTATTTTTTGGACCTCTAGCATGAGTCAAGATACCTCAGACAGTGTGCACCCATCTGCTAGCTAATTAAGTAATAAGTCTCACTTGACTGGGTCAATGAATTACAAAAAGATGATATTGCACATGATGACTTATAAGACATTATTCTGTATGCTAAGCTTTCTAGTAAGAAATACAAGACTCCAAAATATAGCATGAATAACATGGTGTAACTAAACGAATCTATAAAAGTAGTAAAAACAATCAAAATAATTGTGAAGCAAAGATTTAATAAATGATAACTGTGTGACTCAACAATTGCTAAGGAAAAATCTCATTTATTCTAACTAAATTAACAATAGCTGCAAGAAAATGTTCTTACCTACAGAGGTAACCCACAGTGTGTGAAATGTTGTGCAAGAACTTCTTCTTCTTCTTCTTCTTTTGGCTTTTCCCGGTTAGGGGTCGCCACAGTGGATCATCTGTCCGCTCATGATTGGCAGTAGAGTTTTACAGTGTCGAGTTGCCAGCCCGGTGCCCAACCTTCCACAGAAGGCACACACATGCACACACTCACACCTAGGGCCAATTTAGAGTGTCCAATCCACCTACTGCATGTCTTTGGGATGTGGGAGGAAACCGGAGCACCCGGAGGAAATGCAAGAAACCACAGCGAGGACATGCAGACTCTGCACAGAAGGCACCCCAGCCAAGAATCAAACCGGAGAACCTCTTGTTGTGAGGTGAAATGTTGTGCAAGAACAATTCCTTGCCATAAATGTATTCAAAACAGCATGCACTACTGAGAAAAAAAATGTAAAGTGGAATGGTGCATTTTAATTGATTCTTATCATGCTCAAAATGAAATTCAAGTAAATTGTTTTGTTCTTTCAAATGCTAAGAATTATTTTATTCTGCCATGTATTTCTTTTGTCCAGTTGCACCATTCATTCCTAACAACACTTAGTACCAAGGATTAAATATGAAGGTTTATCACTAAGGTAGGATTCACGTGAATGCCCACCACAGAAAAAAGATTATGTGCAGTAAAACCAGCTAGCTCCATGGCATAGAGGAACAAATGCTTTGCAGATGGCTTAAGTTTGAATAGCAGCTTTAGTGCCTGCAAGAACTACTGGGGGAGGATAGGAGTGAGTGGCCATTGCCAGTTCACTGACCTAAGAGAGACAGAGAGAGAGAGAGAGAGTCAGCAGCTCTGGTTCAATAAATGGGTGATACCTAATGGGAACACTATGTGTTGCACCCCATGGAGCTCACACCTAGTAAGCCCTTTCTGAAAAGTGCATCTGCACAGGAAGCAAAGAGTAATTCCATATGTACAGACATGCTTCCCCTTGGAGGACAGCAAACAGCTGAACATGGAAGAGCCACCACAGGGGAAGAAAGGTATTCCACTTGGGGAAAGGGTAGGCCACACAACACGACCAACAAGTTGGCCCATTCCTTGCCACCCAACTCTCTCCATGGAGTGGATAGAATTTCTGTGCAGGAAGGACTCTTACCTAGCCTAAGGATGTCCAGCTCCTTCTCCTGCAGAAAGAATGGTCAGATTAGATAATGGCAGAGGAGCCATCAGGCTTGGTTCTGCAGGGGGATAAAGAAATATGAACTGAAACTGTGGTACTCTGTATGTCTTAAAATGACAAACCTCTAGTACTCTGTATATGTTAACATGGCAAATTAAGGCTAAGATAGCAATTAAAAGTTGGATTTCATTTAGGAAATTTAAATTATTTGATGATAAACATTTACTTCTTCATTTGCCTCATTACAGCCAGACTGGTATCATAGTTTAGACATGTAAAGACTTCTCCCAAGCAAAGCAAATATGATGACTATGAAAAATACTGAATACAAGCAGCATTTTGCTTGACAATACTTTTATTTAAGAACTTGCTTTTATGTCAGAGTATTATGTTAAGCAAATGTTAAGAAAAAGCTGCTATTCAACTGTGAGCTATGATACAGACCTATATCAACGAATTGCCTTGGAAGTAATGTCTTGTAAATGTAGTTTAAGCTAATCTAGAAATTATTTTACATCCATTAATGATGTTACTGTATGTCTACACATTCTCCATTATTGCAAAACGGTGGCATTTGTTTGATATTTTCTTTGCTTGACAAGTTACCATTTACTTTACATTTTAGTGAATAAATGGCCTTTCTGCAGAACTATTGGTTTAATGGTAAAAGGACAGTAGACAAAATAGCAAGCAGAATTCCTCCCTTGTCACCCCAGTTTGTGCCCTCTTCTCAAAAAACAAATGACAAAAAGTAAAAAGGCTCATGCTTACAGATACAGATGAGCAGCTCAGAATGTGGTTGCGTCCCCCTACCACACGGGGCAAACTGCTGTGTGTGACTGGAATGTATTTTTTAAAGAAGTACCATGGTTAAAAAAAGTAATGTTTGTGTCTTGGGGCTTTTCCTGGTTAGGGGTCACCACAGCGGAACTCCGGTCCACTAATGATTGGCAGTAGATTTTTACATACTGGCTTGCCGGGCCTAACACACAATCTTCAGCGAAGGAACGCCCATTCACACATGTTGCCACACAGAAGACGATCTAACTAAGAATCGAACGGGCAACGTCTAACTGTGAGGCGACAACGCTACCGCAGCACTACCACCGCAGTATATGGTTAAATCAAAATCATACAAAATACAGAATCAACAGATTTAAGCATTGTGGGTGTATTGTGCTATATCAGAATTAATTCTCTTTCTATTAATTCACTGTCTTTCAACCTCAGAGGATATCTGATCCTGCAAATAGTGGTAAAATATAAGAAAGAGCCACCTAAAGTTGAGTCTTCACTATGTGAAGGCCAATGGGATATATGCAAATAACCCATTAAGGACATACAGGTGTTTCAGTTGTATGGCCTCTAAATCCCCATGATGTTTTACTTTTTCAGGTCATTAACAATACACACAAGTTGTGCACAACTGCACATTCCATATGCTTTGTGTTTCTTAAAAAAATTGCTTTATTTGTTCTTGTGATGGGATGTATTACAAGCTAGATCCCCCACATGCAGTTTTCAATTAAAGTCTTATCAAAGGAAAAAACACGTTGGAAAAGTTCTGCATAGTAAAAGCAGGGTTTATGTTTCACATTCATAGTGCATGGCAGTGACATTTTACCTGTAGTCTATATCCACAAACCAATACTGCAACAGGCATGCAATAAATAAACATAAATTCAGTTCCATGTCAAAGGGAACAATCTCTGATTCATTTCCACTTAATTCAATCCCTCCCCATGAAGGGGGATTTGCTTCCTATTCTTCCTTACTTATTATAATCAGCTCTAAGGTGATATATATTAAAGGGAACTATTTCCCTACAAAGACCTCATGTAAAAATAATGCATTTTCACTCTCAGTAATATACATCTTAGTAATAGTTACACTCACTGTATAGTACCAATAAGCTCTGTTAGTCACTCATCTGTGCAAACAAAATTATGTTCCTTTTCAAGGCCAACTTGTGTACATTAAATGTATCTCTCAACTAAGGCATTGATGTCAATATTTCAATACTGTGCATCTGCTAGGTAGTTTGGTCCTTTTCCAGTGTGATAAAAATGGTCAGGTACTAAAGATTTTTTTTATATTTTTACCTGTTAATAATTATATTTTGGGTAATGTACAGAGTCAAATCAATGAACTACTTGACTGTGCCACTCAGGACTAAATATTTTCTGTTCATCCTCCACCCCCAACATCCATAAAAATTGTACTCATTTAGACCATGGATCTACTGCAAAAACTTTCCTGTTTTTTAATTATTTTTGCAGAAGATAAACAAGAGTCAACCCAACCCAACTACTCAAATTTTAAAATATGGCATGGCTGTGTTTATTAATCAAATGAATCTTCATAACAAACATGAAGAATATCATTTGATAGTTTGCCAGTTCAAAACACTTACAGACCTCATGATGTGAATGGTTGCATATACACAAACATAGCCTTGAATTCTGCAGCCTTATTTAAATAAATGTTTGTGTAAAATGGTCCTCCCATTGCTGTTTTGAGCTAGGAAGGAGTTGCGTAGCTTATATAAGTGGTTTGTGTGTCAAATGTTCATACCAACAATAGTGCATGCAATCAAATGTGCGGTCAGGAGGACAAAAACAATACTGAAGCGTCCAACAGTTCATCAAGGCACAAACTGAGGGAAATCTTAGAAATGCCTTATCTGTTATATATTTCCCAAAGTATGAAAATATATTCAGAACTCCAGCAGCTGATACAGGGAAATACTACTCCCTATATTTCTGAAACATGTCTTGTACTTTTCAAAGTAAAATCTTTCTAAGTTATTTATATGGTTTTTACTGTCACTGAAGTCTTTGAAAAATGGGAATACGAGGGGTAGAGGATTGGACAAGATGGGATGCTCTATATACATAAATTATGAGTAAAGTGAAAGGAGCATAGAATTCAGAAAGAAGGTATACACATTAGTGGGGGACTTTTTATATTGCTGGCAAGATAATATTAGTTGGCTCGTTGCAGAATGTTATCTGAAATTGGTTTCATATGAATGTGTTAAATAAATCATTAGCTAGTTACAGGGTAGTGTTATTTGAAAATTGTTTACACAAAATAATGAAAGAAATAACAGGATGTGAAACTCTTGGCATTCTTCAGTCTCTGTGATTCAGTTTTCTATTGCTGACATGTTTACTGTGAATTGTCTCAATAAAGGATGTTTGATTTAAAAAAAAAAACTTAAGACATACCTCAAGCAGGTGCAATACTTGTTATGTTCAAATCCACATTTTGTTTATATCAGTTCAGTATTGTGGTTTATTAGTATGTATGCCTGCAGCACTATGCAGAAGCACCAGGTCATCATGGTGGAGCAGGGGGTCACCACAACACTCCCTCCTAGAAGAGTGCTCACTGCACCCACATAAGCAGTACGTCTCTCACCCACCTCACCCAGCTCTTACAGCTTCCCAAGCCATTAGTTGAACTTAGGTCATCTGGGTCAAAGTCAGGCATTTATTTCTCTGTACAACAGACCCAGGTCAAAGAACAAAATTAAGTGGGCCTATGTCAAACAATGCCCCATGGTCATGATGCCTCTGCTGACCACATAAAATAAATTTAGATCTGACTTTAGATAACTTCCCATGTAAATGAGTGATTCAGTGTGCAACCCTCTCTTCAGTGAGCAGGCAGGAGTGAATGGCTGATTAAATGGTAATAGTAAAGTCACAGAACAGCAAATTGTTTCCCTATAGACTCATCTCTGGCTCTGTGGCATACTAGAACAAAGCCTTGACTGCAACCCAGACAGTCACACTTCAGCTATCAGCTCACATGCTTGAAGTGCTGGGCAGAGCAGGAAGAGGAAGATGTGAGGGACCTTTTTTTGTAGGTTTACCTATTGGTGGGGTAGTCAAGATGATCCCAGTCAGCCAAATTGCTCAATTATAAGTGGAGGTTTGCATGGCTGCAGGACTGTAAAATGTAGACTGGGCTCTCTAATCTGGTGATGGTAGCCCTAATAGGCATGTGGGGGGGGGGGCACAGATACACCAGGGCAGGATAAGGCACAGAACATCCTGCAGTAAAGCAGGTACTCATGTCAGTCATCAGGCTGAGAGTTAGTTACCTAACCACAAAACATGTGATAACTCCAAAGGACGATAAGGTTGATAGCCTGCAGGCAACAGGGGGAAAATAACTGATAAGAAATTTCCTGCAAGTTTCCTAGCAATGAAAATAGAAGCAACAACCTAAGTGTGATAAAATGTGAAGGCTGCCAGCCTAGCTAGATAGAATTTTGTAAATAATTCTAGGTCATTGTAAATATTAATATAATCCACAGGTTTGTTTTACAAATGTAAGAAAACTGTTATGTGCTGAGCCTCAAACATGTAACCACAGTGCACCCACCTGGAAGAAAGCAGAAATGTGTATAAACTCTATGCCTATGTTCATAGGTTCATAGGTGTGTACTAGGCTAATGTCCCTGGAGCCTTTACAAGCCTAGCCCATAGAAGTGCCCTGGCATCATGCTGCGTGACGTTAGTTCCCAGTGCCATCAAGTAGAGCCTCTGGAGTGATCCCTGGGGTGAACTTTCTATTACCCATCCACTCATGAAGATTTCTCTTGAAGAGGGACAGCAATGTGCTCTGCTTGGCATGTATGGGAAGTCTATTCCAGAGCATGGTCAGTCTCTGGGTGAGAAACCTGTCCCTCCAGCATGGTATGTTGATTGTGATAATGAGGTTGAGGTCTCTTGAGTATGTGGTGTGGAGGGATTGGGATTTCTTTAGATGTAGCATTTATAACAGAGCTGTGTCAGACATGGCTTTGTAAGTCAAGCAAAGATTGCCTCTAAATAGGTGATATGAGACAGAGAATAACTGGAGTCTTTTGAGTCTGTCCATGTAGGACATGTGTCTAATGCCTAGGAGCCTCTTCATGAGGTACTTCTGTGGCCTCTCCAGCTGTTGCAGGTGTCTAGTGAGGTACATGCCAAATGAGGCATTATACTCGATGACTGGCCTAATGAGGGAAGAGTAGAGAGAGATGATGACCTCTTTCTTCCTGGATGCAAATCCCTTGGTAATGAGATGTGCCACATAGAAGGATTTTCTGACCACAGTGGCAATCTGGTGGTCAAAGGAGAGGTTGCTGTCAACCTGTGTCCCCAGATCTCTTATAACGCCTTCAGTGTTCAGTGGGCTCCCATTGATGTGGTAATTAGTGGGAACTGAGTTTTTACCAAAGGGGATGACAACACATTTTTTGGCATTATGCTTAAGGCCATGGTTTTGACACCAGTCATTGGTCTCAGTGAGGCCTTTCTGTAGGATGTCTGCATCACTTGGGGAGTTAATAATGGCTCCCAACTTGCAGTCATTTGTGAACTTGGTCAGCCAGAGTCCCTTTGTGTTGGCCTGGACTTCTGAGAAGCAGATGCCAAACAGGGGAGGACTCAGGACCAATCCCTGTGGGACTCCACTCGTGACTGGTGGGCAGTCTGACTGGGAGTCTACTACTTATACAGTGTGTGTTCTATCTGTGAGCCAATTTGCAACCCACCTAGTGATATAGGAGTTGATGCCTAGTTTGGTGAGTTTATCAATAATTCCTGAGTGAGGAATGGTATCAAAGGCCTTGGCCAGATCAAAGTAGGGTGTATGCACTGCCTTACCTTCATCCACAGCCCTGGTGACTGACTCAAAGAAGTCAGCCAGGTTGAACAGGCATGATCTCCCTTTCACAAAGCCAAATTGCATGGGGTCTAGAGTTTGGAGATTTCCTATATCTTTGTTAATCAGGTCCATGATTATGCACTCCAGAGCTTTACATATCAGACTCATCGGGCTAATGGGATGATAATCCCCAGGGTCTGTAGTTGCTCCCCCTTTATGGAGAGGGATGACTGTAATGGTGCACCATTTGGCAGGGACAAAGCCTGAGTGAGACTGTGACTGAACAGGGCACACAGATGTGGTGCGATTTTGCTTTGTAGTTTATGTAGAACACAGCCAGGTATATTATCAGGTCCCATGAAAGCTGTATTCTTGGCCTTGGACAATGCAGCTTTAACCTGTGCTGCAGTAATGCTGGGTGTCTGGCATTCTTCTGGTATTGTGATTGGTCCTTTAGGGGAGAGAGAGGGGTAAACTTGGCACTGAATCTGTCAGCTAGTATGTTGGCAATATCTGTTGGCTCAGTATAGGGTGTACCATTGTGCAGTAACTCAAAGCAAATCTGGGTATTGCCATTGAGGTTCTTGATATAACTATAGAAGGCTTTGTGATTGTTTTTAGTGTCTGCTGCAATTCTGCCTTCATAGCTGGCTTTAGAGGATTTGATGAGAGATCTCAACTTTTTGTTGAGGCTAATAAGGGAGTTTTTCCAGTCTTGAGACTTCACCTTTTTCTGCAACAGTTTCTTCCTTCTGTTGTAGAGTTTATTAATGGGGGAACCACCAGATTGTCTTCCTTTTTTTGGAGGAGAGCGTCTTGGTTCTGTTGTATATGACTAGTTCTATACATTTATGTACATGTTCATACAGTGCATTGGTGTATGATTCGGCAGTCATGCAGCTATTTTCCATTGGCATGGGTGCCATGAAGTTAGACACCTCTGGTTTTAGGAGCACAAAGACAGCTTTGGAGAAGTTTTTTAAGGTGGTTACCTTTGCAGGGAGTCTAGGTAAGATGTGGATTTCCATGATGATTAGTTTATTGTCAGATCTGACCAGGGAGGGATTGACTACTGGTGTAGAGCAATGGTCATCCATGTTATTAATAACCAGGTCAAGGATGTTGCTTCCTCTAGTGGGGGTCAGAATGAGCTGGTCCTGGGCATTGGAACTGATGAATTGAAGGAAGTGTTGGGCCAGTGTATTGGTGCTTGAGTAGTTTTCACTGTTGATGGAGGGGTAGTTGAAGTCTCCTGGAATGAGAGGGTTGGGTTGGACCTTGATAGATTCCAGGGTGCTTAGGAACATGGAGTGAGAGTCTAGGGACATGGTTGGGGACTTATAGCAGGTTATGACCTGGATCGCCATCTTACCCAATGTTAGTTGTACCTGAAGTATCTCAGATGCATTATGCTGTGCTACTAGTCTGGAGGTGTGCATATCCTTTATGAATATGGAGACACCACCACCTTTGGAGCTACGGTCCATGTTTTAGGGCCAAAAGGTGTGGAATGAGTTATAGCTTGGTAGTGCATGGGTGCTTTCTGCCACTTTAAACCAGGTCTCCATTACAGCACAAATGTCAAAGTTCTCCATTTTGAGGAGTGTTTCGAGCGAGTGCATCTTGAGATTTAGACTTCTAGGGTTGAACAGCATAACCCTCAGATTGCATTCATTTATAGCTGTTATGGTGGTAATTTGATCTTTGGAACACTGGCTAAATAAGGCACTATGGGGGTGGCAAGAACCTTAGCCAGTACCCAGAAACCCAGGCGTGACAAATACAGGCCATCTCTGGCAAAGCATTGAGGTCTGTCAATCATGTAGTCCCAAGCAGACAGATACTGGATCCCCTTAGAATGACATCAGAAACTTAGCCAATTGTTGAAGTCAATCATTTTTTTGTTTGTACTGTGGTATCATTCTGGGTGATGGTAGAATACTGCTCAGGGCTAGGGTCATACCTGCTTGGGCGACATAATCCGAGAACTCCACCATGTCTCTTTTCATGTAGTCCAGGGAAGTGCTTCTCAGGTCATTCCCACTCACATGGACAATGACAGAGTCACATTTGTACTAGCTGTGGAGTGACCTGAGTGCATGTGTTATGTGTCGGATTCTGGCACCTGTTATACAGCTGACTGTTATCTTCTCCTTATTCAACCTAGTGAGTGGGACATCTGTGTACCTCATTATTGAGTCATGTATGATTAGTGTATTGGGCAAGGTGTTTAGCCTTAGGGGCTTAGGTTGAGGGTCACATTGTGGAGGTGAGCTATGTGTCCTGTGGTTTGTGCTGTGTTGTGGTGGTTGAGTGCGTTTCTGTCTTGGAGGCTTCTGCTGTTTGGGTAAATTTCTATTGAGAGCCTCCACAAAGGTGGGTGTGTGGTTTGTGTTTTTTATGTGAGAGATGTGATGGTGGGTGTTCTGGAGGGCTATGTGTTCCATGTGGTGTAGTGCAGGTGCTGACCTTCTTCTCTTGACCAGCTAGTCCGGTCTTGGCTGGAGAGTCCGTAGCTTCCAATTTGGTGATATAAGTGCGTCTCTAACAAGTCTGAGTGTTGGGAGGTAAGAGGAGAGGGTTGTCTGTGTATATGAGGCAGTTGCTACACTGCCTCAGAATCCTCAAGTGCACCAGGCTAATAGGAGAAAGCACAGGGAACTGCCCTTTAATCATACCAGGAGGGGTGGTCATAACTACTAAGTACTTTGAGCAACCTATCTGTCCCTGGAGGAGTGGTTTCAGCCCAGAAATTAGTAGTTTATTGGCCATTTTGGGCTAATTTCTATCTCTTTTATTTCCCTGCTATAAAACCTGCATTAACGTGGTTTTGCAAGCCAGGCAATGTCGGTTAGCTAGGGTATAACTATTCCCAGCTCCACAAAGTCTACTCTTCAATTTTTCCCTTGGAACTAGACAAACTTTCAACTTAAGCACGCAAACCATTCACTTCTCATCCCAGCACTTGCTCAAAACTCATAGCAAGCACTAATAAACCTTAGCACTAGACCCCCCTATACTGTAGAGAAGGACAAGGCTCTCTATCCGACCTTACCAGCCAATCAGTAAAACAGTTCACTGTGCCTATCCAGGCATGTCCAAAGAGCAGTTTCAGGTCTACTCTCCAGTCTAACTGGTGAATCTGGGCATTTTGAGGCAATTTTACAATTGTCTCATGTTCACAGACAACCCTTTCCTCCTTCCACCAAACACTAATACATGCTAGAGATGCAAGTATACAGCCAAACTGGAGGATAAGCTCTCTCAACCCAAGACTGGACCAGGCAGTCAAGAGGAGAAGGGAATTACTTGCATCACATCACCAGTCTCACATAGACGTATGAAACCAGCACCGGCAAAAAACACACATAAATACACAAAAACATTCTCGGAGGATCTAAATAAAAATCTGCAAAAGCAACAGAGACCTCCAAAGCAGACATCCAAGCAACCTCCACCCCCCCAACACAAACCATGAAACACATACTTCTCAAAACCAGTGTGCCATGCAATCACAGCCCTTAAGGCAAAATAACATACCCAACACACTAGTAATAGGTGACTCTATAGTCAAGCACACTGACGTCCCACTCACTAGGCTGAACAAGGGGAAGGTTACTGTTAGCTGCCTGTCGGGTTCCAGGATCCACCACATAACACAAGCACTCAGGTCACTCCAGAACAAGTACAAATATGACTCTGTCATTGTCCATGTTGGTGTGAATGACCTGAGCCATACCTCCCTAGACTACATGAAAAGAGACATGGAGGAGTTCTCTGATCACGTAGCCCAGGCCGGTATGACCCTGACCCTGAGTAGCATCCTGCCCTCACCAAGAATGATACCACAGTATAGAGAAAAAATTATCAATTTCAACAATTGGCTAAGCTTCTGGTGTCATTCAAAGGGGATCCAGTGTCTGTCAGCCTGTGATGACATGCTCGATAAGCCATGCTGCTTCGCTAGAGACGGCTTGCACCTGCCACCCTTAGGCTTTCGAATACTGGCCAAGGCTCTTGCCTCCTCCATAGTGCCTTTTTTAGACAAGGCTCAAAAGACAAACTCACTGCCGTAAATAGCACAAGTAAAAAAAACTGAGGGTAATGCTACTCAATGCCAGAAGTCTAAACCAGAAAAATGCACGCACTCGAGGCACTCCTCAGTATGGAGAAAATCGATATATGTGCAGTAACAGAAACCTGGTTTAAGGCTCCAGAGAGCACCCCAGCACTACCAGGCTTCAACTCATACCATGCATTTTGGCCACAAAACCCGGACCGAAATACAAAAGGCAGGGGAGTATCCATTTTCATCAAGGATACCCACACCTTCAGGGAAGAGGCACAGCACGATGCTTCAGAGATCATCCACGTGCAACTAACAATGGGCAAAACTGCTATCCAAATTATAGCTTGCTACAGATCACCCACCATGTCCCAGGACCCCCACTCCGCATTCCTGGAAACACTGGGAAACATAAAGGTCCTACCAAACACCCTGATATTGGGTGATTTCAATTACCCAAACATTAACTGGGAGAACTACTCAAGTACAAACTTCCTTGCCCAACATTTCCTAGAATTTATAAACTCAAATGCCCTGGATCAACTGGTCATCACCCCCACCAGAGGTGACAACATATTGGACCTGGTCATCACCAACATGGGCGACTGGTGTTCCACACCAGACGTCAATGCCTTGTTAGTTAGATCTGACCATAAAATAATCACTTTGGATATCCACATTCTGCCCCACCTCGCGGTCAAAGAAACCACCGTGAAAAACTTTTCAAAAGCAAACTTCACATTACTTAAGACAGAGGTGGGAAGTTTCAAAGCTCCCATGCTAAAGGATAACGCTGTCCAAGCTGCAAAATCCTTTACTAATGCACTCTATGGGCACCTACAAGAATGCATGGATCATGCTATCCCAAACAAAACCAAGACTCACTCCTCCAAGAAAAGGAAACCAGTCTGGTGGACCCCTGCCATAAACAAGCTATACAATAGAAGGAGGAAACTAGTACAGAAAAGAGTAAAATCCCAAGAAGGGAAGACATCCCTGATCAGTATCAGCAAGAAACTAAGTTCCCTCATAAAATCATTCAAGGCTAGCTTCGAAAGAAAAATTGTCATGGACTCCAAAGATAACTACAAGGCATTCTTTAGCTATGTCAAGAATCTAAGTGGCAATTCTCAGATCTGCACGAAGGTAGTGCAGAATGACACAAAATACACTGAACCATCTGACATCCTGGCAGGCATGTTCAGTGTACACTTTACCCCCTCTCACCCCCAAAAGGACCCATAACTATACCAGAAGAATGTAGTGACCCCGAAATCACAGACACTCAGGTTAAAACAACCCTCTCCAAAGCCAAAAACACAGCATCAATGGGACCGGATGGTGTCCCAGGCTGCATCCTACACAAGCTCAAAGACAAACTAACCCCTCACCTAAAGACACTGTTTAAACTCAGCCTCTCCACAGGCTATGTGTCCACAGAGTGGTGCACAGCAACAGTTATTCCACTCCATAAATGTGGAGCCACAACGGACCCTGGGAACTATCACCCTATAAGCCTGACTAGCTTGGTCTGCAAAGCTATGGAGTGCATCATCATGGATCTCATTAACAGAGACATTGGGAACCTCCAAACACTGGACCCTACCCAGTTCAGCTTTGTTAAGGGCAGATCATGCCTCCTAAACCTGGTGGACTTCTTTGAGACAGTTACCAAGGCTATAGATGAGGGAAAGGTGGCCCACACAGCCTACCTAGACCTTGCAAAGGCCTTCAACACCATTTCCCACTCAGGTATTATAGACAAGCTCACCAGCCTGAACATAAACCCCTATGTCATGAGATGGGGTGCCAACTGGCTCATGGACAAAACCCACATGGTAAGAGTTGTGGGAGCTAGGTCTGACTCTAAACCGGTTACAAGTGGCATTCCCCAGGGCTTAGTCCTAAGACCCCTCCTGTTCTGCATATACTTCTCAAAGGTACAGACAAGCACAGGAGGACTATGGCTGAACAAATTCATAGACAACTGCAAACTAGGGCCTATAATTGCCTCTCCAGCTGACATAGACATCCTCCAAAAGGGTCTCACTGAGACAGATACCTGGTGTCAAAACCATGGCCTCAAGCTAAATGCCAAAAAGTGCATAGTCATCCCCTTTGGAAAAAACAAAGTACCCACAAACTATCACATAGGTGGTAGCCCCCTAAATACAGAAGATGTAATAAGGGATCTGGGGACCCAAGTAGATAGTAACCTCTCCTTTCATAATCACATTGCCAAAGTGGTTAGAAAATCCTTCTATGTGGCCCACCTAATCACAAAAGGGTTTGCATCCAGATCGAAAGAGGTCATTGGGCCCCTCTATGCTTCACTCATCAGACCCATCATAGAGTACAATGCCCCATTTGGGATGTACCTTACAAGACGCCTGCAACAACTGGAAAGACCACAGAAGTACCTCACCAAGAGGATCACTGGCCTCAAGCAGATGCCCGATGCAGCTCGACTGAAGAAACTCCAGCTGTACTCGGTTGCATACCACCTACTCAGAGGTGATCTCTGCCTGACATACAAGGCCATGTCCAACCCAAAATTGATGGACATGCTCCACCTAAAGAAAACCATATCCCCTTAAGCCACATGCTCCAGGGATCTAAATCTCACCACAACAATAAATAGGATGTGCTGGAAGGATAGAGTCCTGTCCCAGAGACTTCCCATGCTCTGGAACAAGATTCCAATCTACATTAGGCAGAGCTCCTCGCTAACAATCTTTAAGAGAAACCTTGACAAGTGGATGGGAAACAGAAAGTTTATCCCAGGGAAAACTTCAATGGCTCTGCTGGACAGAGTCACAGAGAACTAATCTAAGGGGGCGGCGAAAGCCAACACATTCTGGCTAGGCTTATAAATGCCTTTGGGCAGATAGCCTAGTACCTACCTATGAACCTATGAACCTATGGAGCTATTTCCGTGAAGAACAACTAGTACTGATGACACTTAGGTGTGCTACAATGAGTACTACAAAAACCTGTTGAAGTGCAAAGCAATTAAGCTATTTGAAGTGCAAGAAAGAAAGAACTAGCAAGATTCATGGGAAAAACTAAAGAATAGGCTTCTGGCACCGGTAATAGATTACCTCAGCTCAGTGCCACTAGGTGAAGTTTAAACAAGCATAAACTCGTGCAAACACAGACTTTTAAACCAGAACGTTGAAAGGGATGGTAAAACTGCCCAAACGGCCAATAAACTACAATTTCTGGGCCAGAAACTACTCCTCTTGTGGTAGATAGGCTACCTAGTGCTTAACACTCCAACTAATAAGCTAGAAGACTTCCCTCCAACACAGAAAGGCTGGGGGCTCAGAAGCTTACAAACAGTCCTGGATACAGCAAATCTGTATCTGGACTAGACTAGTTACAGGAAAGGCAGGAAACAAGTGCAAATGCAGGCTTTTAAACCAGAAAGTTAAAAGGGATGAATAACTGCCCAAAACAGCCAATAAAATACAATTCTGGGCCAGAAACCACTCCTCTTGTGGTAGATAGGCTACCTAGTGCTTATCGCGCCCACTGATAAGCTATAAGGCCTCCCTCCAACCAACACAAAAAGGCTTGAGGGGGGCTCAGAAGCTTACAAACAGTCCTGAATACAGTAAATCTGTATCTGGATTACACTAGTTACAGGAAAGGTGGGAAACAAGCTTAGAACTTTTTTTTTACAGTAAAGCAGCTAAAACAGCAGTAAAAACAACTCAAATGCAGTGCAAGCTATCACACTTGAGTGTGTAGCAATATTAAAGCAAATACAGTTTAAATAAATGCAATTAAAGTAAAAACAACTAAAAACAACTGCAGAAAGCAGTAAATTAGGAAAAAATCAAAATGGGGGCAATTAGAGTATCTCTTTCTCTTTCCTGATTCTCTTGCAGTCTGCATGATGCCAAAACTGGATCCATGGAGCTTAAACAAGCACAAACCCATGCAAATGCAGGCTTTTAACCCAGAAAGTTCAAAGGAATGGAAAAACTGCCCAAATGGCCAATAAACTACAATATCTGGGCCAGAAACCACTCCTCTTGTGGTAGATAGACTACCTAGTGCTTACCATGCCCACTGATAAGCTAGAAGGCTTCCCTCCACCACAGAAAGGCTTGGGGACTCAGAAGCTTACAAACAGTCCTGGATACAGCAAATCTGTATCTGGGCTAGACTAGTTACAGGAAAGGTGGGAAAGAAGCATAAACACAGGCTTTTAAACCAGAAAGTTGAAAGGGATGGAAAAACTGCCCAAACAGCCAATAAATTACAATTTCTGGGCCAGAAACCACTCCTCTTGTGGTAGATAGGCTACAGCAAATCTGCATCTGGACTAGACTAGTTACAGGAAGGGCAAGAAACAAGCTTAGAATTTTTTCTTTATAGAAAAGCAGCTAAAACAGCAGTAAAAACAATTCAAATGCAGTGCAAGCTAGCACACAAGTGTGTAGCAGTATCAAAGCAAATACAGTTTAAATAAATGCAATTAAATTAAAAAATGACTTAAAACAAGTGCAGAAAGCAGTAAATTAGGAGAAAATCAAAATGGAGGCACTTAGAGTATGAGAAAACAATGCCAGCAGATATATAAATAAGTCAGTCAAGCAAAAATTAAGACAGTGCAGAGCTCTGAACAGTTAAAAAGTGCAAAAATATATACTTAAATCAGGCTACTAACAAGCAGTAATAAGTACAGAATAAGAGCACTTGAACACTTTTAATGCACACAGAATAGCGAACTAAGGTAATAACGAAGGTAGAAGACAGTTACAGTAAGAGCAGCTGAATAAATTATTTTTTTTTTGCTAGTGGAGAGGGATGGAATACAGCACAATTAAGAGACTACAGGGGCTGTCCTTCCCAAATGCTCTTTCTGTACACAGTAGATAGAGCTGAAGAGAAGGGACTGGTAGGAGTGTCTGAAATCAAAATATGATCTCACTGTATTCAGTTGAGTGGGCAAATGAGATGGACCCAGGAGGTGTGTTCAAACACAAATTTACAGGTGGGGCAGGCAATTCCAAAGCCAACAAGATTAATACCACAACAAGAACAGGGAGGGAGGGTGAGAAACTAACTGTAGAGAGACAGAGATACCACAATATTCAATCAAACAAATAAACAAAAAAATAAATAAAATGTAGTACTATCTGTAACACTGCAAGTTTATAATTCACTCAGCTTGTAATACAGATGATTGCAGGTAGATAACAGCAAGCCACACAGCTCAAATATTGAACAGAAATAAATTCACAGATATGTGACTAACACTTATAAGCACAGAGAAACCCTCTAGGCTAAGATTTAAAAACCGAATATCAAAGAAGTGAAAACAGCAATAACCACCAATGAAACCAGTTTGCTACACTTGTAGTAAGCTAAATGCAGAGAGACAGAGAGACCACCACATTCAATGATACAAATAAATAAACAGAAAAATAAAATGCAGTACTATCGGTAACACTGCAAATTTATACTTATCTCAGCTTGTAATACAGCTGATTGCAGGTAGATAGCAGCCAGCCAAACAGCTCAGATATTGAGCAGAAATGTATTGTATGTTTTCATGGTAGAAAACTGGGACATATAGATTTAACTTGCAAACTCTAAGAAAATAAGCTGATAAAAAAAGAATTTTATGACTGCGTGTGATCTCAAGCTAGGAGACAGGATGTCTGGGCTAGGAGCTTCTTTTTATTGTCATAAGACAGAGATAATTACTAGGTTTCACATATAAAGTGTCTTTTATTGCTGTGACTTCCTGGCAGCTCCAGATCACAAAGGAATGTTCAATTTTAAGTTCTGTGAGCCTGTGAAACTTAAGCAGAAGTGACAAGAAGGATGTAATCTGAAATGACTTAGCAGTGATGTGTATTATCAATTTAAGTACTATCTCAAGAAAAAGAGATTGCATTTTGTATTCGCCTTCAGACTTAAGAACTCACCAGCACTGTGCCTTGCTCTGCATGTAAGTTGTTTATAACAGTATTTCTTTTAGAGATAGATAGGAATATAGCAAGATTAGTCTAGCAGTTTTCTATGCTTCTGTCAGACTGTCCTACAATGTTGTTTTAAAGAATTTCTTGGGATTTCTGAACTCTCTATTGTCACTGTGTTGAATCAATGAGTATTGTCTTGTGTTTTTATTATTTATTATTAAATATTTTTAAACCTTTTAACCGTGGCTGTTTTATATAGAGATAATTTAAGCTCTTAGAGTGCTTGCATGTATTTGGTGATACTGTACAAGCCACTCCAATAGCCTTGCTGTTCATCACACTTACTATTTGGATAACAGTAACATTGCACAGTAGAATTGGACACCCTATGGTAAGGGCCTTTAGAGTAGCTGATATGAGTAGTTGGTGGCAGTGGTTACTACCTTATAGCCTGGGCAGAAGGGGGGCATAGCTAGTGAACCTGTGCCAGCCTTCCCCAAGAGTGCCTGTGTGTTTGTATATAAATCAAATCTCAAAGTGTGTTTGTGTTAGCTACTTGGGCAGGGACACAAAGCACTGGTTGGACAAAGAGGGTGCTGGAGGTTTTGACTTGACTACTTGGCTGAGATCTGAACCCTATAGCTGTGCCAGTGGGGAGTCTTATTGGAAATCTGGAGAGAAAGCGAGAAACCAGCTCCAGACTGTCTGTGATCTCTGTGTGCTCTTAAGGGAAATTGTATTTTACTGTGTGTGTACTTGTAATTCTCCCAATGTGGACACTCATTACTGGGCCAGTGCATGGGCATCACATGTTAATCGTTTGGCAGTGGTAGGATATCTACATCAAATATTAATTGTTTGATAGTTGTGAGTTAGCCACCTCACATATTAATTGGCTTGTAGTGGTGTGGATAGTGAATTCCTATAGCTTGTGTACAGTGATCACTGAAGGTGTTTTTGTACTCTAAATCAGCCATGCAGTGAACATTCAGAAATCAGATCACAATTGTTTTATTTCTTTTGCTAGCTTAGTTAGTCAGGGAGAGCAGGCAAGCATGTCAAAAGAGGAGAATGGCAAGCTGCCAAGGAGCCAGTTGGCTGAGATGTGCCAGGCTAAAAGACTAGTGTATGGACACCTGACTAAAGCAGACATGATTGCAGCTTTAGTCACAGCTGTATCAGAGAATAGCAACCGGGAGGATGATCAGACTGGCTATGGAGATGTACCACACTCAGAGAATGGACAGCTCAACCTTTCTGCAGAGGACATATAAATCCATCTAGAGCAGCAAAGCCTTATTCTAGAGCTAAAAAGACTTGAGTTGGATGTAAAGCATTTGGATAAAGAAGCAGCAGAAAGCCTGAACTGTCTAGAGAGTGAGGAAAATGAGAAACTGTGATGTCTGCAGGCTGAGAAGAATGAGAAACTGCTGTGACTGGAAGCTGAGGAGAAGGAGAGGCAGAGGCAACATGAAAAGGAGATGCTGACTCTTCTCCAGAGTCATGGTGGCAATGGGGAAGGGAGTAACTAAACCCCAGAAGCAACAAAGGTCAGTAAATTTCTTCCACAGTTTACAAAGGGGGATAATTTTGATAGTTTCATTCATATGTTTGACGGGGTATGTAAACAGTATGATGTTAACCAAAGGCTCTGGGTATGGTTCCTGACCACCTTACTCCATGGCAAAGCTGTAAATGTTCTGTTCAAACTATCTGATGTTGACTTTTTAAACTATAATGTTGTAAAGAACTGTTTGCTAGAATTTTTTAAGCTAACACCTGAAGCTTATAGGAAAAGATTTTATGAGCATAGATGCAAGGCAGAGGAAAGTGTGTGTGAATATGTTGCTGAACTGAACACTTGTTTTCATAGGTGGGTGAGTGGATGTCAGGTCACCACTTTTAAATGGCTGGCAGACCTTTTGGTGAGGGAACAAGCCCTTAGCACTTTGCCTGAGGACATGGGGATCTGGTTAGCTGATAGACAATGCTCTACTGTAGATGAATTGAGGAAGGAGGGAGACCTATAGCTAGCAAGCAGGGCATCATTGCGCAGGAAAGGGGAACCCAGTGCTGCTCATGGGTCTAAGGGAACTCATAGTCAGCAGCCCAGAATGTGCCAACAGAATCTGCCAGTAGCAGGGGAAGCAAATAGTCCAGGTACACATCCAGGACCTAGGGTTAAATATTTTTAATGCAACCAATGGGGCCATGTGGCATATAGATGTCCACGGAGGCAAGGTGGGAACAAAAGGTGGGAGAGCGAGTAAGTGGGAATGACAAAATGCAAATAGTAGGTTGTCTTGAGACAACAGGGGTACCAAACTACCATCCTGCAGATGTCCTAATAGGGAAGGATTTCATAAGGCAGTATCATGTGTTAATGCAGTTACACGCAGTCAAGCTTGGAGACAAGCATTTGGGTCTGGTAGCCTGGGGGAGACCCAGTCAGACCGTATACGTGTAGCCAGGACTGGTGAGGTTGTTACTTCAGGGAGTGAGCTGCCCTGTAGCAGTGAGACTGAAGGTGAGCCACAGCTGCCTGTTGGTACTGATGTTCCCTTGGACTGAGTGACTGTAAAGGTAGAGGTGAGTAGTAGTACCCAGGCTGACAGTGAGGCACCACAGTCAGAGGATACCAGACGTCCTATGGAAGGGAGCTAGGAAGGATTACAAAGAGAGAGAGTTGAGACAGGCTCATTTCTCAGACTCTACATTACAAGGCCTGAGACATGTAGCTAGTGAGGCACCTGATTCTCAAGGGAAGGGGGAATCTGTATACTGGGACAAAGGGTTACTGTATAGACAGTGAACCCCTGAGGGAAGGCTAAAGGGTGAGAGAATACAGCAGTTGGTAGTGTCTAGAGCCTACCATCTGGCACTTCTAGCCATAGCCCTTGATATTCCCTTTGCAGGTCATTTGGGCATAAAACGTACAAAGAGACATATTATTCAGAACTTTTATTGGCCTGGGATTTCCAGAGATCTAACAGGGTACTGCAGCACCTGTGAGCAGTGCCAAAAGGTAGGCAAGGCAGGAGACAAGGGGAAAGCTCCTTTGATGCCTTTGACTGTGATTGAGGAGCCATTTCAGAGGGTAGCTATGGATATTGTGAGGCCTCCGAGTACCCCAAGCTCCACATGGAAAAAGTATATCCTAGTGGTAGTAGATTATGCTACAAGATACCCTGAGGCAGTGGCTTTGTCCTCCACTGAGGCAGACAAGGTAGCAAATGCTTTGTTAGAGATTTTCAGTAGGGTAGGCTTCCCAAAAGAAATACTGACTGACAGATGTGCCAATTTCATGTCAGACCTGCTGGCTTGTCTGTGGATGTACTGTGGGGTGAAGCACCTAACTACCACCCCAGACAAATGGACTTGTTGAGAGGTTAAACTCTACACTCAAGTCCATGCTACTGGCATTTGC
>NC_056732.1:816395207-816502707 GCF_019279795.1 Protopterus annectens
ACACTGCCTCCATGGGACCAGATGGTGTCCCAGGCTGTGTCATACGCGAGCTCCAAAAGGAATTAACCCAACATCATAATACCCTGTTCAGTCTCAGCCTCTCCACAGGATATGTGCCCATAGAATGGCACAAAGCAATGGTGGTCCCGCTACACAAGGGTGGGGCCACAACTGACCCTGGGAACTACCGACCAATAAGCCTGACCAGTCTGATCTGTAAGGCTATGGAGCGAATCTTTATGGAACTCATAAATGGAGAGATTGGGAACCTCCTGTCGCTGGACCCCACACAGTTCGGCTTCGTCAAGGACAGATCATGCCTCCTGAACCTGGTGGATTTCTTTGAGACAGTTACTCAGGCTATAGATAAGGGAAAGGAGGTACACATGGCTTACCTTGACCTTGCTAAAGCATTTGACACCATTACCCATTCAGGTATTATTGATAAGCTCACCAGCCTGGGCATAAACCCTTATGTCACAAGATGGATTGCAAACTGGCTCTCAGACAGATCCCATAAAGTAAGAGTAGCGGGATCTATGTCCGAATCCAGACCAGTAACAAGTGGTGTGCCTCAGGGCTCTGTCCTGGGGCCACTCCTGTTTGGCATATACTTCTCAGAAGTATAGGCAAGCACGAAAGGGCTGTGCTGACTAAGTTAGCCGACGACTGCAAACTGGGTGCTATAATAGAGTCTCCGGCCGACATGAAGATCCTCCAGAAGGGCCTAAATGAGACTGATGCATGGTGTCAAAGCCATGGTCTCAAGCTAAATGCAAAACATGTAGTAATCCCTTTGGAAAAAACAGAGTACCCGCAAACTACAACATAGGAGGTAATCCCCTGAGATCTGAAGAAGAAATAAGGGATCTAGGGACCCAAGTAGATAGTCAGCTTTCCTTTGATAACCATGTTACCAAAGTGGTTAGAAAATCCTTCTATGTGACCCATCTGATCATGAAAGGGTTTGCATCAAGATCTAAGGATGTAATGGTGCCCCTCTACTCTTCCCTCATCAGACCCATTATTGAGTAAAATGCACCAATTGGAATGTACCTGGCTAGACATCTCCAGCAGCTGGAGAGACCACAAAGGTACCTAACCAAGAGGATTACTGGCCTCAAACAGTTGCCCTATGCAGCATGATTGAAAAAGCTAAGACTGTTCTCTGTTGCATACCGCTTTCTCAGAGGCGATCTCTGTCTAACGTACAGAGCCATGTCCAACCCAGAATTGTTCAACATGCTCCATCTTAGTAAAACCAAACCTACTCAAGCTACACACTGTAGGGATATAAACCTCAACACAACAATGAATAGAACATGCTGGAGGGATAGATTCCCTTCGCAGAGACTTCCCTTAGTATGGAACAGGGTCCCGATCTACATAAGACAGAGCCCCTCACTATCACTCTTCAAGAGGAACCTTGATGAGTGGATGGGTCACAGAAAGTTCACACCGGGGATCACACCAACAACACTACTGGATAGGGGCCACGGGTACTAGCTGCTAGTACAAGGGTCTAGGGAACTACTAAAGGGGTGGTGAATACCGCACAACGTGACTGGGCTAATATATGCCTTCGGGCAGATAGCCCAGTACCAATCTATGAATCTCCATAAATATATATATATATATATATATATATATATATATATATATATATATATATATATATATCTGCCAAAAAAAATAGTCTTTCATATGTTTGGCTGACTTTCACACAGAAAGGTGTGCTCATAGGAGAGGAGAACCTTCCCCACATTGTCAGCAGTAATCTTAGATAATATGCTTCCCCAGCATAGAAGATTGCTGTTCATGAGTAATAAGAAGGATGAAGGGGGGTAATGGTATCATCCTGATGGTGGAGCACAGTTCAGAGATATGACCAATTCACTGATACTTATCACCCATGTCATGTTCACTGCCTGGATTCCTGTTTGTAAGGAGCTGGACACCAAACAGAGTTGTCTGTGAACCATATCCAACAGCAGGACATGCTATTAGTGTTTGCATTAATGACAACAAAGCCAAGTCATGCAGCGAATCTCTCATGGAATCCATTCTATCATTGTTAGAAGAGAATGGTGTGGAACTCCAACCACCATGCATACTGCTTGGCTCTGAATGAGCATCCTGTAATGCAGTGAAAGCAATGTTTCATGGCAGTGTCCTTCATGGCTGCCTTTTTCTCATTGCTCAAATAAGTTGACATTGTATGCAATGATATAAACTGCAGATGAAATACTGAACATATCTGGACTATCAGCTGGAGGTTAAACACTTTAAATTGCCTTCCTCTATCAAAGTGATGTGGTATGCATTCTGTACACTAATGGATGGTATTACAATGTGCCCACTCCAATATTCTGCTGATTTGTGAACAGCTATATTTAGGTCAGCCAACATGTTTCAGAACATGGATTTCATAGCAACACTACCTGATACCCTTCAACTCCACTGAGTTCTGGTTTGTATACAGTGTGTCTATAGCTGAACTGTCTCTTACACAAAACAGCATGGAGAAGCGGCACAGATGTTTGTAATCCTTTTGCCATTCCAGATCCACTGAGTTACTAGAGCTGTGGGACAAATTGTTCAAGAAACATGACTCTATAAACATGCTTTGCTTTATCAAAGGATTACCTCCCTCCTCCAATGATACATACGGAATTTAAGAAAAGACCATATAACTGTGCTCTCCAAAGGTTTTGCCTAAGGATTACTTCCATCTCCCAATGATGTAAATGGAGTTTAAGAAATAAAGCAGCTGTCAGAGTCATCCAGGGGAAAGATGACCTTGTTATGATGGAATACCTGCCACAGCATATCATATGAAGTTAAAAATGTAATTGTGACATGTAGCTCCATGTGAAAATGTTTAATGGGCAGGGTGAGAAGAATATCCTGTACATGACTGACAGGGGGTTTGAGGAAAGCTTTAGTCTACATAATTTCTCTTCACATTTTCTCTTTCCTGCCATTAAAATGTTGTCAGTGCCTTGACTGCATTCCCTTTTTCACACCAGACTGTAGACATCTGGTATCAGACATTGTGTTGTCATTACTGCCTTTTGTGTTTCTCATATATTTTTTTTCATTATGTGCATGCTTTTGCAATAAATGCACACTCCCAAAGTCTGATCCAGTTCCTGCACAACATGTACTATGTTAGTGGTCTGGTACATCAACAAGCAGGGGAGATCCAGGTCTTACCCATTATATCAAGAGACCATGAGGGTCTGACAGTGGGCAATGTCTTACTAGCACTTTCTGCTGGCAGCACATATCCCAGGAGCTTTCAACGCGCTAGTGGACTGTTTGAGCAGGTGTATTCCTTTGCCTCACGAGTGGTCCCTTAATCCACGACAGGTAAACTAAATGTTCAATCATTGGGACCAATCTTACTGTGACCTGTTTGCTTCCTACTTCAACAAGTACAGCAGTTATTTTGCCTTAATCCCTCCACAGGGACAGTCTCCAAGGGAAGCTCTGATGTGCACTTGACCCCATGTTTCGTTTATGCATTCCCTCTGTTTTCTCTGATCATAAAATTAATTCAGAAAGCCAGAAAGTGCAAGGCCAGAGTGATCCTCATTGTCTGTTATTGGCCTTGATAAGTCTGGTCCCATTCATCTGGTCTCAGCATAGTCTGCCCTAGACTCTGGCTTGCAGGGCAGATCTTATCTGCGATCCTTCCAGGCATACTTTCCCTAACCTAAAATTAACCACTTGGTTACTCCAGTTCTAACGATGGTCAGAGACACCAGGTTTTTGGAAAATGTAATTCATATCCTCACTACCTCACAAAAGTCTAGTACTAAATGATTGTACCAAAACAAATGGAAAAGATTTTCCTTTTGGGCTATGAGGAAGGATTTGGATCCTTCTCGGCACCTCTTCCCTCTATTTTAAAATTCATTTCTGAATTATTCCAAAGGGGTTCTAGCTTCTCTACAATAAAAATCCAGCTTATAGCCATATCCAATTTTCATTAGGCCATAACAAGACTTCTATAACTTCATTAAAGGTATCTAAAGCCTTTTTTAAAGGAACATTTCTTCTTCAACCCCCAATAGGAGAATCTATCCCTCCCTGGGACATCAGTCTTGCTTCAAGCCCTCACATACTCCCCTTTTGAACCAAAACCTTGTGCAGATTCAAAGTTCTTGACATGGAAAACATAGTTTTGTTAGCAGTTACTTCTGCTTAAGAGAATTTCAGAACTACAGGCTCTTTCATGTAAACCACCTTATTTGGTATTTCATAAAGATAGAGCCTTCCTGAAACCAAACTCTTCTTTTCTTTTTAAGGTAGCATCCAATTCCAGTGTAAATCAATCCATTAAGTTACCTATCTTCTTTCAAAAATTTCCAACAAAGGAGGGTATGCATTGTACTTACTTGATGTTCATGGACATCTTAGGTTTTACTTGCGTAGAACTAAAGACCTCAGAAAAACAGACTAGTTATTCATTGCCTTATCCAAATCAAAACTGGGAAGGGGCTTATCAAAAGTCACTCTCTCAAGATGGCTATCAAGTTTTATTTCATTTGTTTTTGTCAAGTTGGGTCTGCCCCTTTCTGACAAACTGACAGCTCATTCGACAAAGGCAGTGGCAGCCTCTACAGTTTTTCAACATCAGTTTCCTGTTCATGAGATCTGTGTATCTGCTACTTGGTGTACAGTATATAATTTTGTGTCTCATTAAAAGCTGGATGTACAATCCAGAGCTCATTCCTCCTTCGGCTTTGCTATTCTCAGGAACATCCTTCCTTAATGTCACCCAGGAAATTATGTAGCTAAGGATTCTGTCCCATTGGTTGAATCAGATGAAAATAGTCAATATTGGATACAAAAGCTATGTTCTCAGCATAACAATAGGTCCATGTTGACCTATTTTTGTCTGGTTCAACATCCCTCCTTCCACCCCTTTCCAAAATTGTCAGCTACGGCTCCTTGCTGAATGGGTAGCCTCCATGGGAGTCTACCTATCTCTAACCTCAACAGGTTAGTTACCAGAGTATTCTTATAGAACCCATAATCTTTTAGTTTCCTGCTGGATCATGATTTCTTTAAATGCAGTATTATTAGTAATTACATATATTCTTACATGGAGCAAACTCAGTCTGAGGTAATCTGAGGATGGTCAGGGAATTATGGGTAAGGGAAGAGTCAGAGCACTAGATCTGAAGGTTTGAAGGTGCTGAGGCCATATCAGAGTCCAATTCATTGAACCTGGTGAAAACAGGACAAGACGGATCTATGGTTACGAGAGTACATAACTTTTATTTTAGTCTCTTCCAACATATCCTTAGATGTCATAACAATATCCTTTCTAATCCATACAAGTAAATCCTTCATCTTGTCATGTCCCCACAAGTATGGGTATTGCAGAACCAATTCTTGTGTGGAATGTAGTCTACTCCTATAGCCTTTGTTTTATCTTCATTTGTTTTATACCCTGAAAAGTCTTGAAACTGTCTCAAAATTTTCCACAATACTAAAGTGCCCTTTTCTGGATTTATCGGGAAAAAATATCATCTGCAAATAGAACTAATTTTTGTTGAATACGATACTGGTTATACCCGTGAATTTGTGAGTCCTTTATTTTATTTGCTAATATTAGGCCAGTCACTGAATATAATGCCTCCTTTGGCATGTATTTATCCTGACACATACAATAACTGGAACACCCACAGAGATACGTTTCTAAAAGGATACAAGGCCTAAACAACATGTTTTACATGGACTGATTCAAAGCCCTATCACTATACTCTATTCTACAGACTGCTAAGAGGTGACTTGTGTCTGGCATACAAGTTATCTCCTGACCAAATACTGATGGATTTACTGCACATCGGCATCTCAAAAGTGTCAGAAATACTCAGTCTAGAGATATAAACCTCTTCTGCAACATCAACAGAACAGTTGGAAAGGACAGGTATATCTCAGAGTGGATACTGCTGCTTTAGAACAGACTCCCCATCCACATAAAATAAAGTTAATCCCTTTCCATATTCAAGGGCAACTTGGATCTATGGATGGAAAAAAGAACATTTATCCCAGGGCTGCCCACTGTACAGTAGTACTACTAATGGAGAGAGGCAGCTCCTAAATGCTTTATTCCATGCATGTGTCCCCTCAGATTTTCTATGGTATGATCCAGTTATTCAAATTATGGGTAATATATCATTATCGATCATGGGATGTGTAAGGCCAGTGTCTAACCAAATAGGATAGGTTAAATGATGTGCAAAAAGGGAAACTGGCTAGTTTTAAAATAGCCCTCAAGGGCAGTGTTAAATAAAATCAAGAATTCAATACACAGGAGGTTCAGATTCAAAAGTTTACTAGTGTACACCAGGAGGCAAAAAACGTACGAGTACAGAATTTTGTCTGACATGAAACAGGAAGCACACAATTTTATATAGGTTTAACATTTAAGCTATGCCCACCTTACTGACGTGATATGTCACAGGGCATCTACATCACTTTAGCTTACATTCTTCTATTCATAAAGCTGTTGATGCTGTATATTTTAAAAAAACTTTTCCTCTAGATACAATACGGCCTTCCTATCCAGCTGGTCAGACATAATGTCTTTCTGTAAAGTTACTTTTTCAAGGTTTCATATCAGTTCGAATACAATAGCAGATTCAGTCTTTTAATAATCTTCTTTGTTCTCTGTTACACTTTCCTACCAGCTGCGTGCTTATCTCAATAACACATATACAAGGCCAAATCATTCCAACAGGAAAGAGCAGAAGATTTCATTATTTCACACATTTAATTTCCTGACCCAGCAGATAATCACTTGTGAAAAGCATAAACATTAAAACTTGCTAAGCTAGCATCTGCCAGGGTCGAAGGTCAGCTTTGCTTCAAGCCACACTGCAGTTTCAAAACTACTTACATTTACACATGAATTAATCCTTACTGTTATATGATTAATAGAATAAAATGCATTATATACTACTTTGCTTTTAAACTAGCATTTCTCATATATTCAAATACACATTTTTCTAACATTTTCCCCCCTATTAATACTTTTTATTCTATTTTGAAGTATGCATAGTGTCATTTCATCTCCTAACCTTTTCCACTTAGGATTTTCAGCTAGGTGAGTCATTCAATCTATCCTTCCGAAAAAATGTCATCTGAGATCAATTTTTCAATTTCAGTATCTTGGTACAAAGTTTCAGTAACAGATACATCAATAAAATCTTTGATTAATCTTTTCATGCAGGGAATTCCACAGCAAACACATGCTCCTATTAAGAGTATACCCACACAAATGGCAATCAGAATATTCATTAGGATGGAACCCAACCCCCCAAATAGATTCTGGAAAAAGTCCGTCAGTGGGTTTGGGCCTGGTTCAGTCATGGCTGATACTTGCTGAATTACCTCTAGGTGATTATTAATTTCATGCCTATTATCTGGTATGTATGCACAGCATTCTTCTTTGATAAGCGCGCACGTACCACCTCTCGCCGCTAGGGTGAAGTCAAGAGCCATCCGATTTTGTAGCACAGCAGTTCTCATTGCATTCAGTTCATCAGTCACCAGTTCTAGGGCAGAAAAAGTTGCATTACTCATTACTTCGAGAAGTTTCGACAACTTTCTCAGCTCCCAGATCGATTTTACTGCTCCATAGGCTGGGAATATTCCTGCCCAAGATATAACACTGTCACTCAAGTCCATATGAGTCAATTTGCTTTTGTCTTTTACTGAATTGTGGTCTTTCCAGCCAGCTTCAATCTTTCCAACTGGATTCACAGGTTTTTCAACTGGACCTTCGGGTTTTCGGGCTGCTTCTCTCATGTTTCGTATCTTACCCAAAGGTAATTCTGTAGTATGTCTTATTGCCGGAACCAAGTAACCCAAAAAACAACTGCCGGACCAATTCTCAGGTAACCATTTATACGCTTTTTCCCACAAATAAAATAACAGTTTTCTACTTTAGTACTAATACGCATCAGCCCTGCATGAAACATTTTCTGATCTATAACTGACAATTGTTTAAACAAAACTGGATTCTTGCGAATGTCATTCATGGTTGTTTTCAATGAGTTCAAATATGAGTCATAATTAGTATTGCAAAAAGTATTGCCATTACTATTCTTAATGTAACATCGGTAAGATATGGTTATATTACAATTGCTCCAGCCCACCTGGAGGGTATCATTTTTATAAAAACATACAATTCCTTTTTGTGTGACAGGTAAAAATAAAGCTATTTTGTCCTGTGATCTCACAGTTCCTGTCTCGTAAAGTAAATTCTCCCAAGTCTCATTTATCCCCAAAGGGACAGCAGACATTATCAGTCCTCCATATGCTGTTGGTATAGCTGTACAAACCCAGCAATTTGAAATGTTCATAGTCTCTGCATATACACGTTTCATGGCTAGGTATGTGTTAAAATTTGGATGCCAGTCTATAGACGTTTCGTCACGCCTTCCCACTTTCACTTGTGTGGATGTATGTAGGATAAACCACAACAAGAGGAAAATTGTCACAATTACAATCAATAAATGTATACTCAACAAAATGATTATACAACATCTCTGGGGCTGATCTAGATTTCTATTCACTTTGTTTTTGGCCATCTCGGTCTGGTTGTGTATCAGTCACAAAGTTTTTATCAAGTTGAAAGTTCTTTACTGGTTTGCAGTGCATCAAATGAACCCAAGACGTCCTCTCGGCCACTCTGACTGCAGTAGGCGTTGCCAACAGAACTTGGTACGGTCCTTCCCACTTTGGACTCACCCAAGTCTTCCTTTTCGTCACTTTCAGCCAAACGTACGTCCCCGGGGCCAAGACTGCTTCCACCGGTCTGGTCTGTTCCTTATCTGAAAAAGAGTTAAACTGCAAAACAGATTTATTTGTTAACAGTTTCCTCATATAACTAGCTAATGAACTGTCAGCCTCTTGCTCTGCAGGCATGAGAGCTTTCCACTGAGGCACATAATATGCTCTCCCAAAAACCATTTCAAAGGGAGTCAAACCCTTTACATTTGGAACCGTTCTCATACTCAGCAGTGCTAAAGGCAGACAGTGTATCCAATTATTTTGGGTCTCCTCAACTAGCTTCCTAAGCTTACTTTTGAAGGTACCATTGTACCTTTCCACCAGTCCTGCTGACTGTGGGTGGTAAGCACAATGGTTCTTTAAGGAGATACCAAAAAATCTCCCAAGTTGGTGGACTGTCTGGTTTACGAAATGTGTGCCGTTGTCACTATAAATCCTTTCCGGAATGCCAAATCTAGGGATTACTTCTTTTATCAGGGCTTTTGCCACTGTTGCTGCATCCGGGTTTTTGGTTGGAAAAGCTTCTACCCATTTGGAAAACATGTCTACAATAACTAAACAAAACTTTTTCCCTTTACATTTATTCAATTCTATGAAATTCATACAAATAGTATGGAACGGATACGGTGGTATAGGAAAACTTCCTTGCTTGGTTTTAAATGCCCCTTGTGCATGATGCTTGTTACAAGTATGACAAGCTGCACAAAATTTTTTTGTGTAGTTTGTGTATCCATATGTTTGGAATATTCGATTTACTAACTGTACCATCCCCCCTGTTGAGACATGGCACTGCCCATGACTCAACAAAGCTGCATATCTAAATAAATTAGACGGCAATATCGGTTTTCTTTCTCTGGAAATGTACAGTCCATTCTCAAGAATTGCACCTCGTTTTACCCATTTTTGTTTTTCTGCTTTTGTAGTAAGTATCTGCATTGTTTTTAACATGTCTAAATCTAAAATCTCAGAGGGTTGTAATTCCTCATTTAAAAGTAAAGTTTCTGAGTCTGAGGCTGCTTGCTTTGCAGCTGCATCAGCTCGCATTGCCTTCGAAATCTTATCCTGTTGTTTTGTATGAGCTACACATTTACAAATAGCTACTTTGGTAGGTAACTGAATAGATTCTAATAACTCCAAAATAAATTGCGCATGATTAATAGGTTTTCCACTAGATGTTATCATTCCTCTATTTTTCCATTGTTGTGCAAATACATGTACTGTAGAAAAAGCATACTGACTATCAGTATATATGTTTACACACTTGTTTTTCGCTAAAGTACATGCCCTCGTCAAAGCTATCAATTCTGCTGCTTGTGCAGATAGGTTATGTGGTAAGGATTGGGCTTCTAGAATTTCAGTGTCTGTAACTACTGCATACCCCACCAGATTCTTCCCTGTAGGACCCCTTCTGCATGAGCCGTCCATGTAATATGTCACCTTGGCATTATCCAAGGGCATATCTGTGAGATCATGTCTAGGTAAAGCTAACTGTTCAATTTCCTGCAGGCAGCTGTGTGGTGTGCCATCCGCAGGAGTTGGGAGTAATGTTGATGGATTTAATGTCGTACATCGTTCAATTGTCATATGAGGTTGGCTCAGCAGTATAGTCATACATGAAAGATGTCTAGCAGGAGAAAGGTATGCCACTTTTTCTTGCAGTAAAATTATTGCAACTGCATGAGGCACTCTCAATGTGAGAGGGTGGAATAACACCACTGAGGCTGAAGCCTGTACTGCCATTGCGGCTGCAACTACTGCTTGTACACAGTGAGGCAAAGATCGCGCCACTGGGTCTAACTGTGTTGAATAGTAGGCTATGGGGCGTTGCTTGTCCCCATGTTGTTGCGTCAGTACTGACGTCATATATCCTTGTTTGCAATCTACGGGCTGAAAAAAACATTTGTGATAATTTGGAAGTCCTAAAACTAATGAAGAAGCTATCAACTGCTTCAACCTGCAGAAAGCCGTTTCTGCTTCTATTGTCCATTGTAAAATATCTTGTGCTGCCTTTGGTGTCTTATATATCAAGTCAGTCAGTGGAGCAGATTCCAAAGCATAATTTGGTATCCAGCTCCGGCAGAAATTAGTTGTACCCAAGAAAGACATCATTTCCTTCTTGGTTGCTGGTTTAGGTGCTTGCAAAATTGCTGTTTTTCTTTCCTCATCTAGTATTCTACCTTCATTGGATATTACATATCCCAAGTATCTAACTTGTTTTCTCCAAAGTTGTAACTTACTTTTGTTTACTTTGTGTCCTTGTCTTGCTAAAAATTTCAATAACGCCACAGTATCTTCCCTGCATTGTTGCTGGGTGGGGGCTGCTAGCAAGATGTCATCTACATAAAGTAGAATTTGACTACCTCCCGGTGGGGTAAACCCTGCCAGGTTGCTAGCCATTTCTTGTGCAAATATTGTTGGACTCTCACAATATCCCTGTGGTAGTCAAGTATATGTATACTTTTTACCCTGAAATGTAAATGCAAACCAATATTGACTATCAGGATGTATAGGTATCAGGAAGAAAGCATTGCTGATATCTACCACAGAGAAATACTTCTGTTGTGGTTTTAGATCATTTAACAAAGTATGTGGGTCTGGCACCGTAAGTGCTCTAGGTATTACTGCATTATTTACAGCTTGTAAATCTTTGTACCATCCGCCATTCCCCATTCGCTTTTTTAACAGGAAATAGGGGTGTATTACATGGTGAATCAGGAGATTCTACCAGTACTCCCTCTTTGAGTAATGCTGCTATTATAGGCTCAATTCCTATTTCTGCATCCTTTCTCAAAGGGTATTGTCTTTTCTGTGGTTTAAAAGCTGACTTTGGGGTAATTGTAACTGGTCCTGCTGTTCGAATAAGTCCTACATCTGACTTGCCTGTTGACCAAAGAGTTGTTGGAATTTCACATAAGGCCTTTTCTTCTTCTTCTAATAAAAATGCTAATCAGCTGTCCTCGCTAGATTGCAAGTGTACAGCTGGATGTGTTTGTGTCAACCAATTCAGTTTCTGTTTCGGTATCCCTTGTTCTGACAGTTCTAAATCAGTCTGTTTCTCCCATCTTGTTACTTTTTCTCCTAAGTCTGCCCATTTTACACTTTTATTCTTTGTCAAGCTGACATATGGTAATCGATTTGATCTATATAATGCAAGGAATTCTTGAGGTAATGAACAGCTGGCTACACTGTTCCCCTCAGTATCCCAGTACAAAGTACGCAATACTAGTCTAGTTGCACGATTTCTGAATAATTCTTGCTCATATTCTCTATCAGGTCCTGGTGTAGTACAGTAGTATACAGTACAGTGTAACAAATGCTGTTGATCAGTGTCGAGGGAGGGGGCTTTACTGATGGCTATGTTCATCAGTTCCTCGGTTACTGCCCCTGGACCAGTCGTGACTAGGTCCTGGCTGTACCAGTAAAAAGTTTCACCCTCCGATCGCACTACAAAGGTATCCATTTGTCTCTGTGCCTCCATACCTTGTACAGTTGGAACTACTGCTATGCCAAATATCTGCATAAGGTCCCTGCCCAATAGGTTTACTGGACACTTTGCAGAAACAACAATTTTACTTCTCTGGGTCATACCTGAAACAGGGTCAGTTATTGCTATATCATGGGAAAGTGGTTCCCTGTATAGCTGTCCATTTGCAGCTTTTACTAGTATATAATCAGGTGATTCGGAATGTTCTGGTAACTTGGAGGGGTGTATCAAAGTCCGTGACGCTCCTGAGTCACATAAGAATTTGACTTCCCTTCCCTCTACCAGAAGTGTAACTTCCGGTTTCGTATCTGCTAAGTAGAGCTCTAAGCTCAATAATGTTAAATCCAAAATTTCACTTTCTTCATCTTCCATATATACTTGCACTTCCTCAACTCCTTCTATCACATTTACGTCTGTTTTCTGTTTATTAACTTTTCTTGATAATTTCTGACTTACACATGATGTATCTTCACTATCATATAGTCAGTCCTCTTCTCCCTTATCTTCTAAAATTACCGTTTTGTTTTGCCTACAATCCCTTGCTAGATGTCCCTTTTTCCCGCACTTGAAGCACTCACCTCTTTTTTTTCTCTCTTCAAAATCTTCTGATCGTTTATCAGACTGTTTGTTTCCCTGGGCATTTTTCTTGCCCTTTTTACCTGACTGTAATACAAATACTTCAGCTCCGTCTTCAGCAGTGAAGACTTGTGCCTTCTTTTTCTTTTTACTATTAAAATATCTTTCAGCATGTTTAGTGTATTCAAGTAAGGCTTGTAGCCTCTCTTTTCGATGGTCTATCATATGCTTTGTAATGAAGCTACTAATAGGTGCAATGCAACCTTTCAAAAATGCATTTTTTAATTGTTGTTCATACGGGGAATCATTCGTTTGGTTCTCAGGAACCGACATACTGCTATGATTATTAAAACATTCTAATAATCTAGCATAATACCCATCTATCGTCTCATTTTCCTGTTGTATGCATTGATTAATGCAAGTCCAGTCTGCTCTAGGTTTCCATTTCTCAGAGATTCGGTCTGTCAGACCTTTCACTCTGTTGTCTAACTCTGCGTCACTATGTGGGAGGGGTTTAAGCTCTGCATTACGAGGATTCCAGGTGCCACAAATCATGTGCCAATCTGGACCTATAATTTGTCTTACTACTTTTTCTACTTCTTCCCCATTCAAGTGGTAACTCAATCTCATGCCTTGTAAATCTTCTAAAAATTTCGTAAAATTAACTTTCGGATGGGGAATTCCCTCAGTAGCCTTCCGGATATCCTCCGGTGTCCATGGTCTATATACTAAGAGTGTTGGGTCCTGCCCTTCCTGTCCTGCCTGAGGATTTGGAACTTCTATAAGTGGGCATATTTCTTCCTCACCCTCATCCTGTAGGTTTCTCTCTATTTGATATAATTCTGTGTCCCTATGTGTTTTACGTGTTCGGGACCTAGTTTCAATAGGATCTCTAACAAATGGTTGTGGTCTTGCTGAAACTTCAGGATAACGCGGAGGCAGACCAGCTGGTCCACTCGCTTCATATCCTGAAAAGGGTAAGGGAGGGGGCAAGGGAGGAGGAGGGGGAGCTATCGCTATTACTAAGTTATTATCCTCTTTGTCTAGAAATAATGTTTTTGAATTTTTCAGCTTCTGCTCTCCACGATTTGCTTCCTCAATCCACCTGTGTGCCTGAGGAATGCCTAATTGGCATTGCTTTTTTGCCTGACCTCCTGCATCAGATTTAAGCTGTTTAAGGAGTTTAACTAGTGAAGTTTTATCTAGTTTACCATCAAACGCATATTTACTAACCCATTTCGTATAATACCTAACATTATCAGAATGTTGTAATTGCATGTATTTTGCGTCTTCAGTTAGGGGCGGATCTCGCGATGTTTTAGTGCACTGATTTCCCATGGCAAAAAAAAAAATGTTACGTAACCCTTTTTATCACGTGATATCAAGTTCTCAGTTCCTGTTCACAGTTTATCTAGAATAACTGCCTACCTTATTCTGTTACCCTGATCTATGACCAAATATAGAGTACTTCCTTTTGTCCCTGATTTGCAAAACAAATCTTGACAACAATATACTGTAATCTAGTCCCTGATCTAAAACAGAAAAAAGGCAAATTCTTCCTACCTGAGCCTCCGGTATTGAACTGTCCAATGTCCACTCTTCGGCCACAGATCAGAAAGTGGCCAGCCTCTTTAAATGACAATTCAGTCGGAGGTCTTTTCACCCAAGAAGAACTGTTTCGGTAACTTCTCCTGCGCAGTATTCGACCACCGGTAGACTCTGATCTGCAGCTGTCCGAGGGAATTTTCCGGCTCAGAAGGACCAAACTGTTAAATAAAATCAAGAATTCAATACACAGGAGGTTCAGATTCAAAAGTTTACTAGTGTACACCAGGAGGCAAAAAACGTACAAGTACAGAATTTTGTCTGACATGAAACAGGAAGCACACAATTTTATATAGGTTTAACATTTAAGCTATGCCCACCTTACTGACGTGATATGTCACAGGGCATCTACATCACTTTAGCTTACAGTCTTCTATTCATAAAGCTGTTGATGCTGTATATTTAAAAAACTTTTCCTCTAGATACAATACGGCCTTGCTATCCAGCTGGTCAGACATAATGTCTTTCTGTAAAGTTACTTCTTCAAGGTTTCATATCAGTTCGAATACAATAGCAGATTCAGTCTTTTAATAATCTTCTTTGTTCTCTGTTACACTTTCCTACCAGCTGCGTGCTTATCTCAATAACACATATACAAGGCCAAATCATTCCAACAGGAAAGAGCAGAAGATTTCATTATTTCACACATTTAATTTCCTGACCCAGCAGATAATCACTTGTGAAAAGCATAAACATTAAAACTTGCTAAGCTAGCATTCTGCCAGGGTCAAAGATCAGCTTTGCTTCCAGCCACACTGCAGTTTCAAAACTACTTACATTTACACATGAATTAATCCTTACTGTTATATGATTAATAGAATAAAATGCATTATATACTACTTTGCTTTTAAACTAGCATTTCTCATATATTCAAATACACATTTTTCTAACAGGCAGCTAGCCTAGTACTTACCTATCTATGAGTCTATAATGCACTAGTCTGATCAGCTGTGTGTAGGGATGCAGCACACCATGCCTCAGCTTCCAGCTGTTGTTCTTCATTGCATGCTGCTGTACATTGGGTGTCTTCACAACAAATCCTGCACATTCTGTCTTTCCTCTCTGCATAGATGTTACCCAATTTCTGTCTTATTTATTGATTTTACATTTGTTAACTGGGAAAGTACAACTTGGAACAAAGCCAATTTTCTGCAGAGGCCCAGGGAGAAACATTCCAGATGCATGCCCTTTATAATGTGGGAGGAAACCAGAGCACCCAAAGGAAACCCACATGAATGCAGGGAGGACATGCAGACTCCACACAGAAGGCACTCCAGCTGAGAATCAAACCGTAGAACCTTTTGCTGTGAGGCAACAACACTACCACTGCACCACTGCACCATCTGACTGCTGCACTGTCTTCTTGTAGATGCACACACCTCCGCTAACGTGTACCTGCTGTAATCCTTGCTTGCAGAGATTTGCTGCTCTCTGTCTACTTTTTACTTCTTTGGAAACTCTGAGGTCACTCTAGTTTCTGCATATAGCTTTTCAGGTACATACTAAAGGGAGCCCTGTACTCTATGATTGGTCTGATAAGGGCAGAGTACAGTCGGATAATGATCTCCTTCAACCTAGATGCCATGCCCTTACTTATAAGTTGTGCAACATAAAATGATTTCCTCACCACTTTGGATACCATAGTTGTCGAAACTAAGGCTACTGTCTATGTGTATACCCAGATCCTTGACCAGTGGGTTGACTCTTATGGGCATATTATCAACATGGCAATTATCCAGCATGGTTGACTTCTCAAAGGGTACAATTCTACATTTCTTAGAACTGAGTTTAAGACCATGGCTTTGGCACCATTTGTTAGAGATACGCTTTCTTGAAGAATGCTAGTATCTGCAGGGGAGTTAATGATAACCTCCAGCTTACAATCATCTGCAAACTTAGGCAGCCATAAACCTTCACCATTTGCTTCCCTTTCAGAGAAATGGTTGCCAAAAAGGAAGGGACCCAGTACCAAGCCCTGGGGGCTCCACTAGTGACTGACTTCTTGGTGGATGTGGCTTCACATATTTTGACCTCCTGGGTCCTATCATTGAGCCAGTTGGCTATCCAGCAGGTGATAAAAGAGTTTATACCTAATTTAGTGAGCTTGTCTATAAAGCCTGAATGGGGTATTGCATCAAAAGCCTTGACAAGGTTGAAGTAAGCTGTGTGCACACTCTTGCCTTAATCCAATGCTTTGGTGACCCTTTCAAAAAAGTCCACCAGATTTAATAGGCATGACCTTCCTTTAACAAAGCCGACCTGTGATGGGTCCAGTGTTTGCAGGTTATGTATGTCCTCATTTTCCATGTCCATGATGATTCTTTCCATGGACTTAAATATTAGGCTGATAAGACTTATGGGCCTGTAGTTAACCAGATCGGTAGTTGGACCTCCTTTGTGCAGGGGAATGACTGTACAATCTTCCATTCCTTGGGCAAAAAAACCTGAGTGAAGGCTGCAGCTGAAAAGTGATTCAAGTGAAGCAGAAAATTCACTTTTTATGCTATTTATTAAGTATTCCAGGATGTTATCAGAGCCCATCAATGCAATGTTTTTGGCCTTGAAGTGCATTGATGACCTGTTCCCTACTATTGGTTGGGGGGTGTGGTATGCGATATTTCCTTTGGACTATCGGAAGAGTGGGGGTGACAAATTTGAACTGAACCTGTGACCCAAAAGGTTGTCAATGACCTCCAGTTTGGTGTGGGTGATGCCGTTTACAATAAGCGCTGCGTATTGTTAGGTATTTTCCCTGAGATTACAGACACATTTGTCGAAAGCTTTGTGGTTGTTCTTTGCCTAGGAAGCTATTTTTTTCTTCAAATCTAGCCTTTGAAGTATTAGTTAATCCTCTTAGCTGTCTGCATAGATTGGCCAAGGATTGGTTGTATTGTATGCAGTCCTATGATTGCAGGTCTGTACATGTAATCTGTTTCGAAGAGACCCACACCTCCTTCAGAATGAGGAATATATCATCTTGGTATACACTCATTTTTATATATCATTTGATAAGCATGAAGCATATTTCTTGTTTTCCTGTCCAGCTGATCCAGTACCGTTTGAGACCAGTCAGTTACCACAAATCTGTAAGTTAAAACAGGAAGAGCAAATTGGTTTATAGCTTGGACTTTGTTCCTAGATGTCAGGGCTGTTTTCAGTATTAATTTTAGTCTTCTAAAACATTCCTTACTGAATTTTGTTTGCATTTGCTCATATTTTGTTGTTGATCCTGCATCATTTCCCAAATATATACACACACCCTCCTGCTCAAGTTCCTTTATATCATATATATTATGCGTTCTTATATCATCTGAGAAAGTTTTAACCACTTGCATTTGTGCTTTCGACTCCTCATTAAATCATCCACAAAAAGAAGATGAGAGGTAGTTATACTTTGTTGTTTTCTGGAAGACAAATGTAACCATGACCTAATGTATTAAGTAGACAGCTTAATGGGTTAAGAGAAGACAAAAGCAGTAACAAAGAGTCATCCTTGAATATCCCCCTTTGAATTTTTATCCTTGGGATAATAATTTGTCCTTTATCATGGCTTAACTGCAAAGTAGTTTGCCAGTGTTTCATGATCGCTGTAATGTCATCGATCAGTGTAAGGTGTTATCTTATACATCTGTAAACACTCTTTTATTCATGAATGTGGGATACTGTCAAATGCTTTTTTGTAATCTCTCCATGCCATACTTAGATTCTCCCCATGTTTTAAATTTTCCATTATGACTTTATTTAACAACAAATAATCCTTTGTTCCATATGACTTTCTTTTGTTATCCTTTTGCTCTATTGCCATGACTGGGTTTTCTTCTAAATGGCTATAAACTCTGCGAGCATCAGTTCCAGTATACAGTTTATACATTGTCAGATGGTAAGTTATTAGTCTATAGTTTTTAAGATAGTTTGCAAGTTCATTTTTAAGGAAGAGTATTGTTTTTCCTGCTGTTTACAAGGTTGGTATCTGTTCAGGATGTAGATATAACTAGTTCTTAGGGCTAAATCTTCATGTAAAGATGTTAATACTTTTAGCCAGAATTTAGGTACTGCATCTGAGCTTGGGATTTTCAGTTTAGGAGCTTTTCTTAATTTTGTTTCAATTTCTCTGGCTGTTACTTCATCCCATTTCATATCCTGTACATTTGAACTTCTTACTGTTTCTTTTACTTATCTCCATTCGGCATTTTGTTATGTTCCACAGGGTCTTCATGGGGGTCTATATTACATTACTGAAAGTTCAAATCAGCACAAATTAATCCAGCGAGATGACATCACCAAAACTACATAAAACTGAATGCTTACTTTCCCAAAGTTTAAAATATCGAAACAGCAACTGCTTCAACAAAAAACAAAAATACTTCTCTTACATTTTTGCAGGGGAGCAAGCCCCCTGCACCCGCCACCCCCCTGCAAATTATATATACCAACTCAGAGATCACACTACAGTGAGGAAAAGGGTACATTTCCCTGTCCTCATTGTACTGTGATCTCCATTCAGAAGCTCTGCATACTGTGAAACATGCACAACCGCTATTTCAATATTTTAAACTTCAGGAAAATAAACATTCGGTTTTATGCAGTTTTAGTGTTGTCATATTGCTGGATTGATTTTTATTGATTTGAACTTTAGGTAATGTAACATAGACCCCATCATAGATATTTCTCCAAAATGTGTCTATTTCTCCTTTTGGTGTTTTTTTCTGTTCCTTTTGCTTTGTTTCCCAATTCTTTATAAAACATTTTTGGTTCATCAATGAATTGCTTATTTTGTACTTTTCTTTTCTATTTATCTGCATATCTTTCCTGCCTGTGCTGAATTCTTTTTTTTATTATATGCAATAGTGTATGATAGTGTATGACAGATCCTGGTCTGTTCTGATACTGCGCATTGCTTTAATCACATCTAATCTTTCTAAGTATTTTGTCAATGTGTTCCATCTTCTATACACTTATAATATTGCTTTATAGTTTTCTCTAATAGATGCCTCCATGATGACATTTCATTTCTTCCCTTCTATTCCTTTATTGTACTGTGTTTTAATGGTAAAACTTTATCTGTTATTAATTATGCATAGTAATATATCTTATTTACATCTGTTACATCACATTAATTTCTGGTAATAGTCTTAATTGCTGTGATCATTTATTTTATCAGACTTCTGACATTTTGGGTCTTATTGACTTTCTGTAATCTATTTTTTTCATCGATCTTAATATATGTCTATCCATGTCTATTAAATCAAGGAACTCTTCCCTTAAATCATTGTATTCTTAAGTGAGTGCACATTCTTGGTTCTCTTGTTTTCTGCAAGCGTTCTACAGAAAGTTTGAGAACATCTTCCTGTGACATATTTTCTTTAGCTGCATCTTGATTCCTCCATTTTTCTTTCATATGGGAGCTCAATGACCTATCACCCCAGAATATTGATTGTGTCAGAGTTGCCACTGTTTCAGGTTCCTTCCCTTACCAAGCAAACTTTTGTACTAGTTTCCTGCTGAAGGCTCAGCAGCATCTTTGTGGGCAAGTGATCAGATGCTTCCCCTTCCACCTGTTTCTCCTTAACATGAGAACTCATTGTTCCATTACGCTGTGACTTTACCAGAGTTACATTTTCTATACTAAATCCTTCACTTTGTAGGTAATCCATAATTTCAATTTTTGTTTCTTTAACTTCTTCATTACTAATCCTCTTTTCTGCTTTTCCCCTTTGTTTTCTTATATTTGGTATTGTGAAATTTTCCATAACCAAATGCATTTGCCTGTATTTTTCTTCAAATAGCTTTGGTGCTGCTTTTTTGTATTGATTTGTTTTACTTTCTCCTTTGCATAAATATTGTACTATATTAAATCTCTTTTTCTATCCCATGTCCATATTTCTTCTTCAGATGTCTTCCACTCCACCTGTCCTTACTTTGGGTACTCATTGTTCCATCATGCTGGGATATAACCTGTGTTAGACTTTCTACACTAAATCCTTCACATTGCAGGTATTCCATAACTACAGCTTATTTTTATTTATTTATTTATTTGTTTAACTACTTTATTAAGCTTCTGTTCTTCCTTTGTGATCTTATTTTTTGTATTGTGAAATTTTCAGTATCTGGGTGCCTTTGCTTGCATTTTTCTTCAAATATCTTTGGAGCTGCTTTTTTGTATTGATCAGTTTGGTTTTCTCCTTTGCATAAATATTGCACCATAATAGATTTCTCTTTCTTTCCCTTGTCCATGTTTCTTTTTTATACCTTTCAAAAATCTCTAGGTTTTATTCTTTATATTTTTGCACTTCTTCTTTTGCTTCTTTTCCAAATGGCCAAATGTTTCTTGGTCTAAATAATGTTTTTCATGGATCTGTTGAATTAATGAACACAAATTTGCATTTGAAGCTTTTTGACAATTTGTTCTTGTGCAAATATTTTTCTTTCCTCTGATTTCCTCTCTTAATCTTTTTGAATATCTTCTGTCTGGAAATTATGGGCTTGTTGCATAATAGTGATAATACATAATTTCTTCCTTATCTTCAATAGTCCACTCTATCATCTTTATGGTTCTTTTTTTGCCTGTCAGTTTTTTGTGTTTTTTTGTGGACTACTACTTCCTTCTAGAACAGGGTGGCCATCCTCCCCTTGAGCCTGTCATAACCCCATTGTAGGAATGTTTCTGTGTCTTATGAATTTTACACTGTCATTTTTTTCAGTCCTGGTACCAGTGTTCATACCAGGATTGAGCACTTTTTTATCTTGGGACTTGTTCACCCAACTGTTAACCTACTTCTGTCCATGATATATGCTATATAAAATACAGTCTATATATCAGTGTCATCTTGGTGAGTTTTTGTTCATAGGTTGGTACTAGGCTATCGGCCCTAGGGCCTATACAAGCCTAGCCATAACAATTCCTTGGCTATTTCTTCCCACACTATTTACTTCCCTGGACCCCTGTCTAGCAGGGTGACTGACGTGATCCCTGGGGTGAAGTTCCTTTCTCCCATCCAATCATCAAGGTTCCTTTTGAAGAGGGCCAAAGAGGCGCTCTGCTTGACATGTATGGGCAGTCTATTCCAGAGTCTGGGGAGTCTCTGGGTCAGGAACCTATCCCTCCAACATGTTTTGTTTATTGTGATAACAAAGATTAGATCCCTGGAGCGTGTGGCTCTGAGGGATTGGGATTTCTTTAAGTGTAGCATGTCCAACAGCTCTGGGTTTGACATGGCCTTGTATGTTAAGCAGAGATCGCCTCTGAGTAGACGATATGCGACAGAGTATAGCTGGAGTTTTTTAAGGTGGTCAGCATAGGGCATCTGCTTTAGGCCTGTGATTCTTTTAGTGAGGTATTTCTGCGGCCTTTCCAGTTGTTGCAGGTGTCTTGAGAGGTACATACCAAATGAGGCGTTGTATTCTATAATGGGTCTAATGAGGGATGAGTACAGTGGGACAATGACCTCCTTTTTTCTGGATGAAAAGCCCTTAGTGATGAGGTCTGCCACATAGAAGGATTTCCTGACTGTTGTGGCAATGTGGTTATCGAAGGTGAGACCACTGTCCACCTGTGTCCCTAAGTCTCTTATCAAACTTTCGGTGTTTAGTGTACTGCCACCTATGTGGTAATTCACAGGTACATGTTTTTTCCCAAAGGGGATAACTATACATTTCTTGGCATTGAGCTTGAGCCCATGGCTCTGGCACCAAGCATCCGTTTCTGTAAAGCCCTTTTGTAGAAACAGGATACATCTCGTGAAGGTACTCACCAAGGCATGAGAATGAATTCAATTCCAGCAATATTACTCTCCTTTTCTTGATTTTATCATCGCTCCATTCAGACTTCACATAGGTGGAGTCCGACATTTATGTTAAGACTTCCACTGTGGCATGTGTAATTCATACACATTTTGGTAGCCTGAGGACTTACATAGGTGGCTGTTCAATTCTAGCAAAGGACAACATTATGTGCATGTGCTGATATAACACAAACATCATTACATCAAGTTATTTCTCTCCATTTTTATGTTGGGCAAACAATTTTCAACACATTTTGTGATTTCAGGCAGTTAAACAGGTACTCTGGGATTCTTGTGGTATAAGTGCTCCTCTGGCACGTACTGTGATTGCTGACTTGCATAGCATATCTACACAGATAGAGTGTGTCTTGAATATGGCACTGTTTGTGTACAAATCAATGTGGACAGAAAAGATGTGGTTTGAATCTGGGACTGTGTGTATAAAACAATGTGGACAGAAAAGAGTGGCTTGGCCAAGTAACACTGATATTGGATTGGCTCACAGTTGTGTGTACGTTAATATAGCTGCTTCCTTTTCATCACTATGACAAATTTTTAATCCATAAATTAACATCAAAAGTCCTTTCTTACTTCACACCTTGATTTCTATTATTTGTGACAAGCTTCACTATTATCTCCTGTTGCAGACATAGTCAATAGACAGCTCTGTACAGTGTGTAGCATGATCGATAGGGGTTCGAATCTAGTAACATCTGTCTGTCACATAACTGTGTCAGATAGGAGTGGCTTAGGCAAATAAAGTAGTTATGCAACAGTCATACAGCTACATTTTAAGGCATCACACTAAAAGCTCGGAGATCCATACTTATTACAATAGGAGTCTGATGTAATCTCTTCAAGGATGTTCTTCATAACACAACCAATATGCCTCTTTCCATGGCAGCAATGATTGATACACATCTCTGTTAGATCTGCCTTAGTATGTGTCCAAGTCTGACTATGCAAATACTGAGAATGTGCACACAGGGATTACTTATCTTCCAAATAAAAAAATGCTCTGTGTTGCATGTCTTCATGCAAACATTTATATATTACTATAATTATTTTGTTCACACTTAGAGCTTTATAAAACATATAACATTTCTTAATGTGTGGCATGCTGAAAAATCAGCAGAAAGTGTCAATGGGCCTGTGTTATGAGATTTTTTTTGTATGTTTGTGTTGTTTAGTTGATGTAATTTCTTCTGAGCATGCCCAGTATAGTGATGTAGTAGATGTGTGCCATTTAACAAAGAAAACTTTAATTACTGAATGTTATGGAATATTTAATGTATTTCATGTTCTTGGTCAGGACTTAAGTAAATATATAATGCTGGCTTTGCCAATGTTTGCGTAATGGAATTGGTGACCTACAGGCAGAGTATAACAGCATTTGTCACAGGCCAGTGTGCATTTGGTGTATATGCAAAGAAAATGTACAACAGGTGACTTACTAATACATGTTAATGATTCACCTGTGTGTGTTGTGCTTTATTGTAGTATCATACAGTTCTTATTATTGATTTTAACAAGGCTTATTTCACGATTATATATCAATGAAAATATGCTGCCTTCAAATCTGTAGTTTAATACACTTACCCCAGGATTTACTAATCTTCCGTGTAAGACTAGATTAGTCTTACACGGAAGCGCCAGTCTAAGAGTATGATGGCAGCGCACCATGCATATTAATGAGGGTGCGCTGCCTCAACTCTAAAGCTTACACGGAGCGTGGACGAGTGTTGGGGGCTTATCAGACTGCCGAGCAGTCCAAAAATCCACGCCCCTGCAATGAAGAAATGCCACAATTTCAAGTTACATGAGCGAGTCCGCTCACATGTGCACAATGTAACACTACACTCCGCCAGATGTTAAACAACTGACAAAATTAAAAATAGAAAGATTTTTTTTTTTATTTCATTCGCTATAGCTGCCTGTATTGCACGTGTTTGCACGGGTTTGCCCATTGCTTAGCTACAGTTAGCAGCTTAAACACCAGAAGAGGATAATAAGAAAAATATATGCAAGCTAAGCAAAATAGTGATAGTGTAATGGTTAGAGCCTTCACACAAAGAAGCGGCATTCCTGGTTCGAGTCCCACTACTGCACATTCCATTTTCTGTTGTAAATCTGTATACAAAAATATTTCCTGACATTTTTTATGTATAAGTTTTGTAAAAAGCATTGAAAAGTTAAATGTAGTAGTGAACAAATTATATATATATATATATATATATATATATATATATATATATATATATATATATAAAGGTGAAATGGTTATGCATTCTGAGGCATGAGTACCCTATTTTAAGCAATATAAAGTACTGCTAAGCACATTTTACCAGTATTGGGCATACTTAAATCCAATTGCTCATAGCTGCGCACCGCGTTAACCAGCACAACAACAACATATTTACGCATAGCTGTGCACTGCGCTAACCAGCACAACGTCGGGCAACATCGAGCAACATTGAGCAACGTTGGGCAAAGTCGGACAAAGTAGAGCAAAGTCAGTAAAACACGGCCACACCTCCTTTATTTTACCTTAACCAGTCAGGTCTGCCCAGTAGGAAAATAAAAAGCATTAACAGGGCTTGAACTCAGGATACTGTGCATTATAGTCACAGTATTTAACCACTAAGCCATGAGAGCATTTCATAAGCATGCACTTTCAACAGACACATATCTATCAAAGGAATTTTAAACATTGCCAACATCAGCTAAGCAGGCGTGCCTACAGCTGAGTTTTTCCAAAAGTGGCCAATCACAAATAAGTACAGGAAATGAGGCATATTTAAGCTCCACAGGCTGGAATACTTGCTATAACTGGTTGTAGCTTCCATCTGCAGTCAGCATGGCCGGTGTTGGAGAAGGCACTCGATTTAGAGTGCAATGCTGGGGCATTGAGGAGTCCAAAGTAATGGTTTGGCTCCTTGTCCACAATCATGAGGAAAGACTCCTGCGGGGCCAGTACCAGGGTACCCAATATAAAACGGAGGCCTGGAACAGTCTTGCCTGTGATCTCACCAGTGCCACTGGTGTTACTCGGACTGGTGAGCAGGTCAGGCACCATTATTCTGACCTGAAGCGACATAGCGAGGATCAACTAGACCGGTGGATCCAGGAATCCCATGCAATGCTTAATTCCCCAGTACTGAGTAAGTAGCCATTGTATTAAGTAGTTAAGAATTACTATGCTTGTCTATGCTATGGATAGGTATGTCTCAATATCACTGCATTTACTTCACAGCTGCAGGTGTCCGAGCTATGAACCAGCAAGCCCATGAAGATAGGCTGCAAAGGATGCGCCATTAGGCAGGTTAGTAATTATTCTGCATGTAATGTTATATAAAATAAATGAGAGAGCCTTCAAAAAGTGTTTTAACCCAATAAATAAAGGTGTAATAATCCTTTAATAAATGTATAATTCCTGGAGTGTGTCTGTGTCATTTTCTTTGATATGTTGTTGTACTGTTGCATTTTACAAATAGTAGTGTTGTATTAAGCAGTGTCAACCCACACTTGGGTAGGCCCATATAACGTGGATGAAGGGAGTGCCAGTAGTTTTTATGCATATTTACAGCCCTCAACTGTTGGTTTATGCCCAGCATGTACAGGTTAATCTGGCACATGAGTAGCTTGGTATTGTGTTCCCCAGAAATGTCAGTGTGCTGCCAGAAATGTAGGGAGCTGTTAACATATAACTGATACTTTCACCTGAACATATTTAGATAATTATATGAAAGTAGAGCTGTCAGTGTACCATCTTAGCAGTAGTGTGTGTGTGAGCAACTCTCAAAATATGTTGCAGTAACATCTGCATCTTGGACAGTTTGTATGTAAGATACAGCTCATGTATATAATGATCTAGCAAAATCCAAAAGCACAATATAAGGACACTGGGTAGTGTAATAATACATGTAAGGGACATATAACTGCAGTTAATAAGAATGTAACAAATGCAATTCCACACCTTAATCGGTATGTCTAATCTCAAAACATTTGTTGGGACATATGTCCTATTGGTTTATAAATATTTGCATTTATTTCTATGCATGTGCCCTGTTAAAATACCACAATATTGGTGGCCTGTTGCCATCAATTCAACCTGCATGCTGTTGTAATGTCCACTATTGCTCTATATATGCATCTGTTATGCTTGCTTTTCAACTGTTGAAAATCTGGTGCGTTGGGTTAATGGGAATACTTCTGCATGCTGTTATAACTAATTGGGAATGCTGTTGACTGTTACTAACCCATATCTTTATTAAACTCTCCAAAACATAGTTCGTATGGGATGGCCAGTCCCAGCGGACCCACCTGTCCCACCTCAGCTGGCCATGGCACCTGGCACCAGCACATCTAGTGCCCAGCCTGGGACCTCCTCCTCCATTGGCCCTGTGCCACCTTTGGGTGGAAGCATTGCAGGGGATTGGGCTCGGCCCCCCCTGTGCAGGCTTGGGCAGAGGAGGGGCACCTATCACCCTTCGAACGGTCCAGGCTGTGGTGAGTAGAGAGATTGAACGTTCTGTTGCAGAACCTCTACGTCAGCTTGAGGCCCGAGTGGCGCAACTCCTGGGACAGCCTGCCCTTCCTACACAGCCCCAGCAAAGCCACCCTCTGAGCCGTGAAGGTGCAGTGGTGACTGCCCATTGGTGGGGACCTCAGTCCCACTGTTTCCATCTGGGGGCTCATGGGCTTGCGATTTCCAAACATCCCTCCCTGTCAAAGGTGTTCACCCACCACATGTGTCATATATCGCCCCTGTATGTGTCTTGTTTGTCTTGTCTGTTTACCTCCCCGAATATACCTACTTCCCCTACCCCACATTCCACTCTCACCTAAAAAAAAAGGGCAATCTTCTCTCAAAAAAAAAAATATGCCCCACACATAGCTGCCCATTTTGTACACATGTCCACTGGACACATGAAATGTTATTTAATTGGCATTACAACATACTTTGTTGTCCTTACCCCTCTCTCAGGGGTTGAAGGTTTCATATCTACCTCCAAATTTATTGCATATGCACAGCTGTTGCTGTTGAAGAAATGGGCAGCTATGGACCTTCCCTACACCCATCCTGCACATCCTGAGCTATTTTCCATACCGTCTTTCCCTCTTTGTGCCCCTTTTTCACCACTTTCCTATCTCCCCATTTTTCTTTTTTTTCAAAGAAATGAGCACGGGGTTAGCGGGAGTAAGCACTATTAAGTAGTAGTTAGCAGGTTTGCGCGAGTTTGCGCTTGGCTAAGCAATGTGCAGCAATGGGCAAACCCACGCAAACCTGCTTACAACTGCTTAAAAGTGCCTTAGTCACTCTGTATGTGAGGGCCCTTGTTCTGCTCAGGAGCAAAATAAAACACCTCTGTAAGACTCGAACTCTGGACCTTGCACACACTACACAACATGAAGTACCACTAAGCCACAGTAGATATACATCAAGTTGGTGCTTAAATAAATATATCATGCATCAGAATGAGTGAATGTAAAGGAAAAATAGGAATACCATACCACACAACTTGCTCTGTGGACGTTGACAAACAGTTGTTGTGGGATTACATTACATGAATGTGATAAGAGAAGCAGCCATTCTAGCAGGAAATAATGTTACAGCATCACTTTACAACCCCACACAGTATCACAGCAGGACAAACACTGACATATCTGTTTAGGGCAGAGGCCATACCTCCCATCTGTCCCTAATTTTCAGGGATTTCCCTGATTTTGAAACAAATTTTAGCTCTGTCCCTCTGAATCCCTCCGAAAACAACTGACTTTGGCCAGAAAGGTGGTGAATTACACTTAATGAATAATGACAATAATTAAGAGTTGGACACTTCTTTTACTTCAGAAAAGGTGTATTAATTCATATGCTCTGAATCTCTTAATGTCTCAACTTAATGGGGCTAATATTTTAAAGGTGTCCCTGACTGTCCCTGACTTTTTCTTTACTATTCCCTGAGTCTGTTCAAATATGTACCTGAGTGGTTGAGAGGTCTGGCAGAGGCAGAAACACAGAGGCATATCAGCCTTTCTGCTGTTACACACTGTGAAAATAGCTTTGGAAAGAGTTTCAGAAGCATACCCTTATGTAGGAATACAACACTGAAATACAAATGGATGTAGCCATGTACTGGTAGCAACAACTGTAACAATGCCATTGCTCTAGTGCTGAAAAGACCTGTGTGGTGCACAGACAAAAAAATAACAGGCTATTCTCTGGCTATCTTGTGGATAGGTCCACAGTTGGGAGTTATGCAGACAGACTACTTGCCTTGATAAACTAACATGTACACAGCAACCCTGTAAGTCCAGCAAGATAAAATCCACACAATACTACTTACGCTCTCTGTACTTCAGCAACCCTACCCAAATGTAGAATACACCTGTGTGTGCAGGGTCTGCCAAGGATGTAGGTAAGCATACTCACAACACTGAAATGTGTACAGTTTTTCTGAGCAGCTCATGCTAATGTCAACACTAAAAAAGCACAAACTGTTTAGAACTGAGTAAATGAATATTCACATTATAGCAGTTCACAAACAATTCTTGTGCCAAAGGAATACATCTCAATAACTAGCTTTGTATGGCAGTTAATTGTAACAGTTGAAAAGAAAGTACATCTTTCCATGTATCTTGGGGTAGTATTTTGAGGGGTGAGTACATTTCTACACTGACAAGTGGGTACTGGAAGCAGTAACATTAGATCTGATTACAAAATGTAAATCTCTGGCTACACCCCTGGCTTCTGATATAAGAACTATACCAACCTTCTGTCTTAAACAGTGATGTCCACAGCAAACAAGGATGATCTCCATCTTGGAAAGCTGAAAGGGCCATGCCTACATGAGTCAGCAATTTATAGTACTGGGTTGCTATGACAGTGATTACTGCAATTACTACACAGCAGGCTGCATGCAATTAGCAAATGGTGGCCACTAATTGGTGCAAAGGCCATCACATGCCCATGTGCAAATTTCTACAAAAGCAGCCTGCAATCTCTGCCAACAAACTCAATCACACTATTGCAGAGACTGACAGAGAGAGAGAGAGAGAGAGAGAGAAACAGAGAAAAGGAAAAAGAAAAAGAAATATTACCAAATCATACAAAGGAAAGGTATGTGACACATATGTATTTGTTGGCATGTAGTAGATGTTATTGAAGAATATTCTACATAATGTGAGCCATTCATATGTGGCAGCAGTACTTCTTTATACACAGATGTTCTACTTAACTACTGCTATGGACAATACTGTGTGTACCTGTGGGCAGTGGGACATACCTGTGAAATGTGTAGCTCAGCATTAAATGTCAAAGTTCTGATCCATGTTATCTGTGTTCTGTACAGTAGTGTGGCCAATGGCTGTTGGGGGGATTAGCACTGACATTATATAAACATGGGTGTGACAGAGCAACACATGCATGATAGTCATATTAATGTGTAGCTTAGCATTGGCAACTGCTGTAGCAGTCTAGTATGCTTATCTAGCATTTGTAGCTATATATACCCCCCTAATGTTAGTGTGTGTTCATATGTGACACCTGTTTGTTTTGCAGCAAGGCCCAACAGTTCAGCTGTGAGGTCCAGGGACTTACAACAGTGTGGACATTGTGTGTGTATGCCACACACATACAGAGAAATATATATGTGTCATATATATTCACACCTGTATATGTGCATAGAGCAGGGGACATATTGCAACTGTTTATGAAGGGTGGAGATATATATGTTGGTGAAAGTTAGTATGCACATATTTGTATGTAGGTGTTAGTGTGTAACAAACAAGACAGCATACAGTGCTGGTATATGACATGTGGTGGCTAAACACTGTGGGTGGTTTGTTCAGTTTGCAATGTTGAAGCCAGTAAGGCCTGCTAAAGCTACCTGGGATGTGAACACCTTCAATGCATTTATCCCAAGACTGTGAGATTTTATTACATTACTGTACACCTTACATCCTTTGTATAATTGGTATTCTCACTATGAAAGGTGAAATGTATATGTGCCTACATATATATGTATAGGTAGACCAATGGATGTGTATATATACACACCTACATCTACTTGTTGCAATAGATTCTCTGTACTGTTGACTGACTGTGATGGTCAGTATGTTTGTGAATACGTCAAAGATATGTATCTGTGGGATTGCTTAGTGGGAAACTGTTTATTTCATGGTATTATGAGTCCTTGCTTTGATCCTAGCAAAAGCTGTGCATTCTGTTGCTAGGCAGAACAAATGCTATTGCATACAGTGTGATTAAGTTCCTTGGTTTTAACTAGGGTGTGTCATTGGAGGCTAATGTATGTAGTCATCTATGATTATTGATTGGTACCGATGTTGAATCCAAATCCTGTGTGTACTGTAGTACTACTTGAAGCTCTGGGCCTGTACAGCAAACTATGGTGTATGTCCACATTGCTTGCATCCACTGTTTTGTGTGGTCCCTGTATTCATCACAGATTACATTTCTCAAGATTAAGGTTGTGTAAGTACTGACACACAGTACTGTATAGTACACACTGAAAGCTTATCTGGGTTGTCATACCTTTGTGTCCTGTAATTATGTCTGATGTGTGTGGGTATGTCTGTAACATGTCCTTTGACATATGTGTGGTAAAACATATAACTGTGTATCTAGCAACATTCATAGTGTACTACAGCAGTATGCGACCTATATTCCCAATTGTGCACATATTTTGGCCATGGGTTTGCCATTAACAGGTTGTGTGGTATAATAGTAATACATTTACTGGACCTTACACTGATTGTGATGGATGATATATTTCTTTACACATCAGCTTGATGTATATCTGCTGTGGCTAAGTGGTGCATCGTGTTGCATACAGTGTGCCAGGTACTCTTGTATAGTCTTATATAGTGATTTTATTTTGTTGCTGTGCAGAACATGGTTCATTAGATAGAGAGTGAGAAAGGCACTTTCAAGTAGTTGTGGAATGAGCAGTGATAAGTGGCAGTTACAGTGTTTCACTCTCGGTAAGCTTATAGGTTGCTATATATGGCAGTTCAGTGATATCTGTACTGTATAATGTTAAATGTGCCATATGACTTGCTCACACATATTTTTGTATTTATGTCTTCCAGGGATCATGGCCCATTGCAGGAACCCCAGTTACAGTAGTGTTGAAGATGATATCATTACTAGCAGTATGATTCAGCAGTACCGTCTCATGTTCTCACAAACCAGCCAGGACCAGCAGGAGCATACTGCAATGTGGCAAGATGTTGTCCACAGGGTAAATAAGGTAGGCCTGCATAACCGGACATATGAGCAGGTATGCCACCACTGCAGTGATCTTCTCAGACATGTCTGTCAGCGTGCTGCTGATGTGCTCAGACAACAGCTTGCAACAGGAGGTGGTGTTAATATCCATCCACCCCTCACCAGAGTGGAGGAGATGCTGCTGAGCCTGGTGGCACCTGCCCAACAACGAAGGCAGCAGACATATACCATGATGGAGGTTGGAGCCACCCAGCAAGCATACATGGAGCATGCAGGTAACATCGCATATCTGTAGACTACTGTTATCTGTATTGGTAGATCATGCATATGTGAGATGTGGAGTGTGTCGTTCAAAGATGTGGAGCCTGGTGTTGTGCAATACCGATCATTTGGAACATAATCTGTAGCCCTGTGAATGTAAACTGTTGTTGTACTGTAAGATTGCAAACACATAGTAGCAATGCCACAGTTGTGGCCACTGACAAACTGTCTTATCTCTATGTAGGTCCCTCTGGGGTGACATCAAGGCAGCGGACAGATGCTGGTGAGTGTGTTCTACATTTATTATTGTAAATAAAAAGTGCATGTCATAGTTAAGGTGTAGGCCATGTACACATGTAACATACCTACCCATAATGCATGCTGTGCATGTTTGGTGTAAGAGCATGCACATCTCACTAATGTGATTAGCTGCCTCAAACACATGCAATTCCCAGACCATCTCAAACAAATGTGGCTAGACTATAGTGTCCATTGGATAGGCACAGCTGATACTCAACATGCACACAACATGCACATCTATGTCATGCACAGATTATTTTAACCTGCTACACATAAAGGATTCCCAAACCCTCTGTAAAGACACACTCCAGTATCCAAAATCTCATCCACACATTATACATAATATACCTGAGGGGGAGAGGCCTATCATGGGACATTTAAACACTCTGCAACACACTACACATTCATGTCAGGGAATGCTCCTTATTGGCCTCCTTACAAACTCACGTAACAACTGGTTGTGAAATTGTGAATTTAGACAAGGTAGTACAGTTCTGGCACAGCATGATTAGTGCTGGTTTGGGAAGCATTTGTAGCCTTGAGTGACCACATGATGCTTCATGATGATGGCCTATGGTACTATATCCCATCCATTTATTGTAACCACAGTACTACACATACCTTTCATTGCTATACACCTTAATGTTGTGTGTGTAAACACATATGCACCTCTAAACAGTATGCATACCAATCACCATTTGCACAACTGACACATATATGTCTTGTGATGCTATTGAGTGGCGAGGTCATATGACACACATTGGGTATGTGTAGTGTTTAAATATGCAGTTGTGTTTTAGCATGCCATGTTATGGATGAGACTGGCATATCCACAATATGATCCACACTCACCATAAGTACCATACATTGGGTATGTGGCCAAATGGTATTCCATCAATTATCCATGCACCACTGAAGATGTTGTGTGAATACTCATCATGCATGTGCTAAAAATGTGTCCATAACTATTTGCTAAAGACACAGAGACTGTAATCAGCATTGGAGACCTATCTGACACACAGATACACATCCAGCAATGGTATGTACATCTGTGAGTTATGGTGCCCAGTACATTACAAGGTTATGAATACCTGCACAGCAATGTTGTGTCCATTTATACATTGTGTTCTAGGGGGAGGGCTATCACCTAATAACAAAACACATGCATCAAAGCCATGTATACTGTTAGTAACAAGGACTGACTAAACTTGCACTGCATGCTGTTGAGCAACACATGTCCTGCATGCTGACGTGTGATATGACTGTTTTGCTTTTGATACTGTACCCCAACCATCACCTGCTATTGTGTATATTCTGTGATTGCTGGTGTTGGGTGTGTCTGCTTTAGGGAGGAGTGTATTTTTGTGTGTGTGCATGTGTGCATGTGTGCATGTGGTCTGAAGTAATGTTCAGGTCTTAAAGTGTGTTTCCTGTTTTCCTCTCACAGGTGCTGAGGTGGGGCTAGTTCAGTACAGCAGGGAACCTGATGTCACGGAGACAGACAGTGATGATGAGGATAGGTATGTTGAGGCACAGGCTGGTTAGTCAGGGTCTGTTGTTGGGCCACCAATTGACAGAACACAAGTCTCCACCCAATCCATGCACACAGTCATACTGCCTGTACATCCATCATCACAATTGCCCTTAGCTGAGGGACAGTGTACGGTTGGCACTGACAAGGACAGTGTGGTATCTATGGCACATGTATCAGGACACAGCAGCCATAGCCAGATGTCTGGAACGGTACCACATAGGCAGATGCCCAGGGGTTCTCATCAGAGCACTGCTGGTCATCATGCCCCTGGCAGATGTGCCACACCTCTTTCTACCACACGCATGTTCCAGACTGTCATGGAGGCACAGACACAAATAGAACAGTACACCAGACAGGGACTAAGGGCACAGAGGGCTCATAACACCTCCGTAAATGACAGTATCCATGACCTAGCAGGTGCCATACGTAACTACACTAAGGTCATTGATAGCTGTTGGGGTGAGGCATTGGATGTCCTCCACAATGTCATGTCCATGTGTCAGGACAGTGCGAGATGGTTGAGACGTCGATGTCGATGTATGCCAGCAACATCAGCAGCTGGAGGTCACCATGGATGTCCAGCAAGTCACAGCCGCTCCCGTAGTGCCAGTACCAGCCCCAGCAATGTTGGGGTGCTGTCCATAGACCATCCTAGCAGACCACGTGAACATGGCTCTGGCCAGTCCCAGCAGGGACCTGGATTCAGTAGACATATGTCAACCTCTTTGGATAGTACCCAATCTGGATTAGTACCTGATACTGTCTGTAGCACCCCTGCCAGGCACAGGTTCCATATCCATGGACAGAGATGGAGATCTGTAAAGCCTGCCAGGTACAGTCTGTAGCTGTCTCACAAATCCCGGTATATGGCAGCCACATGGAGGAGCTGTTTGCATGCAGACACACATACATAAACCAGAAACCTAGGGCAAACACATACCCGCACACATTACATCAACACTGGCCCATAACAGTACTCATGGCCCTCACACACACGCTCACACACACACATGTCAATTGTATGGCTCAGTGTAGGCCTCTGGCAAACCAACAACACACCCTGTGCATATGATGAAACCTGTGCCATCTGCTGTCATCTGTAACATTGATGCAGGAACAGGCTAACATGGTGCTGATGCAAAGGGCGACTTTAATAAAGTATAGCAATGGTTGGATGTGTAGCATGTTGTCAGCAGTAAAGTGTAATGATATCCTTGAAGGTGCAGCTGAACAGGCATGATGCATTAAAGCTGTAATTAGCAATGTTGTATTGTTTTCACCAGTGTTTATTCCAATTGTGGGTTTTTTTTTTGCCCATGTGCCACTTGGCTGATGTGTGTAGTTGTGTCAGCTTGCATTATACAGTGGACAGTAAGTGTGGGGTGTGTGCAACACAGGTTTGCAGGTGTCCATTTGTGAACATGGTGGAGGTGCACTGTCTACATGTACATGCATATTGGACACATGGGCAGGGTGACATGCCCTGTACTGGCCAGTGTTAACACTCCATAGTTTCTGTTGGTGGCCAGTATGCATTGTACTACACACATTTTGGAACTTGAGTACGCATGTGTGTGTATGACATGGGTTGACACTGTGCTGTGGGTGATGCTGTTGTTGCTATCTGTCATTGGTTTGCATTACTAAGGTTAACACTGTCCCAGCTGCATAATCCTTTAGTAATGTACACTGTTCACCTACAGGGTTGTATGGACCGTGCTATCACAAACACAAGAAATTCTCACTTATACAGTAAAAGTGCATTAGTCTCATGGACCCCTGTCATAAACTAAATATATAATAGAAGGTGTGAAGTTGTACCAAAAAAAAGTTACATACCAAGAAGGGATAACCTCTCTGGTCAGTATCATTGGGAAAATACAATCCCTCAATAAACATACAAGGCAAGCTTCAAAATACAAAATGGAAAGGATTCCAAAGACAACACTAAAGCTTTCTTTAGTGTTGTTTATAATCTACAGGGGAAATCTCAGATCAGGTCACAGTTAATGTAAATGGTCACATAGTACACTTATCTGACTGACATTACCAATTTCTTGTCAGACAGTTTGAATGCAGATTTCACCACCCTGTCATTACACAAGGGCCACATTTCCAGACCTGAAGAATGTAAAACCTGATGATTCACATACACTCTAGTTAAAACATCTCTTTACCAAAGTCCAAACCACAGTGGCAATGGTACTGGACAGTGTCCCTGGCTGTGTCATACACAGGCTGACATATGAAGTCACCACTCACCTAAACACTATGTCCAGATGCAGCCTCTATACAGGTTACATACTTGTGGAATGATGCACGGTAATGGTGTTCACAGTCCACAAGGGTTGAGCTACAACGTCTTCTTCTCCTTTTGGATGCTCCCATTAGGGGTCGCCACAGTAGATCATCTGTTTCCATTTCTTCCTGCCCTCTGCATCTTGTGCTGTCACACCATCCACCTGCATGTCCTCTCTCATCACAGCCATAAACCTCATCTTAGGCATTCCTCTTTTCCTGTTACCTGGCGGCTTCATCCTTAGCATCTATTTCACAATATACTCTGCATCCCTCATCAGCACATGTGCAAACCAACTTGATCCTGCCTATCTGGCTTGGTCTACTAACCTTCAAACCTAGGCTGACCCTCTAATATACTTATTCCTAAACCTATCCACCCTCTTCACACCCAGTGCAAATGTTAACATAAATTGATTAAGGGTAGAACTACAACAGATCCTGGAAACTCTCACTCTATAAGTCAGACAAATGTTATCTGGAAGGCTATGGAGCACAGCATTATGGAACTCATTAACAGAGACATTATGAACCTGCAAACACTGCACCATACCCACTTAGGTTCTCTAAAGGGCAGATCATGGCTCCTACACCTAGTAGACTTCAAGCCAGTTAACAAGGCTATAGGTGAGGGAGGGGAGGTCCACACAGCCAAGCTATAGCTCACCAGCAATTCATACCCATCCCACATTCTGGTATTATACATAACCTCAACAGACTGACCATAAACGATTGTTAGATGATGGATTGACAACTGATGCACAGATGCAGGACACACAGTAACATTTGCAGCCTCCATGTACAATTCTATGCCAGTAACAAGTGGTATTCACCTGCACTCAGTCCTGGGACCACTCTTGTTTGGCATATAGCTTTCTTAGGTACAAGCAAACACAGTAGGGATATGTCTGCCTACATTTGATGAAAATGCATACTGTGGGCTATACTTTATTCTCCAGATGACACACACATCCCCCAAAAGGGTATCATAGAGACAGATACCTGGTGTCAAACTCATGCTGTAAAGCTATAAGCCAAAGAAAGCATAGTTATCCACTTTTAGAAAACAAAGTATCCCCAAAGTACCACATAGGTAGTAGCCCTCAAAAGGTAGAACAGGTATTAATGTATACATAGAGCCATGTGTTTAGTCATCTCTCCTTTGATAATCACATTACCAAAGGGTTTTGGAATTCCCTCTGTGGAGCACATAAGCAATAAAGGGTTTGCATGCAGATCCACAGAGGTTGTTGCAAACCTATAAGGATTAGTCATCTTTGCAAGACTTTGCTTGCTTTGGAACAGGATTCAAATATACCTCAAGCATAAACCCTCACTCACACTCTTCAATAGAAACCATGATGAGTGGATGTGAAACAGAAGACGTAGCCCAGGGATCACTGCAGTGGCTAAGCTTGTCACAAGCATACAGAAGTGACCTAAGGTTTGGAAAGTGCCAGCATGCTCTGGCAAAGATAACAGATGCGTTCATGGAGAAAGCAGAGTACCGACCTATGAAATAATTGAGGTCACATGTATGTATATGGCTTTGCCCCACAGCTACCTTACATGTGTAATGCATATACAGTTGTCATTGTCATACACTAGAAAAATCAAAATCCACACCACATTGACCAACGGTGTCACACACCTGGAATACACACGCAGTAAGTGCAAGATTCAAACTCCTTCCTATGTATATTACAATACTACAGCAGTATGCATTTACACGATGTGCTATACACATTACTGGGATTTTGTTTTTCCACAGGTATATTTGTAGGATGGTGACATCATCAGACTTGTCAAAGATGAGTAATCCACTTTTAAGGGGTGTGAGTATTCTCCAAAAAGGTTGCTCCTCCCCAGGGAGACACACACAGTTGGCAAGTGCAGGATTCAAACCCCTACCTAACTGCAGTATGCATCCACACAATGTGCTACACACATTACTGGGATTGCTTGTTTCTACAGGTGTATTTGTAGGATGGTGACATCATCAGACTTGACAAAAGATGAATATACCACTTTTAAGGGGTGTGAGTAGTTACCAAAAAAGTCACTCTTCCCCCCAGCTGACACACACATGGAAAGTGCAGGATTCATACCCCTACGTAATTAGGTTATGATACTACAGCAATGCACATTTACATGACATGCTATACACATTACTGGGATTTCATCTTTCCACAGGTAGATTTGTAGGATGGTGACATCATCAGACTTGACAAAGATGAGTATACCACTTTTAAGGGGTGTGAGTAGTCTCCAAAATGGTTACACCTCCCCAAGGAGACACACACACACACACTTAACAAGTGCAGGATTCAAACCACTACCTAACTACATTATGATTTTACAGCCGTATGCATTTACACAACACACTATACACATTATTGGGGTTTCATCTTTCTACAGGTATATTTGTAAGTTGGTGACATGATCAGACTTGACAAAGATGAGTATACCACTTCTAAGGGGTGTGAGTAGACTCCAAAACCCTACCGAACTACATTATGATACTACAGCAGGACGTATTTACATGATGCGCTATACACATTACTGGGATTTCTCCTTTCCACAGGTATATTTGTAGGATGGTGACATCATCAGACTTGACAAAGATGAGTACACCACTTTTAAGGGGTGTGAGTAGTCTCCGAAAAGGTTACTCTTCCTTAGGAAGACACACACACTCACACAGTTGGCAAGTGCAGGATTCAAACCCCTACCTAACTGCATTATGATACTACAGCAGTACACGTTGACATGACACACTATACACATTACTGGGATTTCTCCTTTCCACAGGTATATTTGTAGGATGGTGACATCATCAGACTTGACAAAGATGAGTATACCACTTTTAAGGGGTGTGAGTAGTCTCCAAAAAGGTTGCTCCTCCCCAGGGAGAGACAGACAGACAGACACCCACACACACACACACACACACACACACACACACACACACACACAGTTGGCAAGTGAGGGGTTCTTAATCCAAACTAAGTACGTCTTTACTCTTCAGCAAGCAATATGGAGTTACATGCAATACAGGCATTACTTGCTGACTGTTTGCCCAAAGGTTTTTTTCACATTTGATAACCTCAGCAGGCTTATCATACTAGGCGTATTGTGAGTGTATTGTATGCATAGGCCATGACTATATCATATATGGGTTTATGCACCACATGCTGGTACACACAGGGTCAAACCAGTGGCTAAGCTCTGTCAACCTAATACTGGACAATACAGTCAGGAGGAGTAGGGTCATACAACCACAGCACCAACTGTCTCACATAGACCTACAATATAAGCACCAGCAAAACACACACATAAATACACATTACCATGCTTGGAGAATACAATTATTAATCTGAAAAAGTGAGAGTGTCCTCCTAAGCAGACAAGCAAGCAACATGCACCTCCAAGCACATGCCAGAAAACACATAATACACCAAAGCAGTGTGCCTCACAACAGGCCCTAAGGCAAAACAACATACCCAACACACTATTAATAGGTGACTTCATAGTCAGGCACACAGATGTTCCACTCACTCGGCTGGACAAGGGGAAGGTTACTGTCAGTTGTCTGTCAGGTGCTATGATCCGCCACATAACACAAGCACTTACATCACTCCGGAACAGGTACATATATGACGCATTCTTTGTACATGTCAGTGTGAATAATCTGAGACATACCTCCCAGGACAACATGACAAGAGATATATATTAGCTCTATGATCATGTAGCCCAGGCTGGTATGACCCTGACCTTGAGTAGCATCTTACCTTCACCTACATGATACTGCAATATAACAAAAAGATGATAAACTTCAACAATTGGCTGAGCTTCTGGTGTCATTCAAAGGGGATCCAGTCTCTGTCTGCCTGTGATGACATGATAGACAAACCTCGTTGCTTCACTACAGATGGTTTGCACCTGTCGCCCCTCTGCTTCTGAATACTGGCCAAGGCTCTTGCTGTCCCCATATTACCTTTTTTAGGCAAGGCTCAAAGGTTCATAGGTTCATAGGTTCATAGGTAGGTACTAGGCTATCGGCCCTGGGGCCTATACAAGCCCAGCCAAAAAGGTACCCTGGCTTTTGCCACCCAAGAAATTTATTTTCCTGTGCCACTGTCGAGCAGAGACACAGAAGTGATCCCCGGGGTGAATTTCCTATTCCCCATCCAGTCATCAAGATTTTTCTTGAAGAGTGCTAATGAGGAGCTTTGTTTGATATAGATAGGTAGTTTATTCCAGAGTATGGAAAGTCTCTGGGACAGGACTCTATCCCTCCAGCATGTTCTGTTTATTGTGGTGACAAAGTTTAGGTCCCTAGAGCGTGTAGGTTCATAGGTAGGTACTAGGCTATCTGCCCAAGGGCAATTATAAGCCTAGCCAGAATGTGTTGGCTTTCACCTCCCTTTTAAATTAGTTTCCTGGGACTCTGTCTAGCAGGGCCACTGAAGTGATCCCAGGGGTAACTTTACGATTTCTCATCCACTCATCAAGATTCCTCTTGAAAAGAGTCAGTGAGGGGCTCTGCCTAACATAAACTGGGATTCTATTCCAGAGCGAGGGAAGTCTCTGGGACAGGAATCTAGCCCTCCAGCACATCCTGTTTATTGCTGTGCTGAGGTTTAATTCACTGGAGTGTGTGGCTCTAAGAGATTTGTTTTTCTTGAGGTGGAGCATGTCCATTAATTCCGGGTTAGACATGGCCTTATACGTCAGGCATAGATCGCCTCTGAGTAGGCGGTAAGCAACCGAGTAGAGCTGGAGTTTCTTTAGTCGAGCTGCATAGGGCATCTCTTTGAGGCCCATGATCCTCTTGGTGAGATACTTATGTGGTCTTTCCAGCTGTTGCATGTGCCAATTAAGGTACATACCAAATGGGGCATTGCACTCTATTATGGGCCTAATGAGTTATGAGTAGAGGGGCACAATGGCCTCTCTTGATCTAGAGGTGAACCCTTTCCTGATTAGGTGGGCTACATAGAAGGAATCTCTAACCACTTTGGCAATATGATTATCAAAGGAGAGGTTACTATCTACCTGGGCCCCAGGTCCCTAATTACATTTTCCGTACCTAGTGGATTACCACCTATGTGGTAATTTGTGGGCACTTTGTTTTTTCCAAAGGGGATGACTATGCATTTTTTGGCATTCAGCTTGAGGCCATGGTTTTGACACCAGGTATCTGTCTCTGTAAGACCCTTCTGGAGGATGTCTGTGTCAGCCGGAGAGTCGATTATGGCCCCCAGTTTGCAGTCATCTGTGAACTTGGTCAGCCATAGTCCTCCCATGCTTGCCTGTACCTCAGAGAAGTATATACTGAACAGGAGGGGTCCCAGGACCAAGCCCTGTGGGATGCCACTTGTGACTGGTTTAGAGTCGGACATGGCACCCACAACTCTGACCATGTGTGTTCTATCCATGAGCCAGTTGGCCACCCATCTCGTGACATAAAGATTAATGTTCAAGCTGGTAAGCTTGTCTATGATGCCAGAGTGGGGAATGGTGTTGAAGGCCTTAGCAAGGTCCAGGTAGGCTGTGTGGACTACCTTCCCTTCATCTATGGCCTTGGTAACTGTTTCAAAGAAGTCAACTAGGTTTAGGAGGCAGGATCTGCCTTTAACAAAGCCGAATTGGGTAGGGTCCAGTGTCTGGAGGTTCCCAGTGTCTGTGTTTATGAGCTCCATGATAATTCGCTCCATAGCTTTGCAGACCAGGCTGGTCAGGCTTATAGGGCGATAGTTCCCAGGTTCTGTTGTGGCACCACCTTTGTGGAGCGGGATGACTGCTGCTGTACGCCATTCTTTGGGTACATAGCCTGTGGTAAGGCTGAGTCTGAACAGTGAATTTAGCTGAGGGTTTAGTTCCTTTTGGAGCTCGTGTAAGATGCAGCCTGGGACACCATCCGGTCCCATTGATGCTGTGTTCTTAGCTTTGGAGAGGGCTGTTTTTATGTGCATGTCCATGATGTCTGGGGCTCTGCATTCTTCTGGGATGGACACGGGCCTTTTTGGGGGTGGGTGGGTAAAGTTTGCACTGAACTTGTCCATCAGGATGTTGGCAATGTCAGTTGGTTCAGTGTATTTTTTGCCATTTTGCAGTAGCTCAGAGCAAATCTGAGAGTTGCCACCTAAATTTTTGATATAGCTAAAGAAGGCTTAGTGGTTATCTATAGATTCCTTGGCAATTTGTCTTTAGAAACTGGCCTTGGATGGTTTTATGAGTGACCGTAGTTTCTTGCTAATAATGATCAGTGATGCCTTTCCTTTTTGGAATTTTGCTCTATCGTGTAGTAGTTTCCTCCTTCCGTTGTATAGCTATTTATGGCCGGGGACCACCAGACTGGTTTCCTCTTTTTGGAGGAGTGAGTCTTGGTTTTAATTGGGATGGCTCGATCCATGCATTCCTGTAGATGCTCATAGAATGCACTTGTAAAGGATTCTGCGGATTGGATAGCATTATCCTGTAACAAGGGGGCTTTGAAACTTTCCACTTCGGTCTTGAGAAGTGTGAAGTTTGCTTTTGAAAAGTTTTTCACAGTGGTTTCCTTGACTGGGGGTGGTGCCGGGATGTGGATGTCCAGTGTGATTACTTTATGATCTGATCTTGCCAGTGAGGGGTTTACCTCTGGTGTGGAACACTGATCCCCCATGTTGGTGATGATCAGGTCCAGTATGTTGTCACCTCTAGTGGGTGTGGTGACCAGCTGTTCCAGGGCATTTGAGTTAATAAACTCTAGGAAGCTTTGGGCAAAGGAGTTTGTACTTGAGTAATTCTCCCAGTCAATGTTTGGGTAGTTGAAATCTCCTAATATCATGGTGTTTGGTAGGACCTTTATATTTTCCAGTGTTCTCAAGAATGCTGAATGGGGGTCCTGAGACAAGGTAGGTGTAGCAGGCTATGATCTGATAAGTAGCTTTGCACACTGTTACTTGCACTTGGATGGTCTCCGAGGCCTCGTGCTGTGCCACTAACCTGTAGGTGTGGGTATCCTTTATGAAAATGGATACACCCCCTCCTTTTGTATTTTGGTCTGGGTTTTGGGGCCGAAGCTCAGAGGGGATTGGGATTTATTTAAGTGGAGCATGTCCAACAGCTCTGTGTTTAACATATCTTTGTATGTTAGGCAGAGATCACCTCTGAGTAGTCGATATGCGACAGAGTAAGCTGGAGTGTTTTGAGACGGTCTGTGTAGGGCATGTATTTGAGGCCGGTAATCCTCTTTGTGAGGTATTTCTGCGGGCTTTCCAGTTGTTGTAGATGTCTTGTGAGGTACATACCAAAAGGGGCATTGTACTCTATAATGGATCTAATGAGTGATGAGTAGAGGGGAACAATGACCTCTTTTTTCAGCATGAGAAACCTTTTGTGATGAGGTGTGCCACGTAGAAGGATTTCCTGACTACTGTGGCGATGTGATTATCAAAGGAAAGACTACTGTCCACCTGTGTCCCAAGGTCTCTTATCACACTTTCAGTGTTAAGTATACTACCGCCTATGTGGTAGTTCATGGGTGCAGAGTTTTTACCAAAGGGGATGACAATGCACTTTTTGGCATTGAGCTTAAGGCCATGGCTTTGACACCAGGCATCTGTCTCAGTGAGGCCCTTTTGTAGGATGTCCACATCGTTACTAGTTTTGATTATGGCTCCTAGTTTGCAGTCATCTGGGATCTTCATTAGCCAAAGACCTTCTGTGTTAGCCTGTACTTCAGGGAAGCAGATACCAAACAAGACAGGACACAGGACTGAACTCTGTGGTACTCCACTTGTCACTGGTCTGAAGTCGGATTTGAAGTCTGCTACTTTCACAGTGTGGGTTCTGTCAGTGAGCGAGTTGGCAACCCATCTTGTGACATAGGGATTTATACCTAGTTTAGTGAGTTTATCTATAATTCCAGAGTGGGGGATGGTGTTGAAAGCCTTGGCAAGATCTAGATAGGCTGTGTGAACCACCTTACCCTGGTCTACAGCTTTGGTGACTGTGTCAAAGAAGTCTATCAGGTTTAGAAGACATGATCTGCCTTTTACAAACCCAAACTGGTTGTGGTCCAGAGTTTGGAGATTACCAATGTCTTTGTTTATAAGTTCCATGATGATACGTTCCATGGCCTTGCAGACCAGGCTCATCAGGCTAATGGGGCGCTAGTTCCCAGGGTCCGTGGTGGCTCCCCCCTTGTGTACTGGGATAACCATCGCTGTGCGCCATTCAGCAGGCACAAAGCCTGAGGTGAGGCTATGATTGAACATGGTACTTAGGTGTGCTGCCAGTTCGTTCTGTAGTTCGTGTAGAACGCAGCCTGGGATGTTGTCTGGTCCCATGGATGCTGTGTTCCTGGCTTTGGAGAGTGTGTTTTTTACCTGTGCAGCCATGATGACAGCAACTTTGCATTCTACCAGTATAGAGATGGGCTCTTTCATGGGTGAGAGGGGGGTAAAGTTAGCACTGATCCTATCTGCCAGGATGTTGGCAATATCATTTGGGTCTGTATATTTAGTGCCATTGGGCTGTAACTCAGCAGATCTGAGTGTTGCCATTGAGATTCTTGACATAGCTATAGAATGTTTTGTGGCTGTCTTTAGAATCAGTGGCAATTTTGTTTTCGTAACTAGCTTTGGAGGATTTTATCAGGGATCACAGCTTCTTACTGAGGCTGACCAGGGAGCTCCTCCACTCATGGGATTTTACCCTCTTTTGCAACAGTTTCTTCCTTCTGTTGTACAGTTTGTTTATGGCAGGGGACCCCCAGATTGGCTTCCTTTTCTTGGAGGATAGCGTCTTGGTTCTGTTTGGGATAGCATGATCCATGCACTCAAGTAAGTTCTTATAAAGTGCAATTGTGTAGGATTCAGTAGTCATCACTGTATTGTCCATCTGCATGGGTGTCCTGAAGTTCACCACTTCTGTCTTAAGAAGCATGAAGTTGGCTTTGGAGAATTTTTTTAACATGGTTTCCTTAATGGGAGGTGGGGGCAGAATGTAGATATGTAGGGTAATTAGCTTATGGTCAGAGGTGTTGACTTCAGGTGTGGAACACCGGTCACTCAGGACAAACCAAACCCTGTAACCAACACAAATAACCACAAAGTGAGCTAAATGCTACTCATTGCCAGAAGTCTCAGGCTCCAGATGCACACACTCAAGGCACCTCTCAGTATGGAGAATATTGATATCTGTGCAGTAACAGAAACCTAGTTCAAGGCTCCAGAGAGCACACCAGCGCTACCAGGATACTACTCATTCCATACCTTCCAGCATCAGAACCTGGATCATAGCACATAGGGTGAGGATGTATCCATATTTATCAAGGATACCTACACCTCTCTCTACCTCCTCTCTACAGGATATGTACCCATAGAATGTTGCCCAACAACATTCTTCCCACTCCACAGGGGTGGGGCCACAAAAGACCCTTGTCATTCATGCTCTATGAGCCTGATGAGTCTGATCTGCAAGGCAATGGAGCCAATCATAATGGAAGTCAATAATATAGACACTGGGAATCTTCACACAGTTGAGCACACTCAGTTTGGCTTTGTCAAATGCAGATCACGCCTCCTGAACTGGATGGATTTCTTTGAGACAGTTGCCCAGGCTACAAATTATTGAAATGAGCTCCACACAGCCTACCTATACCTCGCTAAGGCCTTTGACACCATTCCCCAGTCAGGTATCATAGATGAACTCACCAACCTGGGCATGAATCCATACATCACAAGATGGATTGCAGACTGGCTCACAGATAGATCCCACAAATTAAAAGTTGCTGGCTACATGTCAGACTCTACACCAGTAACAACTGGTGTCCCCCAGGGTTCAGTCCTGTTTGGTATAGACTTCTCAAAAGTACATGCCAACACAGGAGGGTTGTGGTTGACTAAGTTTGCTGGGAACTGTAAAGTGTTTGCCATAATAGGATCCCCGGATGACACAAATATTCTCCAGAAGGGACTCTATGAGACAGATGTGTGGTGTCAGAATCATGGCCTCAAGCTCAATGTGGAAGAATGCACAGTAATCCCCTTTGGCAAAAAACAAAGTACCCACAAACTACCACATAAGTGTTACCCCCTAAAAACTGACAAGGTAATAAGGGATCTGGGGACACAAGTAGATAGTCATCTTTCCTTTGACAACCATGTTGCCAAAGTGATTAGGAAATCCTATATGGCCCATCTAATCAACAAAGGGTTTGCATCAGGATCAAAAGAGGTAGCGGTGGCCCTCTACTCTTAAGTCATCAGACCCATCATTGAGTACAATGCACCATTTTGGATGTACTCGACAAAACATATCCAGCAGCTGTAGAGACCACAGAGGTACTTCACCAGGAGGAATACAGGCCTCAAACAGTTGTGTTATGCAACACAACTGGTAAAACTAAATCTGTTCTCCGTTGCATACCACCTGCTCAGAGGCACACTCTGCCTAACATACAGATCCATGTCCAACACATAACTGTTGAACATGCTCCATCTACGGATAACAAAATTGAGTCACACTACACACTCCAGGGATATGAACCTCATCACAACAATGAATACAACATGCTGGTGGGATAGAGTACCATCCCAGACACTTGCCTTACTGTGGAACAGAGTCCCAATGTACATCAGACAGAGCCCCTCTCTGACACTCTTCAACAGGAACCTTGATGAGTGGATGGGAAGCAGACAATTCATGGCAGGAATCACATCAGCAGCCCCACTAGAAAGGGGCTTAGGATACTAACTATTAGAACTAGGGCTTAGGAGACTACCCAGTGGAGTGGTGAAAGCTGCACAACTTGCCTAGGCTAATATATGCCTTCGTGAAGATAGTCTACTGCATACCTATGAACTTATGTGACAGGTACATGTCTACAGATAGTAGATGTGTACTTCATTGTACAGTCATGTTGTACAGCAGGCACATGGACCACATACACTGTAATGCTTACAGATACTGGTGGCTGTTATGTACAGTGGGTGAGATGTGCACCTCATGTCTTTTGTGCCATTGGGATGTGTGCCGGGTGGGACAGTCCTGGATGGCTCTCTGTGATGGTCACCCTCTTACACACATCTCTGCCCATCTATCTTTGGCTTATTATACTGTGTTCCCCCTACATATATATAGGTACATAGGTAGGTAATAGGCTATCTGCCTGAAGGCATATATTAGTATGGCCAGAGTGTGCAGCTATCACCACACATGGGGTTAGTTCCCTAGACCTCTGTGTAGTAGAGCTGATGAAGTGATCCATGGTGTGACAGTTCAGTTTCACATACACTCATCAAGGCTCCTCTGGAAGAGTGTCAGTGAGGGCCTCAGCTTAATGTAAGTTGGGAGCCTGTTCCAAAGCAAAGGAAGTCTGTGAGCTAGTAATATATCCCTCCAACATGTTCTATTTATTGTTGTGATGATGATATCCCTACAGCATGTGGCATAGTGAGCTTGGGTTTACTTCAGATAGTGCATGTACATCAGTTCTGCATTAGACATGGACCTGTCTGTTGGGCAGAGATCGTCTGAGTAGACAGTATGCAACAGAGTACAGATTGAGTTAAATTCAGTCTTGTTGCATGGGGCAACTGTTTGAGGCCAGTAATCCTCTTGTTGAGGTACTTCAGTGGTCTTTCCAGCTGCTGAAGGTGCCTAGTCAGATTCATCGCAAGTGTGCCGTGATATTCTCTGATGGGTCTGATGACTGATGAGTAGAGGGAACCTCCTTTGACCTACATGCAAAGACCTTGGCAATTTGTGGGAACACATAGCATGGTTTTCTAACCACTTTGTGAATGTGTTTCTGGAAGTAGAGATGACTATCCACATGTGCCCATAGATCCCTTATTATTACCTCCATATTTAGGGTGTTGGCACCTATGTGATATTTAATAACACAGAATTAAGCCCAACAGTGTAAAGTCCACTAATAATCCTGAAAACAGACACTGTCATGGCTGGAAATCACTTCTTCAAGAAGACAAAAGAATAGTATAGTCAAAGGACAATTAATTAGGGTAGCAAGAATGACTTCGAAACAGGAAGACCTACAAGAGGAATTAAGTAAAGTAGCTTTTATGTTTCAAGAAAGAGGGTACCTGGTGAAAATGATAAATGAATCTGTGGAGTATATTAGGAATGAATGGGGTAAGAAATATAAGCCACTACTGGGAAACAACAATGCCCTAAAAGAAGGAAAGGCTACAAAAGACAGAGTAAAAAAAAATATGAAAGAGCTATGATTGTTCCATATGGTGGTAATGTGAGAGACATAGAGAAAATTATTAATAAAAACTGGTCCATTTTGAGAAATAATCCTAAACTTTGGAATATAGGAGGTAGTAAACCTAACTTTGTATATAAAGTAGGCCCAAATTTGAAAAAGAATTTTGAAATGCCCACAAAGATGAATAATAGGTATGGGACCACAAAGTGTAGGAACTGTTCACAGTGTAAATACATATGTACAGAGAAAGTGATAAAAATTAATAACTACTTAAAAAATGTAGTGAAACCTGAGAAAGGGAATTGTCAAACTACTGGAGTCATTTATTTGGCTATGTGTAAATCCTGTCCCAGTTTTTATGTAGGTAAAACTGAGAGAAAACTGAGGGACAGGATATATGAACACACATACCAGATAAGCACTAAGAATACTAATAACGCCCTATACAGACATATTAGTAACTCCCAAGATTGTAAAGATTTTATTATTTTAGAGAAAGTATTAAGAAATCCGAGGGGTGGGGACTATAGAACACACATTGAAGAAAGGGAAACAAAATGGCAAATTAAATTGCAAGCAAGCCTAACCCCAGGCTTAAATGAAATTATTTCCATAAAGCCTTTATTAAATAAAAAAGTGGATTTTATGAAATGAAATTATATGGTTTTTATATAATTAAATGAAAATGAGAATAGTACTTTTCGCTTTTATATTTACATGGTTTTTAAAAAAAGATTTTAAAGATGTTTTTTAGCATGTACTTTGCACTTTAAATACATCCTATCAATTTTCTAATGAATGACATCATTGTTTGAATAAAGTATTTAATGGGGAAATGGGAAATGAATGTAGATTCTGATGAAATCCCTGAATGCAGGGAAGAAAGCACTCAATCGTTTGTTATTGTGAATAAAAATCTTGAAGAAGTGATTTCCAGCCGTGACAGTGTCTGTTTTCAGGATTATTAGTGGACCTATGTGATATTTGTATGACTGTAGCTCGAGGCCATAATTTTGACACCACATCTGTCAGACTGAGACCCTTTTTAAGGATGTCTCTGCTGTCCTAAACATCGATTATGACAACCTTTTTGCAGTCATCCACAAACTTTGCTATCCATGGCCCTCGTGTGTTTGACTGTATTTCTGAAAAGTATACACCAGACAGGAGGGGTCCCAGGACTGAACCACGGGGACAGCAGTTGTTACCAGCTTACAGTCCAACAGGGAGACCACAATTCTTATCTTGTGGGATCTATCTGTGCCCCAGTTGGCAATCCATCAGATGACATACGTGTTTATGCACAGGTTGTTGATTTTGTGGATACGACATGTGTGTGGAATGTTGGAAAAGGGCTTTTCAAGGTCTATGTAGGCCATGTATAGCTCATTTCATTGATGTATGTCCTGGGTAACTGCCTTGAAAACTATCTAGCAGGTTTAGGAACCATGATCTGCCCCTGACCAAACCAAAATGGGTAGGGTTGGGTGTTTGTAGGCTCCCAATAGCTCTGTTTATGAGTTCCATAATGATGGACTCCATGGCCTTGCAGATTAGGCTTATTAGGCTTATAAGACAATAGTTCCCATGGCCTGTTGTGCACCAACACTTGTGGAATGTGGCAAATGTTGCTGTAACCCATTCAACAGTTTCATATCCTGCACAGAGGGTGAGTCTCAACAGACTGTTCAGGTGCAGGGTCTGTTTGTTTTGGAGTTCACATATGACACAACCAGGGAAACCATGTCATCCCATAGATGCCATGTTTTTAGGTTTGGATAGAGCTGTTTAACCATTGTATATGTGATTTCTGGGTTTTCACAATCTCCAGGTATGGTAATGAGCCCTTTTGTCAGTGAGAGGGGGGGGTAAATATGTATGAACCTGTCTGACAAGATGTTGGCAATGTTAGTCATGTACATGTATTCATTTACACTTTGCACTGACTCAGAACATATATGAGTTTACATTGATATTTATGACATAGTGAAAGATAGCTTCATGGTTCTCTATGGACTCTTTGGCAATATTTTTGCCAGAACATGGCTTGGATAATGTTAGGAGTGCTCATTGTTTCTTGATGATACTGATCGGAGATTTATTGATCTTCTTTGGATTTTCACTTTCTTTGAACAACTTAAGTACTTGTAGTACATAGTTTGATTATGACAGGGGTCCAATATATTATATGGGTCTGTTTTCATATCACTGTGTGCGCAAAGCAGGATTGCTGAATAGTGACAAATGTCTGGAGTAAGAACTGCAACTGCCAGATATGTGTGGCCCACTGCTGTACTCAGACATGGCCTGTGTGAGCATGCCCAGTATGCCCTTTCAGTATGTTGCTGACTGAAATTTGCTAAATTTGTTTAAGTGTGTGAGCATGCCCACTATGGGCATATATACTATATATGTGTGTGTGAAAAATGAAGTTGTTTTTACTTCAGGGCTCACCTTTGTGTTGTACATCGACAGGAAGCATGCTGTGTCTGCAGGGCTTCCATGAGTCAATTTGCATAGACTTATCAACATTTCTACATATAGGGGGGACAGCTATTATTTGTACATTTCTACCCGGGGGGGCATACCTGATTGTTACTGTGGGTGTACATAGGATGAGGGGTACACCTGACACTTATACACATTTGCTAGGCCTGCACTGCTATGTCAGGTACTCCATTTCAGTCTGTACTGTTGCCTATCATACTGGCTTGAGGCATACCACTGTACTACAGACCTTAGCTTCCAATTACATGCATATTAGTTTGTGACTTCATAGCCTACCCAACCCACATCACACTGCCTGGCCTGCTGTTATCTGTCTGCATAGGCCTGGGGGGAGGTCACTCATATGCCTCTTCAGAGGGCATGATACAGCATTTGATTGTGTTTGCGTTTGTCTACAATTGTCCTGCTGGCTGTGACTGTTAGGTATGTGACCCCCCCCCAAATGGTATGTGTGAGTGACTTAAGTTGTGTCTGTACCAGTGAAATGCTGTCATGGCACAGTGGTTCAGTACTGTGATTATAGTGCACAGTATCCTGAGTTCGAGCCCTATCACTACTTTTTATTTTCCTGCTGGGCAGGCCTGACTGGTTAAGGAACATTAAAGCAGGTGTGAGTGTGTTTACCCGGCTTTTCTCGAATTTGCCCAACATTGCCCGACGTTGAGCTGACACTCAATTGTATTTAAATATGCTCAATACTGGTAAAATGTGCTTAGCAGTGCTTTATATTGATTAAAATAGGGCACTCATGCCTCAGGTGATGCTGCAGGGCTGCCTATGTCAGATGCACATAGTACACTCCCTATACATGTTTGAAAACAGGTAGTGTCAAGTTAGGCATCCCTTTTGCTGTATGTGTGAGTCAGAGAGAGATGTCATTTCCAGGGTTACTACTGAGTCAGTGCATGTGCTATGTGCTGCCTCTTTGCCAAGGCCAGGGCATACTGGGCATGCTTCCTTCTGCCTACTGGGGCAGGCTCAGGTTGTTCCTCGTCCTAGTCACGCTGTGCCTGTACAAGCCTTGGCAATGGTGGGGGCTGTTTGGCCCTGCCCCATGCTGTTCCTGCTGTAGCTGTTTCCACAGGATCATGTTGTGTAGCATGGCACATACCATAGCAATTTGGGTACATGTAGTTGGTGAGTACTGCAAGGCTCCACCGGATGTGTCCAGGCACCGGAACCGTGACTTGAGCATCCCAAACACATGCTCAATTATGTTTCTTGTTTGTGTGTGTGTGCCTCATTATGGAGTTCTTGTTCAGGTGTGTGTGCATTTCTGATGGGTGTCATCAGCCACAGCTCCAGTGCGTATCCAGCATCCCCCACTAGGTGACCATCACGGATGTCCCCATTGGCAAATCTCTGGTATAGCTTTGTCAGATGCCAGATGTGGGAATCGTGATAGCTTCCAGGGCAGCCAGCACACACATTCATTATTATGCCCTGGGCAATCCACACGACCTGGCAGTTGATGGAGGGGAAGCCCTTGCGGTTGATGTAGACCCTACCCCGCTCACTGGGTGGTGCTTTGATGCATATGTGCATGCAGTCTATTGCACCCACTACCTCAGGGTATTCTGGTATTTGGTGGAAAAGATGCATATTGCTGGCCAATGCCTCACGGGAATTGGGGAAATATACGTGGTCACCAACATGTGCTGACATGGCATCCAGGAACTGGTGGAGTACCCTGGATGCAGATGCCTGTGAAATCCCCATCATATCACTAGTTGGTCTTTGGAAGGTACCTGTAGCTAGTATTCTTATGCCAACACATACCTTGGTATCCACTGGGATGGGTTCCCCTCTGTTGGTTCTGTGTGTGAGGTATGGCCGGCACAGCTCAACAATTTGCTGCAGGAGGTCTCTGTCCACCCTATAGTGCTCCACTATCTCCAGCTCATGTAGCCCCTGGTAGGTTACCCTGGGTCTGTACACTCTTCTCCATCTCCTCACTTTGGGTTCCTCAGCAGCATTCACAACATCACCACCCTCAGCACCTTGCACATGTTGGTTTATGATAGCAAGAGCAGCCCCTAACATTTTGTCTGACTTAAGCTTTTTAAGTTTTCCCTCTTTGTATACTGCAGTGTTGCAAAGTTTTGGGGAAAAAACAGGGGGTAATGCTGTTTGCAGACTTTAAAGTGCTGGGCTGGGCTTGGCTAGTCTGCTGCCTGTGTAATTGGCTGATTCTGATATATTTCACCTGGCAGCTCTGCTAGTTCTCCTTGGTTAACTTCCTACTACTTCTTTTCCTTCCTTTTCCCTTTCTGTTTCCACTCAGGGCAGCGCCACACAAACACGCACACATGTGCACACACAGGCGCACATGCTGTGTGCATGTTTGCAAGAAATTTCCGATCTTTTAACAGTGTGCACCTTTTATTTCAGGTTTTCAAATAGGACAGCTGTAGGCACGCCTCTTGCAATCCTGAGCAACACAGGGCAAACACAAGCCACTGTGCTCCAATTAGCTTACAGCCTTTCTGACATACCCCCTCATGATGTCACCTATATTCTACTCTACTACATTCTCAATGCAATCATGCGAATAACACAAATATTACTGAGCACACCACAGAACATGTATAATGGCAACCCTACATTTTTAGGTTTTATGACTAATTCTAATAACGTTTATCATTTGCATTAATACACAATGCATGCTTGGCTAATACATATTTACATGTACAAGAATCTGTCTAAGGCTTCCAGTGACAACAGACAGCAAAGAAATGTCCTTTTCTGAAGTGTTAGATAACAGCTGTAGGGTTAATTTAGTGTATGTTTATACACGATAAAATGAAGAGTACAGCATACTGTTGGTTACAGCTGATAACCTCTTGTATACATATCTGATTTGCTATACCTGCAGTATATGTAAACATCCATTAATTATCTGCTGTCCTTTATAAGTGTTATGTCACCTCAGCATTTTATACACATTTATCATATTTACTCCCCTTTGTTACGCTGTAGCTCTGCGTCCCTCTCACATCCTTTGTCAACTTTTCCATTTTTCATTATGTACATTGGTCAGTAAATGTGAACAGGATTACTTTATTACATCAACATAAATAATTTATGTCAATAATGCTCTTTGTGTACTAATCACATTTATCTATATTATCTGACTACAGTTACCAAGCTGTGGTGGTACAGCGGTAGCGTTGTTGCTTCACAGCAAAAGGTTCTCCTGTTCAATTCTTGGCTGGAGTGCCTTCTGTGTGGAGTCTGCATGTCCGCCCTGCAGTTGAGTGGCCTCCAAAAGACATGTGTGAATGGGTGTGCCTTTGCTGAAGGTTGGGCATCAGGCTGGCAACTTGGCACCATAAAAATCTATTGCCAATCATTCGCAGACCGTAGTTCCACTGTGGTGATCCCTGACTGGGTAAAGCCGAACAGACAAACAACAAAATAAAAAATCTGACTACAGTTACCCAGATTAGCTTCCCCTGCTAATTTGTTTGTGCAGTAATCCCCATATCTGAGTACAGTTTCCATGTTTTCCTTCCCCAGCATTTTTAATTCTTTCATTAAAGTTGGCCTTGTTTTGTATTATGTTGTCTGCAAGTGCTCAGACAATACATGTGCCTGCAGGCAACACCATTTGTTTATATTGTGCATAAAAGAAGAAGAAAATCATCTATATAATGAACAAGTAACACAACACTATATTTTAGATAAAAGCAGAATTATAAATAAACTCTTTTTCAAAAATAAGTCACAAAAATATTGGCATGGGGAGCATAAGGTGCTCCAATTGTCATTTCCCTCTTTTACAAACAACGTGTCTTAAACATAAATAAATTATGTGTCAAACAAAAATAAAGCAAAGACAGGATAAAGAATGCCTGTGGTTCTTACCTGTACCTGAAAAAACTGCCTTTAATCCAATTTCATGGGGATAATTTCTAAATATATTTATAACAATGGTACCTCAAAGTATCCATCCTTCAATGTCATATGTGTGTCACTTTATCCAAGCTTCCCTTAGTATACTCAGTATAAGAGTTTGACTGTAAATATAAACCAGAATTTAAAAATAAGCCAATATTTTGTTGAAAAGCCTCCACCATCAAATCAATTGCTCTCCCAGAAGAATTTATCTTTTCTCATAGTAGATTGGAGATGGACGGAAATATGACTTCTTGGGTTGGCAAAATGAAATTTAAGAGCTGACTTTTCAGGAATTCATAGGGTTGTAGTCATAGTCAGGGAGTTCTCAGCTATGTGGTACTACTACATGCTTTTGCAAATAAGCTAAGCTTAGGTTATTCGAGTTGAATAAGGAAAACTGAAGGCTTCATATAACTTCATATGTATTTGATTGTCGCAGAGGAAAGTGGCTATACACAATCATGCCTGAAACACTTAAAGCAAATAGCGGACTGTGCAACCATTATTATTAATATTTAAAATCAATAAAGGGGTTTAATATGTTTTATATAGGGGTATCCTTATTTAAACACATTGATGTTTTCATTAAAGGGTGGAAAGTGGGAGATAAGAAAAACTGAAAAAGGGGAGACACAATAGTGCTTTAGTTACCATGCTCTAGAAACAATTTCTTTATATACAGTAATAAAATCAGTTAGAGACAGAATACTGCACTTATATACGGACATATCTCTCACTTTTGCAATGTACTGAATGCACTCTAGTGCTTCAGTTACCATGGTTTATCATTTTTTTCTCTACACACAAACATATATATATATATATATATATATATATATATATATATATATATATACACACCAATGAAATCAGTTAAACACACAATAGAATACATACCTCACAACCTCTTAAAGCAAGAAATCTAGACAAAGCCACATACAAAAGTGGGACAAAGGCCCCAAAATAGGGACAAATTTTAAATATTGTTCTTACAAACTGAGAAAGTTGATAGAATAACAGAATTTGCATTAGATTAAATTTTCTGAAGGGTATGATTGAAGTCTGAAACTCAAATATCTGTCATTATTTTCTAACTGCAATCTTTAATGATTTGACACTAATTTGCCAGAAAAACACAATTTTATGAAAAACAGACCAAAAATATGAGGCAAAAATCTAGGCGTTCTGTGTAAATCTGTACAGCTGAGAGGTATGATTAATATATACTACTTTATTCCTGCTTAACAGCTTCTTCAACCAGTCTGCCCTTTCATCGTTCCTTTTGTCTCCTGTTGCTGGAGATTTCTTCCTCAGCTATAAAGAGAAGACATCAGACAATTTTTCTTTACCTGTATTTCACATTTCTTCCATTAATATTACTTGTATGACTAGTACTTATTTGAAAGACATTCCATTGACTTCAGTATTTGCTAAGTATGCTTTTGATGAAATATGTATTACCATCTGAATTCTCATATTTTGCCAATCTTCCCTTTACTGCAAGTTATAAACAAATTGATACATTTTGATGGAATGTTTTTTTTTAATATTATGGTTTGCATGTAACAGTCTATGAACTGCATTCAGTTTGAAGGTGAACACACACTGAAAAATGTAGCAAGGAATGGAATTTTAATTTACTTAGGTGCACAAAAGAGTGTACTTCATAGATTATTCCTGAAGAATTCTAAGCTATAATGGAATGATATAAAAATTGTAACGCAATGTAATACAGAATAATAGCACTGGTCATTTCTGTTTAAAGCATGTGCTGGACATTTACTAGACACTGCAACATCCACCCCTCCCCCGGTCTCCACTCTGACTAGGCTGTGGTACCTGACTGAGTTCAGCCATCCTGTATAAACTATTAATATTGTGGAACAAATTGCTATCTTTTACAATTATTATACTAATAAATAATTTCCTTGTTTACACCAACTGGCTGCATGTAATTTAGCTACTACTGCTATCACATTAATGCATTACTAAATAAAAATATGTGGAAATGCAAACATTTTTTTGCTGTCTGAAGAAATACATAAACAAGTAGTTGTAAGTCTACTCATGCAGATGTATGAGATTTACAGACGTATATATGCAGATCATTATTTCACTCATACATTATGTTACATTTGTTTTTATACAGACAACTATGCTAGCACATAAACATTTCATTTGTTTACAGATGTAGGTCTGTGTATAGATATGTTTATGCTTTCTTTTGCATTATTATAATAAAATTACAGATACATATTTAAAGGTACAGATATTTCTTCTAGCAAATACATTAAATTATGCAAACTTCTAGTACTTTATTTTTTTAAACCTATGTTTAATGACCGCTACCTGGTAAACCCACTCAGCCAGCTGGTTGGGCCTATGCTTCTGAAGGTCATTATATCTGTGGTGGTACTGTTGGCCAGAACAAGTGATCACTGTCCAGAATGACATGTGCTCACCCAACTCCTGCCAGATGTCAATCTTTTTTCCACTCATTTCCTTTTATGCACACCTGAATCTTACCCAGACGCAGCTACCTCAGAATGTAGACTTTTATCAGCATCTCCATGACAGACCAGCGTGGAGCATGACCTTGTGCCTTCACAGGTGCTGTAATCATCCAAAGTGCCAGAACCAGAATGAAGAAAGTAGGAGCAGGGCTGTGGTTCACAGGTTTAGACCCACTAACTCTGGGGTGTGAGTGATGTCAACTTAACCAAACTCAGTTAACCATCAGGGGCATTAAACTAGGTATTGTTTTTATTGGCAAGTTTGGTTTAACCAAAATGCTTTGTCACGTACATGTTTTATTATTATTATTATTATTATTACTATAATTATTTAAAGAAATACATCCATATTTCATTTATACAGTGGATAAAAACAGTATGCAATCATAAATTTTCTTTGCACTGCTTACAATTGTTGGGCATTGCCTTAGCTACATTTTGGAGTATTATACCTGAATATAATTTATTCATGCTGTAGAGCAGCTGTTATTTTATTATATTTATTTAACATTTGTTTACTGGGAAAGTCCGACTAGACAAAAATCCTTTTTCAGGGGAGGCCCAGGGAGAAAAGCTCTACAATAACACAGACCCCAGGATTCATGAAACTTGCACCAGGCGCAGGCGTAGCATAGGTGGTCTAATGCCAAATATGGCCGCCGAGCGATTCAGGTACAATCCAATTCCATGTGCACTACCAGCATATGCCAGATCTGAGCAGCTCTCGGCTCATGTATGCTAATCACCCCATGCGCAGTAGTGCAGCATGCAAATGAAGGTACATAGCGATTCATGAAGTGGTGCAGGTGTAGCGTAAGCATACAGAAATGTAAACCAAAAAAAACGGTTTACATTTTTCCAAACAGAACATCGGAGCCATGGAAGCGGACCAAACTTACTTATTACAAAGTTAACATATGCCAATGGCTAAATATACAGCCAATGGCATAAAAAACACGCACAACACATAAAAAATAACATGTAATGTCATGGCCACATTAACGCAAAGTACAACTGCAGGGCATGTGTGCACAAATGGGAACACAAGGAAAATACATATAGATGTCATAAAATTGCAATGCAACACAAATCGTGATTTCACCATAATAGTCAATGGTATGCATGCTACACCACAACCAAGGTGCAAGGGTTGCTAAGGGTCTGTGACAGTGTTCGGCGCGGTAACTATGAATTAGTAGTCAATGCCATGCAAATCAGGAAAGTAATACTGAATTGCAAACGTCCCGCCGGTCTAAGGATGTACCACATGGCACAGCAGTACAACACCGAGGAGTGGCCTGGAGGTATACATGACATCAGCAGATGGGTGTGCCACCGTAGCTGTAAGCACATTGGAGCATTGCTAATCCGGGTTGCCCATTGCTAAGCAAAGCCGCAGGATAGGGGTGTGGATGTAACCATAGCTTTGCTTAGCTGAGAACACACAAGGTGACCGAAAGCGCATGTGTACGCGGATGATAACAGGCTCGAAACCCGGTAAAAGACTGCGCTCGGCATGCACCACAGCTGAAACAGGAAGGTTACGGGAAGACAATAATGAAATGCCGCAGTACGGTAATTGGAGTACAACTGAGTAATTAACACCTATTAACTCACAGTGGGCCATTGACAGTAGCTAACAAGGCTGCTAGTAGCAACCAGCAGAACAGGACAGGACAGGTGCCGGATTGCAAAGAAAAGAGAACTGTCACAGCAGAGCAAAGCAAACCTGCAGCAGATCAGCTATAAAACACATTTCGCAACACAATCCTGGGTTGGGAAAGTACAAAACAAGAAAGCAGGCTGCTGGATGCATGCCTGACAATGGGAGGGGAATTGTTTTGAAAAGTGAAGGCAAGGGCAAGAGATGATCCATGGCAGCTAAATGTAATTCAACACCAAAGGCACCACAATAGCAGTACCTGCAGTAAAGCACATAAGTAAGATACCCTGCAGCTCGGATTGTACATACACACCCTATGACATCATCAGCTTCCAAAGCACAATAGTATGAAGTGTGAAGGCACCTCACACACACTCGTGTATTCCCAAACACTGCACTATCGGACTAAACTGACAGGGAACTTTTACAATCTACATGTTGGGAGCTGCCATAGCTGTGATTCATCAGCATGTGTTGGAGACTGAAGGTGGTGTGGAGGATGATGCTGACAACCACCTCAGGCACCAGAGGAGGAGAAGAGTGTTCAGACCAGGGTAACCTACCAGGGGCTAGATGATCTGGAGATAGTACAGCATTACAGGGTGGACAGGGACATCATACAGCAAATCGTTGAGCTGTGCCGGCCATGCCTCAGAGCCAGAAATACAGAGGGGAACCCATCCCAGTGGACATGAAGGTATGTGTAAGCTTGAGAATATTAGCCACAGGTACCTTTCAAAGGCCAACTGGAGATATCATGGGGATCTTACAGGCATCAGCATCCAGGGTACTCCACCAGTTCCTGGATGCCATGTTACCACATGCCAATGAGCAAATATACTTCCCCCGAACTCAGGAGGAGTTGGCCAGCAATATGCGCCTCTTCCACCATGTGGCAGACTACCCGGAGGTACTGGGTGCAATAGACTGCACGCACATACATATCAAGTCACCACCCGGTGAGCATGGTAGGCGCTACATAAACTGCAAGGGATACCACTCCATCAACTGCCAGGTCATGTGCAATGCCCAGGGCTTTTTACAGATGTGTGTGCTGGCAGCCCTGGAAGCTACCACGACTCCCACATCTTGCATGCCTCACATCTGTACCAGGTATTTGTCAGGGGGGACATCCCATATGGCCACCTTGTGGGGGATGCTGGCTATGCACTGGAGCCGTGGATGATGACTCCCATCAGAAATGCACACACACCCATGCAAGAACGCCATAATGAGGCACATGCACAAACCAGAACCATCATAGAGCGTGTGTTTGGGATGCTGAAATCACGGGTCCGTTGTTTGGACATATCTGGTGGAGCCTTGCAGTACTCTCCAGGCAGGTGTGCCCACATCTTCATAGTATGTGCCATGCTACATAATATGATACTGCGGAAACAGCTGCAGCAGGGACATCATGGTGAAGGCCCTCACAGCCCACCACAATTGCCAATGGCTCCACAGGCACAGAGGGATTCAGACCACGAATACCCTGTGCCAGCCCCAGTAGGCAGACGGAGGTGTGCCCAATATGCCCATGCCTTGGCAAAGAGGGAACGTATAGCACATACACTGACAGTGTAGGCCTCTATGGACTGACACACTTCTCCACCTGCACACACAGTAAAATGAATGGCACACACACACACGACCACCTGTAAATTGTCATGAATAGGTGGTCTACTGTGTGCATCTTACATAGGCAGCCCTCAACTATTGCACACACAACAGCTATTGGTACAAGGTAAGTCAACACCTGAACAATAAATTAAGCTAACAGCATATGTTGATACTGTATGTATAGGTTCCTAGGTACATCGGTAGGTACATGCCTAATTGTCAGAGGCCATTCATAAGCCTAGCCAAAATGTGTCTGTTGTCACCATCCCATTGATTAACTAACTGTCCCTCTGTGGAGCAGAGCCAATTGCGGAATGCCTGGGGTGTAGCCACTGTTCCCCACCCACTCTGCAAGGATTCCCTGGTGTGTTAATGAAGGGCTCCATATAATGTAATCAGGGATGTAGTTCCAAAGCATGGGGAGTACCCATGACAGGTATCTGTCACCCCAGCATTCTCCAGTTATGATTGTGGCAAAGGTGTAACACATTACAGTGTGTGGCTCACTGTGACATGGATTCCCATAGCTGGAGCACATCCATTAAGCATCACTTGGACATACCATTAATAGGTATCATCCATATGTAAACTAACTGAGTTACACATTTGTTTGCAGTGTGGAGGAACAGCCGTAGTACAGTCCACATACTAAACACCATAACACTTGTACATATCCCAGATGCCCCAGTGGTAAAGCCACTGACTGTCTCGTGCATGTTCCCGGTTCCACGACCTGCAAGGGCTGTTATGTAATTCCGATGTCCCGAATAATGGAAGTTGGATGCAGGTCATTAGAGCACTTTTAAGCACATGTTAGCGGGTTTTTGCGCCGGTAAGTGCCGGTAAGCGTCGTTTAAACATGACTACATGGATATGTGCAACACAGGTCTAACCTTTGCTGAATATCGCGCAGATCACGGGCAAAGCTACCCAGAACCGCTGAAATGTGTGTTATTTACCCTTGTACTAATAGTGCCTGCTCTGAGAGGTAAAATGCCCACTGCCAGGAGTAGAACATGCAACCATGTACACAATCACCTACCACTAAGCTACCTGAGATGTATCAATGGCAGGTGTGTATCGTGACAGGTTAAAACACAAAAGGACGGAGTTCGGGAAATAGTATACACCACCATGTACCCAAAGAAAGGTGTGTTCTCTTTCTCTCTCTCTCTCTCTCTCTATATATATATATATATATATATATATATATATATATATATATATATATCATATAGAGAGAGAAAGGGTGATAGAGAGATATATGTCGATATATACAGATATACATATATATGCAAATATATAGATAGGTTAACAACCACAGTACTGGAACACTAGAACAACAAGTACTATTATCATGATGTTAAGGGACATTTAGTTAGTGCTTCTGGTGCTGTGGTCCAGGTAGGTGCTGTGTTTAAGTATGTTTCTGATTGCTGTAGTGTGTGTAAGTGTGTGTTCTGAGTGTGGTGTGTGTTTCCGGGAGACTGTAATGTATGTGTGTGGGTTTGCTTTGTGTGTCTGTTTGTGCTATCTCGGAAGTAGATTATTACAGTAAGTGTGGTGTGGGGGGGGGGCAGCCACCCACATGGGGTGTGTATGGGGGCATGGCCACCTGGCCATACGTAGTGTAGGATGGTTTGTTTGGATGTGATGGGTAGCAGTGTGTCTGTGTGTGCATGTGTGTGTTCTGTGTTTGTGTTAGTTCCGGGAGTTTGACTGTCGCAAGTTTGAGTGTTTGGTATTGTGGGGTTTGGGAGTCTGGGAACAGTAATGTGGCTGTTGGAAGTGTGTGCGTTCCTGAATCCGTGGGAATGCCATATACAGCGGTCGAAGTCTTCAAGTACGTGCATAACATGGACCATAGCAATCACACATTCCACCACGACCGAACGTTATGAACAAAGGATATGGAGAGTATAAATGTCTATACACTATTACAAATATGTGCTATGGACATGAGCCAAAGATAGGGTTACCACCTGTCCCACCTTGCGAAGGGCAGTCCCTCTATGTGCGGTAGTGTCCTGACCAAAATGAGTACAAATACTAATGCCCTGTAATCTCAAGACATTTTGCATGTTCCATATTTAATGTAATTGTTGCATAAAATAGTCATCTGTATCTAAAATACCTACATGTAACAAGAAACAGGATAAGTAAGTAAACAGCTACAAGAATATAAGCTTTTATATAGGCATATATGTAAAGTTCTATACTTTGTACTGACCGTGGGTATGTGTCGGCCTCTAAAGTCCGATGTGTGTCCTGCAAATGTCCCACTATGGCCATTTGAAAAGGTGGCAGCCCAAGCCAAAGAGGTTCAGTCACCAACACTTCAATGAGTGCAAATATCTGTGACAGAAATACACGAGACAGCTTTCATGTAGCAACATTTCATTACATACCGATGTATTTCTGAAGGGATTGAAGGACCAACATCACCTGCATGCTATACAGGAAACAATTAACAATGGCTTAATGAATAAGCCTGCAATAACCATAGTATTAGTCTACTAAATGATAGGTCTTCAATTAGGGAAGGAGCCCTCACATACATATGGAATATGTATAAATGCAGTTCCTACACACCTTCATCTGCTATGTACACCCACCTACATCTCCCCCACACCCGAAACAATTGCAATACAGACTGTAATAACATCACAAACATCCACTCACTCTACAACATCTGCAGGAGCCTTAACATACCTTGTGAGAGACACACTATAATGACCCTATGTGAAATCGTTGCTGTTGTACAATGGAACAGACGCCAACGTTACAGGGTTTGGTTGCAATAATCCCGTATCAGATGGCTGATATAACAGCTACACTCACATGTAGAACTACAGCTTCTAGCCATTACACACAATCCACGGGGACCATGAAGTTAATATATCTCTGTGTGTCTCCATATAGCTGTTGCAATTCATCACAAACAACACATCCAGGCCGTCTTCCTCAAAGGTAGGGCAAAGGGACAATACCCAAGTGGAGTATTCAATTATACCCCACTGTTGCCATGTAATTGGCTAATGGAGTAGCTGCACAGCTGATGTGCATGTAATCATCTACTCCAGAACACCAATTGGTGGCAGGATACCACATGTTACTGGTATCAACGTATAAAAGGATGGCTTATCATACATTCAAACCATATGGACATACGAGAAAACCATTAAAACAGAAAACAAATAGGACTTATATTATCGTCAACTCGGGATACTAATAAGGTATGTAGAACACTCAGTATGTTAGTGTACGTAGTACCTGTTTTGTATTAATTAAAGTGTACGCAATGCATATAGTGGGAAAAGGTATTATGTAGTGATGTATTGTTGAGCATAGTAATGCTCGTAGAAATTGTGTATACTGCACAGGCCACAGGGTAAACACCTCATACACCACAAGGGATGCTACATAAGGACTTTAAACACAACAATTCCACTCCAGCCACTGTCAGTGGCAGGGTTTGTCCAACAAGTACATGCCATAACAGGGGATAGTATATGTTGATATACTGTAACAGTAGGCATATGTATGGGCATATAACTGAGAATAACATGTCTAAGGTGGTCCTGCTGTGCAATTATGATTTGCATTGTGGGATATTGTGGCAAAAATGTGAAATGTACAGTATTGTAGGTAGATATGTCTAACATTTTACATAGCATTACTGTTATATTATGCAAATATCAGGTATGTCTATTGGCATGTACAATACACAATAACAGGATACATATGACTTTAGTCACCAGACAGTGTATCAGCATGATAGCTAATTGAAATGGAAGAACTAGTCAATTATCCATGCACAAAGGACATGTAATAGCTTCACAGGTTCATAGTTAGGTACTATGCTGTCTGGCCAAGGCCATTCGTAAGCCTAACTACAGTGTTTTCACTTGCAGCACCTTCCTAGGTTAGTGTCCTGCACCTCTGTACAGCAGAGCCACTGCAGTGATCCCTGGTGTACATGTCTGTCTCCCATACACCCATCGAGGTATCTCTTGAAGAGTGCTAGTGAGGGTCCCTGCCTGATGTACATAGGAATCATGTTCCAAAGCACGGTGAGTGTCCGGGTCAGGAATGTATCCCTCCAGCACATCCTAGTCATCGTTGCATTTAGGTACATATCCCAGAGCATGTGGCTCTCAGTGGCTTTTGCTTATGTGAAGCATATCCATCAATATTGTTTTGGACATGGGCCTTGTATGCTCAGCAGAAATCACCTCTGAGTATGCGGTATGCAAATGAGTACAGTTGGGGTTTCTGTAGTTGGGCTGCATACGTCATCCTTCGGAGGTCAGTATTCCTCTTGGTGTGGTAATGTTGTGGTATTTAAAGCCATTGCTGTTGTCTCATAAGGTACATCCCAAATGGGGTGTTGTACCCTTTAATGTGTTTCATAAGTCATGAGTAGAGAGGCACAATGGCTGCCTTTGTTCTGGCTACAAACCCATTAGAGATTAGGGTGGCTACGTAGAAGGATATCCACATCACCTTGGCAATATGGTTATCAAAGGAGTGGATGCTATCTACTTGGGTTCTAAGATCCCTTATTATGTCTTATGTATGTAGGGGACTACCACCTATGTGATAGTCCGTGGGTGATTGGTGTAATCCAAAGGGGATGTCTATGCACCTTGTGGCATGCAGCTTGAGGCCATGTTATTGACACCAGGTATCCGTCCCAGTGACACCATTATGGAGGGTGTCTGTATCAGCTGGTGAATCAATCATGGCCCCTAGTTTGCAGTCATCTGCAAACCTATTCAGGGTAAGTCCTCATGTGCTAGCCTGTACCTTAGAGAAGCATATACCGAACATGAGGGGCCCTATGACCGAGGACTGGGGGACGCCAATTGTAACTGATTTACAGTAGGAACTAGGGTATGCTACCCTCACTGTGTGGGTTCTGTCCGTGAGTCACTCTGCATAACATCTCGTGACGTAGGGGATGATGTGCAGGTGGATGTGTATGTTGATAATACCAGAATGGGGAACGGTGTTGAAAGCCTTTGAGAGGTCAAGGTAGGTTGTGTGGACCTCCTTACCCTCATCTACTGTCTTGGTAACTGTCTCAAAGGACTCCACCAGGTTTAGGAGGCATGGTCTGGCCCTAACAAATCCAAACTGGGTGGGACCAAAGGTTTAGAGGCCACCAATGTCTCTGTGAATGAGATCCATGATGATGTGCTCCATAGCCTTGCAGAACAGTCTAGTCAGGCATATAGGGCAGTAGTTCCCCTGGTCCATTGTGGCGCCACCTTTGTGGAGTGTGATAACTGTTGCTGTGCACCATTCAGGGGCCACAATGCCTGATGCAAGACTATTAGTGAATATGGTGCCCAAGTGAGGAGCCATTTTGTTCTGAAGTTCGTGGAAATCGCAGCCTGGGATGTTGTACAGTCACACAAATGCTGTGTTCCTGGCTTTAGAGAGTGCAGCTTTGAACTGCATAGTTGTGATCACAGGGACTCTGCATTGTTCCTGTATAGATATGGGCCCTTTAGGGTGTGAGAGGGGTGTAAAGTTAGCACTGAACCTATCTGCCAGGATGTTGCCAATATCAGTCGGTTCTGTAATGTTCGTGCCTAACTGCTGTATGTCAGGGCAGATGTGGGTATCGCCATCGAGAGTAGTGACATACCTCTAGAATGCTTTGTGGTAGTCCTTGGAATTAGTCACAGTAATATTTACGTAGCTAGCTTTGGAGGATGTGATAAGGGATCTCAGGTTCCTACTGAGGCTGACCAGGGAGCTCCTCCACTCATGGGATTGTACTCTACTTTGCAACAGTCTCCTCCTTCTGTTGTACATTATGTCCATGGCAGTGGACCACCAAAGTGGCGTCCATTTTCTGGTGGGTACTGTCATGGCTCTGTTTGGGATAGCATGAGCCATGCAGTTGTGTAAGTGCTAATTAAGTGCAGTTGTGTATGATTCAGCGGCTGTAACTGTATTGTCCATCTGCACAGGTGTCATGACGTTTACTACTGCTGTCATAAGAAGTCTGAAGTTGATTTTGTAGAAATATTCTACTGTATTTTCCATAAAGGGTGTGGTGCCAGGATGTGGATAACAAGGGTGATTAGTGTACGTTCGGATCTGACCAACGAGGAGATAACCCCAGGTGTGGAACACCAGTCACACATGTTGGTAATGACCAGGTCTAGGATATTGTTGGCCCTGTGGATAGGTTGATCCAGGCTATTAGAGGTTATGAATCTCAGAAAGCGTTGGCCTAATGTGTCAGTACATGAGTAGGTATCCCAGTTAATGGTGGGGTAGTGTCAGTTGCACATCAGTAGTGTCTGTTTGAACCCTACTTTCCAGTACACCAAGAAGTGAGGACTATTAACCGTGGGGTATGGTGTGGAATCTGTAGCAAGCTACAATTTGTATAGCAGTTATGGCCAGAGTTAGTTGCACTTGGATTATCTCTGATGCATTGTGCTAAGCAACCAGCCTGGAGGTGTGGATATCCTTGGGAAATATGGACACACCTCGGCCGTGGGTGTTCCGGTCCTGGTTACATGACTGAAAGGTGTGGTATGAGTAATAGCCTGGTAGTGCAGGGGTGCTCTCAGGAGCCTAGAAGCAGGTCCCAGTCACTGCACAGATATCAAAGTGGTCCATTACAAGGAGTACCTCGGGTGAGTGCATTTGAGATGAAGATGTCAAGCATTGAGCAGCATTACCCTCAGGTTTTGCTTGCCTGTTCCTGTTATGGTGGTGAATATGTCATTTGAACTGTGCCTAAAACAGGCACTATAGGAGCAGCAACAGCCTAAGCCATCATTCGTAATCCCAGGGCCGACAGGTGCAGGCCATCTGTGCCAAAGCATCATGTTCTGTCAACCATGTCATTCAAAGCAGACAGATACTGGATACCCTTGGAATGACACCAGAAGCATAGCCAATTGTTGAAGTAAATAATTCAGTCCTTGTACTGCATTATCAGTCTGGACGATGGCCGAATTCTTCTCAGGGCTAGGGTGATACCTGCCTGGGCTACAAGATCGGAGAGCTATTCCATGTCTCTTTACATGTAGTCCAGGAAGGTTCATCTCAGGGCATTCACACTAACATGCAGAATGACACAGTCATATTGTACCTGAGTGCATAGGTTATGTTGCGGATCCTGTTACCCTACAGGCAGCTGACTGTAACTATCACCTTGTGTAGCCTGCTGAGTGGGACATCAGTGTGACCACCTATAGAGTCACCTATGACTAGTGTGTTGGGTACGTTATATCGCCCTATTGGCTGTGACTGATGGGCACACTGAGTCTGTGGGCTATAAGTAATTGGTGTTGTGTTGGGTGATGGGGGCTGCCTGCATTTCTGCTTTGGAGTTCTCTGTTGCCTAGACAGAGTAGTATTGAGAGGCTCTGCAAATGGTGTAGTCTTACTATGTGTGGCCTGTGGTGGTGGAGATCTAGTGAGACTATGTGATGAGTGTGGTGTGGTGCAAACATCTAACATCCCCACATGATTGTCAGGTTCAGTCTGGGTTGGAGAGAGCTTTACCTCCAGCATGGCTAGATATGTGCATCTCCCACAGGTTGTAGTGTTGTATGTTAGGAGGGGAGTATTGACTGTGTATACGAGACAATTTCTATATTGCCTCATGATGCCCATATTCATCATATAGACAGGCGATAACACTGGGAATTGACACTTGGACATGCCTGAATATTTAACTATTTCCCACTAGATATGTGAGGAAAGTGTGTACAAGAGCTGTTTTGCTCTAAGCAAGTGGGAAATGTAAGTACAAACAGTGTTTACCTGTAGGTAATGAGGAGGATTGAGTGCTATAGTAATTAGCAGCTCATGAAGTGCTTACATGTTCTGAACAAGTGCTGAGCATGAATAAGCAATACAGATAGGGTGTCGGATAACATAATCACACTGCCCCCCCAACAGGTACACAATCACATATCCATGAACACTACAGAGCCCCTGTAACCATAACTATGATGGTACAAGGTGCACTGAGGCTGCATGGGACCTGTCACATCCCTGGTTGTATCATACACATATGGCAAAACAGTTTGCTCTACACATACACATCATGTAAAACATAGCTTCATGTCAGTCTGTGAAAACACTGAAAGGTACACACCAACAGTTATCACAACCCACAAAGTGGAGACACCACTCATAATGGGAGGCACTGCACTACTACCCTGCTGAGTCTGGTCTGAAAGTCCATGAACCTTAATCAATGTATATGTTGTTAGCAGTACAGATATAGATGACAGTACGGATGATTTCACACTGCATATCATACCTGTGACAGGTCATAGGACATCATCACCCATACTGTGTTCCACCTACACTCAGTATACTAGATGTACCTTTGTATGTCACAGGAGTGTTCTGCCAGTGGACTGTTGACAGAACTAACACTACAAAAGGTGTCTGAGTAATATGTGCATATCACACCAGTGGCAGCTACAGTAAAACAGAGTTAATTCATTGTACTCCCCCTCATTGTAGCCCACACCACACAGACAAATGGGAGGCATCTGCCTATGTAAGTATGTGAATGGCTATGACCTAGGAGTAATAGCTGACTCAGTGTTGTGGACAATATACAGAATGGGCTTTGTGAGTGAGATGTGTGACATATGTGCACAATCTGACAGCTGCATATTGCATTGTCACTGCTAGGTTAATAACCCTGTACCCATGAACTACCACCTAGGCAGCGGTCACCATAATGGACACTGTGTGTAAGGGATGGTGCTGTGCAGTTTACCTCCCTGAGCTAGTGACATACCAAGCCTATTAGCTAGTCATAAGAGGCAACCCTAGTCATGACATGGTGCCATCCATGAACATGGAGATCATTGTACAGCCATACTCATCACTCAAGTGACCAATATCGGATCACATATCACCTTTAAGGGGTATTGCCCATGTTTGGATGGGTGACACCAGCCTTCACAATCCTCATCTCCACTATGTAGCATGATGCCTACCCTGCATAAAGACATGTCCAACACTGTGATGTTGGACATGCTACACGTACATATCCTGATCTGAAATACATACATCATGGACATCCACCTTCCTAGTACAAGGATCACCACATGCTGGACAGGTCCTTGTGCCATACACATTACATACTCCTGCCATACTAAGCAACCCTGTCCAGCAAAGCTACACATTTCACCTCTGTCAGACATGGTGTGATGACCACATGGTAGATGTATCATAAACCGTATGGATCAGTTATGTGGCACTGCTGGTGCTGGAAACATGTATGTTGGCTACAGCTAGGTAACCTTACATCCTATGCTTATACATGGCCCAGGGCATACAGACTACTACATGACCTTGGCCGTACATGCTATAGTTGATAACCATCGCTGCAAATACCATCCGGCTAGCCAGTGTCCCATATGTATCACATGTGCAACACAGGCAATACATGGCAGGATGATGAACTGCTGTACAGTGCCATGTAGATGTATATGGCAAAACACATGCATGTAAAGGCTTCTGTGTGCATATCTGCATTGTCACAGGTCATGTCCGTTAAGGCAGTGTATGTATTGATATGAGACATATACACAGCATCAAGGTCAACAGCATTAATGTGGACACATCCAGGCATGTGCCGATAGGTAAGAACACCAGTACAGGCAAACAGACATGCCCACATCAAGACAGCATCCACATGGAGTATGAGCAATGTAATCAGGTGACACACATATATGGTGATAATATCCACACAAACATGTCAGTGGTGTCAGTGTCATGAAGATTTGCAAAGACAACTGTTTATATGTAATAAATGTGATACACATGTATGTGCAACTGTATCTCTGTGCATCTCTGAGATACTGTGACCTGTCTCCATCATTATGTCTTCCAGATATGCCACGAGCAAGGCTCCCGGCCTATACCCACTTGGAGAATGAGGCCCTTATACCTTACCTCCAAGACAACTATGATGTCCTGTTTAGCCATGTGCCACAGCATGCATGGCAGCTTGATGACCTGTGGCAGGAACTTCGCAGGAGGGTTAATGATGTGGGTGGCCATAACCGCACATACCAGCAGGTGTGCAGACACTGCACGGACCTGATCAGACGTGCGAAACAGTGTGCGAATGCAGTTGCCAGGGAACAAGGTGCAACAGGTGGTGGGCCACCAACCCAGGCCCCACTCACATGTACCAAGGAGCTACTGGCCAACCTGGGGACACCATCAGAACAGCATCCACAAATCTTTGCTGCCATCGTGGAGGTGGGTGTCTCTCAACCACTGAGCTTGGAGTTGCCTGGTAAGTCACTACTGCACATATAACTATTATATCCCATATAGTTGCATGTGTCACTGTACAATATGTAATGTAACATCATATGCAAGGCATGTATACACACATGCCACATACTCAAGTGTGCTACTCTGTGTATGCACACATGTGCATACTCCATAGTATATCCTATTGTACTGGTGAATGTGTTAACATGCACATTGCACCCTGTAGCTGTCATACAGGTGTGGATAATGATCATACTGCTGTGTCACCCCTATATAGGTACCTCTGGTGTTCCGCAGAGACAGCAGGCCATTGCAGGTGAGACAGTTATAAGTATCAGGCATGTTAATGCACAGATCTATTCACCATGTGGCCAGTTAACACATGTACACATAATGTATAGTCCGGTCACAATATACATGTCGCATCTTTAATCCATCACACTGGCTACCCATGTGCAATACTTACAAACTAAGTGAAACACTAACATGAAACCTCAGAAACTGTCATTGCTAGATGTGTGGACAGCTGTGCATACAACGGTGGAGGTGTTGTTCAATGTAGGAACATGTACTATACATCAGAACTACACATGTGGGGTACACAAACAGTACTACACAGTGAGCTGGAGTATGGGCAGCCCACAGGATTCACCATTGTGGATTATGCCCCTGTTATGAGTGCACACATTGTGATTTGCCATCTGACATGTCCATGACATGTAGTAATCCGGCTGCAACATTGTCTCACTATCCCATAAAACATACCCCACATACCAAACATACAACCCTTTGTCTGCATAACCCTGTGGACAGTGGAGTATATGACATCTATGGGTGTATGTCATATGGGACAACACAGACATGTGAGATAGATGGCCATCACAACCGTTTGGCCAACACATGTTCACACATGGCCATGGAGGATGGCCAGAGACATGTAGCAACACACAGTAGATGTGATGTGTTTGTGTGTACACCCTCTGTTGTACATTGGCTACACATGGTCCAACTATAGCCTTTGTTGAATGATTATATTGCAGATGTGGAACACTGGACATCCTACAAGCCTGTGCACAGCTTGTGGAGGCATAACTTCATTCGACCACATAAGATGTGTTAAACATCATGACTATGTCACAGCATGACAGTAGTCACCTGTACAGCATCCACATACATACACAGACAACCACATCAGGCCACAGATACAGTACATTTCCCTTGCTGCTGTTGGACATCACTGTCAGTCATGCACCTCGTGTGTGTGGTACACAAATGTCATGTGGGACATGGTGTATTGACAAGTCTGCCATGTGGGGATATGGTTGCCAGGCAGCTAAAATATGTTTGCAGATGTACAGGGTTGTCATCTGTATGTCCTTCGGTGACCTGTGTCACACATTACACATCATGGTTTACTGCGTATGCACCTCAGCGACGTGGGTCACAATCCACAGTATATATGTATTGTGTATGCACACAGTCATGGGTATGCACTGTGTGTGTAATCCACACTGTATAGCAACAGAGATGCCTCATGATTCCATGCAATGGCACTGTGTCTGTACTTCACACTGTATAGCAATATAGACACCTCATAATACCCTTCAATGGTCATGCACATCTGCTAAAAGTGCATTTTATCTGTAGGGCGGACAGACAACACTGCAATGTGACACCATTACACCACTGTATATGTGACAGGACACCATTGTGTCAAACATGTATGCATGTCAATGCACACGTCAGCAAATTACATGTCATACTACATGTTAATGTCAAGGTCATATGCCACACATCAGCCATGTGTACTGTTAACTTCTGCTGGTCCACATGGTGTAACACAGGGATGCATGCTTACTACTATGATTGTGTGAAATGCATGGCTTCTGCTATGACACATGCTTACTGTTGTGTGAAACCCAGGGATGTATAATAACTACCACTATTATTGTCTGAGCTGCATGCCGTCTGCTGTATCACATGCATGTTGCATGCCTTCTGTCAAATCACATGCATGGTGTATGTGTGTGTGTGTGTGTGTGTGTGTGTGTGTGTGTGTGTGTGTGTGTGTGTGTGTGTGTCTGTCTGTATTGTAATGTAGAGACTTTGTTTGCCTTCACAGGTGATGTAGGTGCGTTACCCTCCTGCGGTCCATCTGATGTTAGTGTCCCCACAGACTCTAGCAGTGATGAAGAACATATGCTTGAGGCATAGCCAGGATTTTCAGGGGCTGAATCTGTGCCATTGGTTGCCATTCCACCTATATCCCCCTCATCGCAGCACACAGATCTCATGCCAACACATACCCCATCACCAGTGGCCATAGAGGAAGGACAGTTAGCATGTGGTCGCTTGGAACAGGAAAGTGTGGTGGCTATGGAAGGTGTGTATTCACACCATGGTGTCAGGCAAATGACTGGAGATGGGCCACACAGGCATGTGGCCAGTGCTGCTTGTAGGAGGACCTCTGGCCGACATGCCCCTGCAGGATAGAGCGCAGCAGCTGGTGTCACCAGATGCATGTTTCAGACTGTAATGGCGGCACAGGCACGTGCTGAATGGCAGAACATAGAAGGGCAGAGGCTTCAGAGGGCTGCTATCTGTTCTTTAAATGACAACATCCAGGCATTGGCAAATGCTCAACAGCAGATTGCTGAGGTTTTGGACAGACAATTGGGTGACATGGTTGGAATCCTTGACTATGGCATGACAATCCGCGAGCGTGAGCTGTCTGTGTTGGAACATCTGGTAGGAGTGAGGCATAGGGCACGGGGATGTAGGCCAGCTACATCACCTGGTGCAGGTCTACGTGAACAAGCTACCTCACATGCCCACTCTCATAGTGGCGGTAGCAGCAGCAGTGCAGCTGGTGCTGCGCTGTCCACACCAGGACACAGCAGGCCACATGGATGTGGCCCTGGATGGTCCCAATGGGGACACAGTTCCAGTGGACATGTGTCATCGGACAGTACCCAATCTGCACCTCTGCCTGGTAGTGCCCGTGCAGCCCCTGCCAGGCACACATCACATGGCCATGGCTGGACACCGTGAGCTGTAAAACCTGGTCTGTACAGTCTGGAGCTGTCAATAATACCCCTGTGTAGGCCAGACACATAGCAGAACTGTGTGCACACATACATGTACACACCAGAAACATCTGTAGGGCACCGCAACACTCACATGCATAACAACCACACATGGCCAATTAGATCACAGGCCCTAATCCACACACATGATGTAATCCACTGGTGCAGCCAAGGCCCCTGGCAAACATTATCACCCTGTGCATATGATGATGCCTGTGCCACATCCCTGTCATCCACACCATCGGTGCAGGGACATGCTCATATGGTCTGATGCATAGGGTGAACAGAACAGGGAGATAAGTGTAGATTACAATTGTTGTGTACTGTTGACATGCAGCAGACATACCATGTAGTACAGGTTTAGAATGCATTGTTTTCTGTTCACAGTATGTGTCTTGGTAACAACAGTAACAGCATGTTGGTAATGATGTCCTGCTTCCCTCCTTTAGGTCTAATTGCATGTGCCGTTGAGTGCCAGTGTTTGCAGTTTCCCATGTGTAAATGTGGACTACTCACAGGTATGTATGGCAATACCAGCATGCTATTCATAGCTTCAACCTCACTGTTAGAAAGGCTGACATTCCAAAGATGTCTACACATTTACTGATCCAGGAGCATGGGAGCTGTGTACTAAGCTACAGTGGCTAGAGACATGACATCCATACCAGGTGACATCACAGGTACAGTTACATGGGGCGGGGAGTTTACATAGCGGTCTAGCTGATGACAAGGGTAGAGGCCAGTTGATAGCTTGAGGCCTCACTGTGTAGCAGTAATACACATTCACATTACAGGATGAGAACACACAACTACACACACACACACACACACACACACACACACACACACACACACACACACACACACACACACAGGTATTCGCACACATGTATTCAGACACACAGTAACATGCACACTCACGGGCTTAACGACACTGTAACACACACACACACTTGATAGTGTTGAGGTGAGGACCCCTGCCTATGTGGTAATCACCATTACAGTGCTGTGCACCCACATGACGCGACACAGAGAATGAAAATGTACAGGTAGTCAGTAATGCCTAAGATTGACAGCATCAACAGGGTTGTAGATTGCATCACCTCGAGGGGTTAGGGGTCCTATCTGCTCACTATGGTAACATACATCCTCACACCATGGACCAGACAGCCATACATACATACACACACACTGTGGAGTCCACAATTGAATGCACCTATGTCATGCACATACAGATAGCTCACATGTGTGTGATACACACCCCACCCCTGCCTCTGTCTTGCTTTCTACACTGCAGTATGTACAGATCTTTATAACAGTGTACAGGGGTGTGAGTAACAATTGGGATGTATTCCCCACAATACGTGGCATATATAGACACACAAACAAACACACATGGCAGTACTGTGAATCAAACACCTGCTGTCTTATGATACGTATGACAGACATGCATCAGTATTGCCCGCTTTACAATGTGTACCGATGCTACCTTTGGCAATTGTGCTGATATATGCACACGGGAGGTCTTAAGTGTTACAGGTGTCAAGTGATTTACAGTCAGTGACACCCTGACTGCTGTGTAGGTTGTATGTCTTCTCCTTCAATTAACAGAAACATAGCTTAGTGTTTGCACATGTTATGGTAGGACGGCTTGTGACACACCTGTGAGCTGTCTTCAGCAAACATCCATCTGCAAAGATGGCCCACCACTTTATTTATTTATTTATTTTATTTATTTTACATTTGTTAACCGGGAAATTCCGACTGGACCAGGTCCATTTTCAGCGGAGGCCCGGGGAGAAAAGCTCCAACATCAATTTATACAAATACAGTACATCCAGCATAATACACAAACAGGTTACATAATGTATGCTGAGCATAGTAATATAACAAGAATTAATAAAAACACTCCAGGTAAAAGAAGATATAGAACATGGGTAAAAAGACAATGTCAGTTATACATTGGTAAGAAAAGAAAATATATCAAGTAAGATTTTACAGTTAAAAGTACCCTTTCAGATGACCAAGCCTACAGGGGATCAGAGCTCCAGCATGTGATCAAAGAGGAATTTGGGGAGTTAATAGTAGTATGGGTAGGGTTATGTGATACAAGGGCATAACCAGGTACTAAGAAGGTGCGATTTGAGGGAGTTTTTGAATATGGATGTGGAGGGGGCAGTGGACACGGATAGGGGAAGAGAGTTCCAATTTCTGGCAACGGTGTGGGAGTAGAGCTCTTTCCCTGCATTATTGTTAGCCTTGGTGATGGAGAGGAGAGATTTTTCACTGGATCTTAGGTATCGGTTTGCATTATAGATAGTAAGTAGGTTGGATAATGAGGGGGTTTTTTTCAGGATATTTGAGAATATTGTAGGCTGTGCCCAGCTGGTGATAGTTAAGTAGCTGTGGTAGCTCAAGCCATTTTAGTTCTTTTAGTGCAGCACAGTGATGGGTTCTATAGGTTGAGTTAGTAGCAAACTTGGCTATTTTATTGTAGCATGATTCTAGTTTGTCTAGGTCACAATGTCTGATTTGGGTAAAGATTGGTGCTACGTATAATAGAGTTGAGAGGAGGTGGCTTTGTGCAAGAGTGACTCTTGCTTTTTGTGAGAGAAAGGACTTATGCCTGTATAGGGAGCCTAGTTTTTTGTGTACTAGTTTTATGGTATGTGAGATGTGCACATCAAAGTGGAGATTATTGTCTATTTCAATGCCCAGAAGTTTGGTGTGGTTAGAAGGGGAGATGGTGGTGCCGTCCTTAGATGTTATGGTAAAGGAGAGGGTTTTTTTTATCTGTTAGGGGTAAATAGTAGCAGTTTTGTCTTTTTGGGATTTAGAATTAGTTGGATACCCGATATCCATTTTTCTACTGAGATAAAGGTATCTTGAGTGAGTGTATGTAGGGTGGTGGGAGATGAGGCAGAGCAGATCAGGGTTGAATCATCCGCATATTGTATGAGTGTGGCATGTTGTATAGAGCATTTGAGGTTATTTGTGAAAATAGAGAACAATAGCGGGCCCAGTATAGAGCCCTGTGGGACTCCTATGGTGGTTGGAAGTTGTGTAGACAGAGTTCCTTTCCACTGGACTGATTGTTGCCTGTCAGACAAGTAGCTTCTGAACCAGGCTATAGTAGAGGAGGTGAAGGATAATGATGTTAGCGAGTCTAGTAGAATGGAGTGGGAGACCATATCAAATGCTTTTGAGAGGTCTAGGAAAATGGCCGATACATATTTGTTATCATTCCTGTGAAGGTTTATATAATTAGTGAAGGATAGAAGGGCTGTGGTAGTGCTGTGATGTGGACAGAAACCATGTTGTGTGGTAGATAGTTGATTGTGTGTGTTAAGAAATGTCATCACTTGCAAGTGGATGCATTTCTCAAGAATTTTGGATACGAGGCAAAGGATGGCAATAGGTCGGTAGTTGGAGAATTCATAAGAATTACCTCCTTTATGGAGAAGAATGATGTGAGATACTTTCCAGAGTTTGGGTATGTAGGATTCTAGTATGGAGCGGTTGATAAGGATGGAGACAGGATATGATAGGGAGTCACTAGCCATTTTTAGGTATGCAGCAGGTATATTATCAGCTGCTAGTGTGGTTGGCTTTAGTTTTAGGAGGAGTTTTTTGATAGTTGAGGTGGGCACTGGTGATAGGCTGAAAGAGGGGGTGGTGTGGGATAGGTTAGGTTGTGACTGAGGTAGACTATTTTTGGTTATTTGACTGGACAGGGCTAAGATGGATATAGTAAAATGGTTATTAAATTGAGAAGCTATGTCTAGGGTATTGTTAGTAGAGATGGGTGCTGGGGTTGTGGTTTTGCCTGGCTTTAGTAGGGAGTTAATGGCATGCCAGAATTTTTGCGGACTATTTGAATATTTCCTTTGGGTGCTAAGAAAATAGTTTTGTTTGTTTATTTTGGATTCAGCCTTGGCCTTGTTTCTAAGCTGTTGATAGTATTGTCTGGAGCTAGGGGTTTTGTCAGTTTTCCAGATTTTCCAGGCTTTATCTCTAGCTTTTAGTAAGGTTCTGGTGTCCCTATTTAGCCAGGGTGCATAGTTGGCTTTAACTCTGATCTTTCTGCTGGGAGCTAGACTGTTAAGGATGTTAGAGAAGGTAGTATTGAAGTAGTCTACTGCCTGGTCTAACCCAAGTGTCCGTAGTGGTTCCCAGTTGCAGTGGCTTAGGACAGTATTTAGGTATCGTGGGGTAAGGTTACGGTCATCTCGTACAAATTTGTAGACTACTGGTTTGGGGTGATTGGAGTGTTTCTGGAGTAGGAAGGTGGGGAGATGATCACTTAAGTCATCTGGGAGACAGCCTACTGTATAGTTTTGTTTGGGATAGTTGGTTAGTGTCCAGTCCAGTATGGATTCTCTCTTTGTTTTCTCATCTATTCTAGTTGGTTCTTTAATTAGTTGAGAGAACCCATATAGAGTGATATGAGTAGAGGGGCTTCTGGAGTTACAGGCTGCCCAGTCAGTGTTAAGGTCTCCTAGTAGGATTGTTTCCTGAGGTAGATTGTCCTTTGTCCAGTGTAGGATGTCTTCTATTATGAGCGAGTTGTTGCCTGGAGGTATGTAGCAGCATATTATATTGATCTTCTTGGTGTTTCTTATGGACAGGACAGAAAATAGGACTTCAGCATTTTGAAAAGTGTGTGGTGTGGTGTGGTGTGCAGGAGCTGGAGGTTAAGGGTGTTTTTAAAGAGAATGGCTACTCCTCCTCCTTTCCTATTTGTTCTATCAGATCTAAGTGTATTATACCCTGGGGGAAGAAAGTCTTCATCTTGGATACTGGGTTTAAGCCAGGTTTCTGTAATGGCGAGTATATCAGGGTTGTAGTGGGCTATGAATGCATGTAGGTCTGTTAGCTTGCTGGTAATACTTCTTATGTTGAGATTTAGGATTAGCAGGTCAGATGTTTGTCTAGCTGAGAGGGGACCTGGATTTGGGTGAATGTCACCAGAGGTTAGCAGAATTTGTAGGAGTGTCAGTATGTGTTTTTTTAATATTAATTGTTTGTGAGCTTGGTCTATGAGAGTTTTTCTTAGTGTGGTGAGATGGTGTAATTTTTGTTAGTGAGTAATATGTAGTTGTAAGATTTAAAATTGTAGGGCAGATGTAGAAGTCTGAGTGGGTTTGAGAGGGTGGGCTAGTGTGGGTAGCGTGATAGTAGTTGTGCAGCGGTAGGTCTGTTTGTAAGGAACGTAGGAAGGTTAGCGATAGTAGAGCTAGTGATAGGGATGTGAGTGTGGGTAACATGATACTACTTTGAGTGAGAAGTACAACTATGATTCCTGGTTGGTTGTGTGTGAGGGTAGAGTTGTATTGTCTGGGAATGTGTGTTGGGAGTGGGATCAGTGTGGGATGTAATTGGATTGGGGGGAGGTAGGATGAGTGGGTTTGGCTAGTTGTTAGGGAATTAGGGGTTGGACTACTGGTCAGGTGATTAGGGGTTAGAATAAATGTAGAAGTAGTGGGGGCGGGTGGGAATATCCGTCCATACTTGATGTACATCTTACCGTACTGTCAGTATTTCACCATATACAGTTGGCAATGATGGGGCTGCATTGCAACTGCATGTTGTAATAAGACACAGATCACCTGCAAACATCAGCTACTGCTCACACATGGTAGCTGAACGCACACCACTACATGTACATGTGTGTAGGTCCTACATTCCTGTCATTTAGCCATGTTTGTAGGGATTGCAATTGGTGGACATGTGTGATGACATACATGACACATGGTTGTTGTATGATATGATAGTCGTCATGGGTAACCAGTACAGAGGGAATGTTATCTTAGTCAACACTGATATCACAGCTTATGTACTGTTAGCATTCAACAGCCATGGACCTACCTTCCAGGTACATGTGTGTAATTGCAGTAGCCACCTGTCTGCATGAAAGACAGCAACAGCTATGCTATGTACATATGTGTTGTGTGTGTGTATGTGTGTGGCATGTACTTATCCATGGCAGGTACATGTATGTCATATCCAAACATGAGGGTGTTTACTGGTGTACAGCAACAGTCATCTGTTATAGCTGTATATGACTCAGGGCCCCTGTTATGTGTACAGCTGACCTGGTTACAAACAGTGGTATCATTGCATTGCATAACACATGATGCAACTGTGTCAGTACATGGGTAGTCTGCACAGTTGCTGTAGAGCTAGGTACAGTCCACTGGTCATGGGTCATATGGTGCTGTACTAATATATGTTCTACCACATGTATGGATGTGTGCTGCTGGTCCAAGGACATGGTGATGTCTGAGGGCTACATCCTAGAATGCAGCTTTTGACACTGTGATCTGCACCTGATACATCTGTGATGCCTTTTGAGGGTGTACTGGTCAGTACATGTGAGTGGCCTTCATGTACGTGGGGACACCACCACCTGGAGCGGTCCGTAACGGTGTTATGGCCCACATGTCTGTATCCGAGGTATACGGTGGTAGTGCTATTGTGCACAACTGAGCCTTCAGCCAGGTGCTCCTCACTGCACAGATGTCAGTATTTCCCATTGCTGGATCTACATTGGGCAGCTGTGATTACGAACGCTACACATCTAGCACTGTTTAGCATACACATACAATGCAGTTGTCCTCTAGGTGTCAGGGTGTTAACCTGGTCTCAGGACATTCGTCTATGAGTGGCACTATATGGGCGAAGTAGCCACTCCTGGCAGGACATCACCACGGGTGGTATTAGTGTGCCAGGTTTAGATTGGTACATCAAAGGTGATGGACAGCAGCAGATGTTGTATAGAAGGCCGGTGTCAGATATATGTAGTGCAGTGTTCATGCTAACAATGACAACTATCGACACCACTGTGCCCTTCCGTGTTTAGAATCAGAGTGCATACAAAACAGCCCTTTGCTACTAAGTGTGTGAGCATGCCCAATATGACGTTGTGTAGATGGACATATAGTGCATTCCAGACGGCCGTGTGCTACTAAGTGTGTGAGCATGCCCAGTGACACCTTGTGTCGGTTATGTGCCTCTATGTGTGTGGGCATGGCCATTGTAACCCTGTATAGCGATAGTGGTCGTCCAGGCAAAGGATGGCCATACCCCACTGCAAGATGGATTCCAACATTGAACACACTGGTTCACAGGTATGTACATCATAACTTCCCACATCCATGTCGATGTCCGCATTCCTAGAAGGTCATATTGACAGTCTTGAAAGGTGTAGTGTCTGTGGCGCCGCTCATATCTATGTAGTATTGTAATAGTGGTCCATAGATAGGCAGTTGTCCTGATCACATGACTGGTGTGTGTTTGTCTCAGTCTGCCTGGGGACAGTAATATGCTTTTAGACTGCTCACACTCCATACAATCCCTACTGGCGTCTTTTCCATTGCTGATGATGTCACCCACCTAGAAGTACGCCTCTGGGAGTTATGTGTCCCAGTAATCTCGGTAGTGCGTTCTGTAACTGAGTAATGCTGTAGTGTGATAAGGTAGTTAGGTTTGTGTTCTCATCCTAGCCATGCCAAGTGTGTGTGTCCGTCTGCCTGAGGACAGTCATATGCTTTTAGACTGCTCACACTCCATACAATCCCTATCGGCATCTTTTCCATTGCTGATGATGTCACCCATCTAGAAGTACACCTCTGGGAGTGCTGTGTCCCAGTAATCTTGGTAGTGCGTTCTGTAACTGCGTAATGCTGTAGTGTGATAAGGTAATTAGGTCTGTGTTCTAATCCCACCCATGCCAACTGTGTGTGTGTCCATCTGCCTGGGGACAGTCATATGCTTTTAGACTGCTTACACTCCATACAATCCCTATCAGCGTCTTTTCCATTGCTGATGATGTCACCCACCTAGAAGTATGCCTCTGGAAGTGCTGTATCCCAGTAATCTTGGTCACGCATTCTGTAACTGCGTAATGCGGTAGTGTGATAAGGTAGTTAAGTCGGTGTTCTAATCCCAGCCATGCCAACTGTGTGGGTGTCTGTCTGCCTGGGGACAGTCATATGCTTTTAGACTGCTCACACTCCATACAATCCCTATCGGCGTCTTTTCCATTGCTGATGATGTCACCCACCTAGAAGTATGCCTCTGGGAGTGCTGTGTCCCTTTAATCTCGATAGCGCATTCTGTAACTGGGTAATGCGGTAGTGTGATAAGGTAGTTAGGTCTGTGTTCTAATCCCAGCCATGCAAACTGTGTGTGTGTGTCTGCCTGGGGACAATCATATGCTTTTAGACTGCTCACACTCCATACAATCCCTATCGGCGTCTTTTCCATTGCTGATGATGTCACCCACTTAGAAGTACGCCTCTGGGAGTGCTGTGTCCCAGTAATTTCGGTAGCGTGTTCTGTAACTGCATAATGCTTTAGTGTGATAAGGTAGTTAGGCCTGTGTTCTAATCCCAGCCATGTAAACTGTGTGTGCGTGTGCCCGTCTGCCTGCGGACAGTCATATGCTTTTAGATTGCTCACACACCATACAATCCCTATCGCCATCTTTTCCATTGCTGATGATGTCACCCACCTAGAAGCACACCTCTGAGAGTGCTGTATCCCAGTAATCTCGGTAGCGCATTCTGTAACTGCGTAATGCTGTAGTGTGATAGAATAGACAGGTAGGTGTTCTATTCCAAGGCATAGCAAGTGCGTGCATTTGGCAGTCATATCCTATGTGTTGGTATCTGTGAGTGGCTAGCTTCAGGATGTGTTGAGGCGCATGTTTTGTTGTTTTCCTATATAGTGTCCATAAATGTCACAATCGCCCAAGAGACTGGGTTGGCAAGACACACACATACATCCGCCAATAGGTCTGGTGAGTAATGTCAGCAGCCCTAATCTTACCCTTAATACAGTCTGAACCCGTGTGATCACAGAAACACACTTGCCTTGATAGTAACACCAGTACATAATGCAGTAGGCGCTTATGGTTTCTTTTTCATTCTTCTCTAATGCTTAGGTGTCACGTGGTCTGCTGTTGTGATATATATTCTATATCTACGTATGTGTGTGTGTATATGTATATGTGTATATATATATATATATATATATATATATATATATATATATATATATGTGTTTGTATATAGATATTAGCACGCATAAATCTACATGATGGAATACATGTCCTATACTGTTGAATGCCTGTGCGGGATGATCTATACGTAATAACCTCAGATGTATGCATATCTGCCATGGCTTAGTGGTAAAGCACATCATCTGTGATGTGCAGGGTCCCAGGTTCTAGGTGTGTAGAGGCTGGTTATTTGGTTGCTGGGAAGAACAAGGGACATCGAATACGGTGATAGTAAGCTGCTTTTAACCAGTTGTGTGAGGATCTGCGCGACAGTAAGCAGTGGCTATTTTTGTGGAGGCTCAGTATGGGTCATGTAACTATGCATTAGAAGACAATACTATGCAAACGAGGTGGAAAATAGTGAATCCCGTTTATCCCCATGGTGTGATGCAGATCCCAAGAGTGTATGTGTATAGATAGCCGGGTGCAGGACTCGAATATAGGTAAAAGCACGGGGGGGGGTCAGGCATACTGTACGTACATTGGAGCCCTGTGTCTCAGGATTGCTCCTGCCTTAGCACGCCTAAGCTAGGGGTCAGTCTATACCTGCCTAGTGCAATTGGGTGGGACAACAGCAGTAGGAGAGTAGTCAAGGTGAGCAAGCTGGGCAAACAGTTGATAATTATCACAATCAGCAGATTACAGGCCCAGCCCGGCCCAGAACACTTCGATAAAGTGAGCAAGCACCATACCCACAGGTTTTTTCCACACTCTACACCACCAATGTATACATGCGGGAAAATTTTATGAAACAATCCAACGAAATGAGAAGGGCCGCAGCAGGCAACATAGACCCAACATGTGCAGGAGGCTGAGGGTGGTGAGGATGTGAATGCTGCTGAACAACCCTCAGTGAGGAGACAGAGAAGACTGTACAGACCCAGGGTAACCTACCAGGGGCTACATGAGCTGGAGATAGTGGAGTGCTATGGGGTGGAGAGAGACCTCCTACAGCAGATTGTTGAGCTGTGCCGGCCACACCTGACACATCGAACAGGCCGAGGGAAACCCATCCCAGTGGATACTAAGGTATGTGTAGGCCTAGGTATACTAGCCACAGGTACCTCCCAAAGCACAACTGGGGATATCATGGGGATCTCACAGGCATCTGCATCCTGAGTATTCCACCAGTTCCTAGATGCCATGTCACCACATGCCAGTGAGCACGTACATTTCCTCAACACACGTGAGGTGTTGACCAGCAATATGAGTCTCATCCACCAAATGGCAGACTACCCTGGGGTAGTGGGTGCTATTGCCTGCATGCACGTATGCATCAAAGCATCACCCGGTGAGCGGGGTAAGGCCTACATTAACCACATGGTCATCCCCTCCATCAACTACCAGGTCGTATGCAATGCCCAGGGCATTATATTGAATGTGTAAGCTGGCTGCCCTGGAAGCTATGACGATTCCAATATATGGCATCTGACGCAGCTGCAACGCATGAAGCTTCGGAAACCATCCAGGTGCAACTAACAATAGGCAAAACTGCTCTACAAATTGTAGCATGCTACAGGCCACCCTCTCAAACTCAGGAACCCCACACAGCCTTCCTGAAGACACTGGAGGGTATAAATGTATCTCCAAACACCATCATATTGGGTGACTTCAACTACCCGAATATAGACTGGGAACATTACTCAAGCCCTAACTTTCTAGCCCAATGGTTCCTGGAGTTCATAAATTCAAATGCCATGGAACAGCTAGTCACTGTTCCCACGAGAGGAGAAAATATACTAGATCTCATTGTCACAAACATGGGGACAAAATGCTCCACACGAAGTATATCCCTCATTGGTGAGATCTGATCATAAACTAATCTCACTGGAAATCCACATCCCGCCCCACCCCAAACAAAAAAGACCATAGTGAAGAACTTCTCTAAAGCAAACTTCACACTACTCAAGACTGGTGTGGTATCCTTCAAGGCCCCTGAGTCAGAGGAAACCACAACCCAAGCTCGGAAGCCCTTACAAATGCCTTCTATGAACACCTCCAGGACTGCATGGATCAGGCAATCCCAAATAAAACCAAGACTCTTTCCACAAAGGGCAAACATCCAGTCTGGTGGACCCCAGCCATTAACAAACTTTACAATAAGAGGAGAAAGCTATTACATGATAGAACAAAATTCATAAAAGGGAAGTCACCCTGATCATTATTAGTAAAAAATACGAGCACTCATAAAATCAACTAAGGCCAATTTTGAGAGAAAAATTGCCATGGATTCAAAGGACAATCATAAGGCCTTTTTCAGCTATGTTAGGAACCTGGGTGGAAACTCACAGATATGCTCAGAATTAGTCCAAAATGATACAAAAATCACTGAACCCACAGACATTGCCAACATACTGGCAGACAGGTTCAGTGCAAACTTCACCCTCTCCCCTAAAGGAGAGATAACTATCCCAGCCGAGTGTAGCCTCCCGGACATCTCAAATGCAGGTGAAAGCTGCTCTCTCTAAAGCTAAAAACACAGCATCAATGGGACCGGATGGTGTCCCCGGCTGTGTGCTACGAGCTAAATGAGGAATTAAACCCGCACATAAGGCAGCTGTTTAATCTCAGCCTTACCACAGGATACGTGCCCAAGGAGTGGCGACGGCAACTGTGGTCCCACTCCACAAAGGTGGCACCTCTACGGACCCTGGTAATTACCGCCCATAAGCTTAACAAGTCTAGTCTGCAAAGCTATGGAGAGGATCATAATGGAGCTCATAAACAAAGATATAGGGACTTGCAGACATTGGACCCGACCCAGTTTGGCTTTGTCAAGGGAAGATCATGCCTTTTGAACTTGGTCGACTTCTTGAAATAGTCACCAAGGCCATTGATGAGGAAAGGCAGTCCATACAGCCTACCTTGACCTTGCAAAGGCTTTCGACACAATACCCCACTCGGGTATTGTAGAAAAACTACCAGCTTAAATGTAAACCCATATGTCACAAGATGGGTTGCAAACTGGCTTAAGGACAGAACCCACAGGGTTAGAGTTGCTGGCGCTGTGTCAGACTCCAAGCCGGTCACAAGTGGTGTCCCACAGGGCTCGGTCCTTGGCCCCTATTGTTTGGCATCTACTTCTCAGAAGTACAGGCCAACATGGGAGGACTTTGGCTGACAAAGTTTGCAGATGACTGCAAACTGGGCCATAGTGGAAAGTGCATCGGACACTGATATCCTTCAGAAGGGACTCACGGAAACAGATAGCTGGTGCCAGAGCCATGGCCTGAAGTTAAACGCCAAAAATGTATAGTCATACCCTTCGGGAAAAACAAGGTAACCCCAAGCTACCATATAGGTGGCAATCCACTAAGCACAGAAGAGGTTATCAGGGACCTGGGGACCCAGGTTGACAGTGGCCTTTCTTTTGACACTCACATTGCTAAAGTGGTTAGAAAGACCTTCTACATTGCCCACCTGATCATGAAGGGATTCACATCCAGATCTAGTGAGGTCATTGTTCCCTGTACTCTTCACTTATCAGACCAATGATCGAGTACAATGCCCCATTCGGGATGTATCTCACCCGACATCTGCAGCAATTGGAGAGACCCCAAAAGTTCCTCACCAAAAGGATAAAGGGACTCCAAAATCTGTCATATGCTGCCAGATTGAAGAAACTCCAGCTCTATTCAGTCGCATACCGTCTGCTCAGAGGTGACATGTGCCTGACATACAAGGCCATGTCCAACCCGGAATTAATGGACATGCTCCACCTCAAAAATCCAAATCCACCAAAACCACTAGAGCAAGCGACTTAAACCTTAGCACGGATATAAATAGGACGTGCTGGAGGGATAGATTTATCACTCAGAGACTCCCTATGCTGTGGAATAAAATCCCGGTCCATGTGAGGCAGAGCACCTCGCTGACTCTGTTCAAGAGAAATCTAGACCTGTGGATGGGAGATCGTAGGTTTACCCCGGGAATCATCTCTGGGTCACTGCTGGACAGAGGCACAACAAACTAATGGGCACAGTATTTTTTCATATAAGGGGTGGCGTAAGCCACAATAATTTGGGCTAGGCTTATAAATGCCTTAGGGCAGATAGCCTAGTATAAACCTATGAACCTATGAACCTATGTACCACACCTTTGCCAATATGGACATCCCCTATGGTCACCTAGTGGGGGATGCTGGGTACCTACTGGAGCCGTGGCTGATGACACCCATCAGAAATGCACACACACACCTGAACATCTACACCATAATGAGGCACATGCACAGGCAAGACATATAATTGAGCGTGTGTTTGGGATGCTCAGGTCATGGTTCTGGTGTCTGGACACATCCGGTGGAGCCTTGCAGTATTCACCAGCTACATGCACCCAAATTGTTATGGTATGTGCTATGCTACACAATATGATCCTGTGGAAACAGCTGCAGCAGGAACAGCATGGGGCAAGGCCACACAGCCCCCCACCAATGCCAAGGCCTGTACAGGCACATAGTGACTCGGAGGAGAAACTACCTGAGCTGGACCCAGTAGGCAGAAGGAGGCATGCCCAGTATGACCTGGCCTTGGCGAAGAGGCAACGCATAGCATATGCACTGACACAGTAGGTACCCAGGGAATGTCACCCTCTCTGACTCACACAGACAGTAAAAGGGATGCCAAACATGACACTACCTGTGCTCAGTCATGTATAGGAAGTGCACTATGTGCATCTAACATAAGAAGCCCTCCAGCACCATCCTCAGGTCTGGCACACCCTCAAGGTAAGTTAATCAACCTACCAATTGGCAGTTGTATTAGAATGTGTTGTTACCTGTAGCTATGGTATGGATGTGAGCATGCAAGGGAATTTGGTGGCCGAATGTTAAGGCAGCGGACAGTAGACGTCCATAGTGGCACCATGACATCTGTAGCACATACCGGGGTCACAATAATAGCCAGTAGTACACAGGGTGTCCTAACCCACTGCGGGTAATGGGCTGAACATCATGTGTGTCCATACAGCCCACACAAGTCTCAACCAGCTGGACAGGTGTAGACCAACACAGACAAATGCTGTACAATGGCCTCTGAATATGCCCAATGGATGACCCCCCCCCCCCACAGACACACATAGGCAGTCTACAGCAGGCCAGGCAGTTGGATGTAGGTTGTGAAGGCTAGGACATCTGAAACTAATATGTTGGTAATTAAAGCTAAGATCTAGAGTACACTGGTATGCCTCTAGCCAGCACATTAGGTAGGTCTACACACTGAAATGGAGTACCTGACATACCAGTACAGTAGCAGCAAAAGTGTACAACTGTCAGTTGTGCCCCCCTTCGAACGCACACATGTAACAGTCAGGTGCGCCCCCCCCCCGTGCTGTGTAGGAATGTGGATACAGTTGGATGCCCCCCCCACGCTGTGCAGAAATGTAGTCAACAGTCAATGCCACATGACCGATGGATACCCTGCAGACACAGCATGCCACCTGTCAGTGTACAACACAGAGCTCAGCACCACAGTACTGACTGCCTGGACATGTAATACATGCAATCCAGTTGACCATACTGGGCATGCTCAAACACATGAAGGTATGAAGGCAATGTCAGTCGACAACATGCGGAATGATCATACTGGGCATGCTCACACATGTAAACACAAGACGGCCAGGTCTGCAAACACCAGTGGTCCGGACATATCTGCCAGTACATTGCTATATTGTTGGATGACTGTGCTGTATGGTATGTGTGTGGTACTGGCTATTGTCTGTATATTTGCCATGGTGTATTGGTAATTCACATTAGCTGTGTGCGCAGGGTGTTGCTACCAGTAAAGGATGGTTCTTTGTTTGCGGCCAGAACAAGGCCATTGGATACGGAGTGAGTAAGGCACATTGCAGCAGTTGGGAGGGGTTGTGCATGGGATTGCACGGTATTAAGCACTGCTGACCTCTGGTTACATATTCTTATACTTGTTTAGACTCCACATTTCTTTAACAGTGCAATACTCGCATACTGGTAGCCAAACACAGTTACACCCGCTCACTCCCTCACTTGCACATGCACCGACATTGGTGCTTGCATTTGTCACTCACGCTGGGTGGGCGCGACCCCTTGTGATGCCTATTACATCAGACTACATGATTACAGTATCGGGTATGGCTGACCATTAGGCGACGGCATGGCGTTCGACTGTACGGAATCGGCGGCCTGTCCAGTGAGTTAATCATATTATATGCGTGTTCGTCATACAATCTGCTCCCATCTGGCTGATACATGTGAACTGATACTCTGCGATGCAGACAAGTAAATGTGTTTTGGGAACCACATCCGTCTGCCGGGTCATGTTACTGCATACCTATTGTAGGCTTTCCACCTTTTAAATTGGCCGAGGTGAGACTTTAGGATTAACACCTGTCCCACATTGCATGGGACAATCCCTCCTTAGGCGTATGTGTCATGCAAAAATAATCTAGACATAGCAAATGTCCTGATTACAGGACAATATTATATTCTACATTTCTCTAATAGTTGCATGTACCAGTTATTGTATATATGATACTTCTATATGTTATGTGAAGTAGCATAAGCAACTTGACTGCTGCTAGACTAAGCTTTGATTTGTGCTAATAAGTATAGTTCTGTACTATGCATGGCTGTAGATATGTTCTGACCTGGTACGTCTGACATTTCTATGGAGCAGGTCCCACTTTGGCCATTTGGAAAGGTGGCAGCCTTATAGGACCTATATATAGAGATGTCAGATTTGGCAAGGCAACACATACCCACAGCCAGTAGAAAATAGACTACTTCACTGGTTTGCATAAGTAAAGGTTATTCTTGCAGCATTATAGCTGCTAATACTGTTTGCTATAACATCTAGGTGTTTTTCAGATACAACATAATCGTTTTATGCAAGCACTACAGACAACATATGGATTCTTTGCCTGAAATCACAGGCCATGTGCCATAATAACATTCATTTTGCAGGACACAACTGCCCAGAGGGGAGTGTCCCTCGCAAAGGTGAACAGGTGGTAACCCCAACCTATTATGCTATCATCTACCTAAGGTAGTCAGCGGAATATGCACTTTCTGTCACTAGCAGACCTCATATATGAATGGGTGAGAATGAACACTGTATCAGGGACACTGCATAACACCCTAAGGGACACATTTGGATGACTGGTTCTATTAACCAGAGACATAGACAGGGCATATGTACTCATTCACATTTGTCGAGGTACATGCTGTTTATGACTCATACATGTTGTCATTAGTCATTACGTTTATTCTGCCACCTGTCCACCTAATATCACTAGTTCTGGAAGGGTTTAGTTAGGACTGTGTTAGATTCTGATTCGTAATCACGGACGTCCATGATAATCGGGTACAGGGCACTGATATAGTCCCTATGTGTTCCCCCAATGGTTTATGGAATATCCAGTAGATGTGCTCTTCAGGTTTGGGAGGTATGGGCATCTGCTATGCCCACATAGGAATATTAATTACTTCCACGGGGCGGGCCTAATGCATCTCTGCCAACCAAGACCTGCACACTTAGGCCCATTATTGCATACCCAAGATTCCCCTACCTGACACCCCTCTACAGCACTCATCCTTACTGTGAGCGCAGCTGGGGTATGAACACACCCCTACACAGTGCACACTCTCCCCGTCTCGGGACACATGTCGTACGTTTTGTCAACCCATGTGTTATCAGACTTGCACAACCTACAGTTCCGTGTATGGCTACATCCTGGTCGCATCAATCATTATTGGGTTGCCTATAAGGGAAATTTTTGGTGTCCCACAATGGACCCAGTGATCCATGCTTAAAGTGTAGACCTTTAAGATCTCTCCCACTGGTAGTTTCCTGCCGGTGGTCTGGAAAGCAGCAGTGTATTTACCTTTATTGCGTGTCTGTATGTCTCACCGGCCTAGCTGGGGGGGGGAGCAAGTGCGCCCGCAGGCAGGTGCAAGTGGGTGCACTTGCAACCCCCTGGATTTTCTTAATGCTATCTGCAAAACACACTTATTTTCTGTTATTTGCACTTACTTTTTTTTTCCTGTAAAGCCTGGCCTGCATTGTTCAATTTGTTCAGAATCGGAACTTTAGGGAGAGATGTTAGTGGAGGTGGTCACATGACATGATGATGCATAATTGACGATTGACGTGACGAGCCTGAAACTCCTCCTTAAACTTTCTAACCACATCAATCATTATAGAAGCAGGTGGATGGTGGAGAAGAGTATCCTGCCTGACTGGCTATTCCAAACCATCGTGTGGTGGAAGGACTGGACTGGACTGGACTGGTTGTGGTGTTGGTACAAGAAGAAGAAGGTAGGTTGGTGGTTGCTCCACTCCTAATTGAGTCCTTTTTTGTACAGTCATAGTGACTGAACACTTGGCGGTTGGCGCCAAATGCAAAAGTGGCACACTTCAGTTGAGATCAGGGAGTGTGTGTGAGTGAGTGGTGCTCTGACTGCACCCTCCGTGTGTAAATGTGTATATTCCCTTTCCCTCCCTACACCAAAAATCACAACTGTAGTTTACTTTTCAATTCCAACCCTCAAATTGTGCACCAGTTACTGTGTCTGCACGTCCGACCGTCCCGCCATCACAGTGTGATGAGCTGCCTTGCCTGCCTGCCATCTTGTTTTCCTCATGTTGTGTGTTCCGTGTGCTTTTCTGGCTGCTGTAGGATGTTTGCAGTTGCAGTATAGGCTCTGCACACATTTCCAAAGGGAAACTAAAACAGTAGTTAATCATAGAGGCAGGTGCAGTGCAAAGTAGACTCAGCTGAAGATTCTAAAACGAGAATATCAATCAATCAATCAATCAATCAGTCATTCTAGATAATGTGGGGTTCAGAAACAGAGACAGAAACAGTTGAGCTAATCAGACGACTTTGGTGGATAGAAAATGCGTTTCATTTTTCTTATTTAGAAGTCCTATAAAATTAAACGATTCCTTATTAAAATTAAATAACCGTGTTTATGTGCCAAAATGGTGCAGAGGCTGCTATAAAATTGATATACCAATATAATTATAAAGGAAGTGTGTTGGACACGAACAAGTATGTTTTAGGGTATTCAGGGTTTAAAACTAACTTATGGAGTTAAGGTAATTTTCCCTCCTAATCAAATCGGTGTTGTAAAAGCTGTGTATTTTTTAACGCCCACACTGTATTAATGATAAGACAGCAAGAGGTAGATTTCATAAGCACTTTGAATTTATTATTTTAACAACAGATTGTGTGGTATTAAACAAAAAGAAAAAAATCCCAGTACTTTATATTTCCACATCGCACATGATCCCTCTTTTATCCGGAAATATTAACTGCACAGCCTACGGTGCAACCCCATTCTGCAGGACAAGGAGTCGTTTGTAGTTTAAAAATGTTAGTCAGGAATACTCATCAACATTAACCATCAGTATACATTTTACAGATGACTGCATTCTTTTTTATCAAATAACCAAAAGAAGGCAATATTATTCTAATCAGATAAGTTTTCCCTTAAAATGAATGTTGCTACCGCTTTATTCCATGACCACTGGTGAGTTTATCACAACTCTGTATAATATAGAAGCAGTCTGCTTTGGCTATTTTAGTTTTCCAGCAATTACTGCAGTTACTTCAGTTTCTTATTTAGTCAACTTATTATTTAGACAGACAGACACACACACAGGTGTACACACGCACGTACACACACACACACACACACACACACACACACACACACATACACACACACACCACTTGCATATATATATATATATATATATATATATATATTAGGGTGAACGTTGCCACATTCGCACAATTAAAAAAAAAAAGAAAGATAATGGTGGTTATAAATAGCTTGATTTGACCTTAGTCATCTTAAACCAGGCTCCCAAAATGAAATACGTTTCGGTTTTCAATTAAAGTTGTAAGTGGTACAGTTAAAGTCTGTAGTTGTTTCATATTGCCCATATTGTCGTGGACAAAGTCATCATTAATGACAGGCAAGAGTCCCACATCAGGAAAACTCCACTTAGGAAGGTGCCGGGACAAGTGGGTTTTTGTTGATATGAATTAACTGAGGAATATAAACTCTTAAAATTTAATAACTGTCGCTGTCAAGCGAGGGTTTCTTACTGTATCATTTTATTAAATGTATATAACAGTTGTGAAGTCAACAATTTAAAGTGGAAATGCACATCTCAGAATGAAACAAACTCCAGTCACTTCATGTTTAGTGACAAATTAATTCCCGGCTACATTGCTTCAGTCATGCTTTTTATGACAAAGACACCAAAAGAAGAAATGGAAGCAGGTATGGACATCATTGGAAGTCAGGGAACGTTGAGGAGTATGTTTTATACACAGGGGAGGTGAGTAAGAGTAACGCTTATGTCAAAGCAACCTGTAACCCCTGTAACCATTAGAAAGGACACATGTCATCCAAGCATAAAAATTAAGTCTTACTGATTATAACCGTGCTGAGTTATGGACATTTACAGCTGTATAGCAGTTCGAAGGTAAAAGTGAGCTAGCTGGATTTTATTCTATTGGCAAGTAGCATCCATCCCAACTTATTTAGCAGGTGATGTGCAGGAAGCATGCAGTGGCTGTGATGAAGAATTTGTTATTTTGTAGTATGTGGATTCAGGTTTCTGATGTACAGTTTTGATCTGGTTAGTGCTGTCATGCCATATAGTATTATATAATATAGATAGACAGAAGTAGCTATAAATATACACTAATGTGACTTAATTCGTTAAAAATTTGATTATTCTATGTTTTAAATCACTTTAGGAATTACAGAAAAGGTCATGGATTGTTTACTAAATGATTTATTGACTAAAGGTTTCCTGCTATCAATCATACATTTTAATTTTGCTTATATCCTTTGCTAGTGCACTGTTAGGAAATTCAAGGTTGCTATTAGCAGTGACATTTGGAAGCTATGCATTTTCAATAATGATACTTTTATTGACTAACAGAATTCTTTCATTTCTGAAAGAAACTTTTATTTTTTTTCAGAAGCAGCCAGTACAAAGACAACTGCAAATTAAACAAGTGATATATGTGGACTTAACATAACTTTATTTTACCTTAACTGACCCACTGGAAAAAAGGCCTTAAACTAATTGAGACATTGTTGTACAGGGTCATTTAGGGGAAAGAAAAAATATGTTGCCAGGCCCATGGATACTTCATGCAGTTTCATTAATTATTCATTGCTTAAGTTTATTTAGAGTGAATCCAAAAAGCTTTTGAGCTAGGATTTCTTTCAAAACCATCTGGAATAGGTTCATAGGTAGATACTAGGCTATCTGCCCTAGGGCATTTATAAGCCTAGCCAGGGTGTATTTGGCTTTCGCCTCCCTATTATATTAGCCTACTGTGCCTCTGTATAGTAGGTCACAGAAGGTAGCCCTTTAAGATTAGTTTGCTGTGCCTCTGTCAAGCAGGGACACAGAAGAGATCCCAGGGGTGAATTTGCGATTTCCCATCCATGCGTCCAGATTTCGCTTGAAGAGGGTCAGCAAGGGGCTATGTTTAACATGAATTGGGATTCTATTCCAGAGTGAGGGGAGCCTCTGGGAAATGAATCTGTCCCTCCAGCATGTCCTATTTATTTTTGTGCTGAAGTTTAAGTCCCTGGAGCGTGTAGCTCTAAGGGATTTGGATTTTTTGAGGTGGAGCATGTCCATTAATTCTGAGTTAGACATGGCTTTGTACGTCAGGCATAGATCGCCTCTGAGTAGGCGGTAAGCAACTGAGTAGAGCTGGAGTTTCTTTAGTCGAGCTGCATAGGACATCTGTTTGTGGCCCATGATCCTCTTGGTGAGGTACTTTTGGGGTCTCTCCAGTTGCTGCAGGTGTCAGGTAAGGTACATCCCAAAAGGGGCATTGTATTCAATTATGGGCCTGATGAGTGATGAGTAGAGGGGCACAATGACCTCTCTTGATCTAGATGCGAACCCTTTCGTGATAAGGTGGGCTATAGAAGGTCTTTCTAACCACTTTGGCAAAGTGATTATCAAAGGAGAGATTACTATCTACGTGGGTCCCCAAATCCCTAATTACTTCTTCCGTACTTAATGGATTACCACCTATGTGGTTAAGCAAAGTTAAGTTCAGCCTGGATTTTAGTGTTTTTGGAGAAAACCTATGTAGCTACACAAATCAAAGTTGGAGACTCCAACTTGGAGTAAGATGAAGTATCAGCAAGGGATCTGGTAACACATTACCTTTCTGCAGACCAGCTGTCATTCTAGCGAACTAAGACATGGGACATTTAACAAAAGAGGCATTTGTAGAAATGTTACTTAACTTCTAACTAGCCATATTTAGTGGAACATGTCTTAAGACAATCTTGCTCCAAAGCCTGTGGTAAACGTCACCAGTGTTCCTATTTCTTACAGATTGAATTATTTTGAGGATTATCATCATCTATTTTTTTTAATTCAGAGAAAAACAGCCTCAAATAAAAATTTTACTTGCCAACAACACTGTGAACCATGTTATTTTAATCAGTTTGTTATGACATTCCCATTGCCTTTTTCTCTGATAATTTTGTCCTACCTACATATTCATTCCATTGCTACTTCTGTTTTATCCCTGTTTCCTCTTCTCCAAAAGTTTCATACTCTTCTGAAGCCTGACAAGGTAATTGCTACTTTTTTGAGGAGCTAGGAAAGAATGAATCTGTGTACATATTTTTGTATGCATTGTATATATTGTACATTTACCCATTTTAGTATACTGCAAAGGACTTCTCTAACATATGACAAAGAAAAAGATACTGGGATTCCACCAGGGTGGCTTGTTATCTGTGTTGGTTCTCTGCTTATTCCTTGTGGGTACAGCTACCTCAGTGCAGCTGTTTACATGATGGTATAGGATTTCTGTAAACAATTTACATAGTGGTAGCAGAGTTCATATTGTTTTGGGGGATAGAAATTTTAGCGTGGTTGTTGTTGTTGCGTCTTTCGGCTTTTCCCGGTTAGGGGTCGCCACAGCCGAACTCCAGTGCGCTAATGATTGGCAGAAGATTTTTACGTGCCGAGTTGCTGGCTCTGACGCACAACCTTCAATGAAGGCACGCCCATTCACGCATGTCTCCCCACAGAAGACGCTCTAGCTGAGAATCGAACAGGACAACGTCTTACTGTAAACAGTTCCAACAATTCTGGCGCCTAGGGTAATTTTCTTGCTTTAACCAATTTCCTTTCAGCAAAGGCTTGAGATTCACAGAATGTAAGCAGGGTAGTAAGGATGTAAATTTCAACTGCTTTACTTTTTGCTTGATTGACTCCCATGGGTACACATCTTCATTAATTGTCAGTGGCAGTATGACTTAGCCCAGCTAAAATGTATTTGCTGTTGGGAATGTAAGGTTTACCATTCCAAAAGGCTTAGTGTGACTGTAGACCATAGCAGTGGTCAATGCATTGCCAGGCGACCCATGCTGGTGAAAGGGAGGTAGTTGTGGCTCATAGCTTGGGTGTGATGTTAACTAGGGAGAGCACTATATGTTGTACCTACAGACCACAACACTGCAGAGCATGTGATGCCTAGACCCTGACAGTCCTTTAATCAGCAGCATTACTGGAGGTGTAATGAGCCACTACAGGGGTTAGGGGCTGCAAGGGGAAGAAGAGTAATCTGGGGGGGGGGCAAACTGATCTGTCCTATTGTAAATGGACAGGTATTTTGTTTTTTGACTTATGGAAGATGTACCTCTGGAATGAAAATGTTCATGCATCGTGTAATTACTACCCTGGCATATACTTCCAAGTGATCTGTTCAGAGATCAGCAATATAAAGGGGGCATGGCACTGGCTTGGTCAGCAGTGTTAATGTGGATGTGGCTTGTTGAAGAGGCAGCAGCAGTCTGGGAGTTGAGTACAAATTTGAAAATCCTGGCTACACCCCTGCTCTAGAGCATATCTCCATCTCTCCAGGGTCTCCTCAACCACCTGTTCCCTACTCCCACTACAGATTACAATGTAATCTGCAAACATCGTAGTCTACAGGGACCATTTATTTGCTTTATTTAGGAAAACTGTGAAGACCGTGCATAAAGCACGTATTTCTGTCCAGATAGTACTTACTGCAGTATTAAGTTTTCCTTGCATAAATATGTACAAAAGCAAAAATCAACTAGTTTTATATATTTATTTTTTGTTGTTGTCCAGGTTAGCATGAGAAACTTGTTAATAATTGGTGATGTTGAAACACATCAAACATTTTTTAATCCCATATCTGACAGTTTTTTTTTTCTTTTATTCAGCAACATCATTGATAGAGCTGCAGATATTTACTACAAAGGTAGTACTACTAGCCCATCGGATGCTTTAGGTTGTCTATTATTGAATAAGTAGGGTATGTGATGATGGCACACAGTGAGGACATCAGAAAATTTTTCAAACAGATTAGTAAGAAAGCAAGGTATGAGCAACATGAAGTAACAGAACTAGCTGAGTCTGTTGATGAACGTACCAAGAAAGGTGCTGTCTCTGCTATGTTTGGGGAACAATGAGAGACCCCACAAAGTGTATGTGCAGAAACTGATATTGGCTGTTACATTCAATCAGATGGAATTGATGACTTCATGAAATTCAGGTTACTGACACAACCATACATCCCTCCAGAGAATTACAACTTCAGAGCTGATGCATCACATAAGAAGCGAGCATTCCGATATAGTTGGTTGTCTCAGTATTCACTGTGGCTTGCATATTCTCCTCTCTTGAAAGGCCCACTCTGCTTAACTTGTGTATTATTTCCTCAGTCAGTTCACCGTGGGTTGCAAGGCAGCTTCATCACTAGTGTGTGCACAAAATATAATGCCTTCAATGAGTCTGCAAGAAATCACATGCAGTCATCATGGCACAAAGGTTCTACTGAAGATGCTGCCATTTTTTTCTGTACACGACAGAAGCCAGAAACAGCTGTTATTCCACAGCTAGATGCAGCACTAGCGAAACAAATTGCAGAGAACCGAAAGAAATTGGAACCAATTTTATCTACCATTATTTACTGTGCAACCCATGACATTCCTCTTCGTGGAAAAGAAGGCTCTGGTGGAAATTTCTGTGACTTATTAGATTTTCGTATTGAAGCTGGCGACACAATATTAAAACAGCACAGTGAAACAGCTGCAGGAAATGCTCGGTACACATCCCATAGGGTGCAAAATGAGTTGTTGGCAGAATGCGAACATGTACTTTGAAAGGAGATTGTTTGTGCAGCGAGTAGGGCAGTTGGATTTAGTGTATTGGCAGATGAAACTGCAGATATCTCTGGCATTGAGCAGTTGTCATTGGGCATTCGGTTTGTTGATGGTGATTGTATTCGAGAAGAGTTTATGAGTTTTGTTCCCATTGTTGCGAGAGATGCACAGTCTGTATCAAATGTCATTGTCAGTGAATGCATAAAGTACGGTCTAGACTTGGAAAAATTACTCGGACAAGGCTATGATGGCTGCTCTATAATGGCAAGCATCCAGAATGGTGTTCAGGCAAAGATTCGTGAAAAGTATCCAAAAGCAGCCTTTATCCACTGCGCGTCTCACAGACTAAACCTTGTAGTCAGTGATCTGAATGATGTTCCTGAAATAAGTAGTGCTGTTATCAAGAAGATTATTAATTTTTTTTCGTGACAGTCCAAAACGACGAGCATTGGTACCAAATATACCTCTTCTGTGTGAGACACGACGGACTGAGAAATATAAATCCATCCGTGTGTTTAGTCAAAACTTTGAGAAAATATTTGACTGCCTCGCTGATCTTCAGAAGATCACTGCTGGTGAAACCAGACAAAATGCACATATATTACTCAGTGCTTGCTCTTCATGCACGTTTCTTATTTCTCTCTTCATTATTGCAAATTACTCATCAGTTCCTGAGCCCGTTGCCCAGATGTTGCAGTCTGTTCAACTTGATATAATAAAGGCTCAACATCACATCAACAGACTCATTGAAATATTCAAGGAGCACCAAAACCATGCTGAAGAGCACTTTAGGAATGACATTCTCAGTAAGGCAAGATCAATAGCAGATAAACTTGGTATTGAGTTAGGGTTTGCCAAGGATTTGCAGTCGACAAACACATCGAGCAAACACAGTAGCCGTGGATTTTGAGAGTTATTACAGAAGTATTTATATTCCCTATCTTGACTCATTAGTTTTATCACTGATGTCTCGCTTTTCCAGCAGGAACACTGCTCAGTTCAACTTATTTTATCTGCATCCTAAAATGATGCAAAACCTAGAACGTGAAGAATTCCGAAAACGAATTGCAGTCAGTAATGAACTATATCATATCGACAATTTGGAATTAGAGATGATGAACTAGTTCGACTATTGGCATATTAAGGTTCCAGATATAGCCAAAACAGTGGGCTTTGCTGACTTGTTGCAACACTGTGATTTCTTTCCTGCTGTTAAGCAAGCAGTTCTGATTGTGTTGACCTTACCAGCCACTACCTGCACCATTGAATGACCGTTCAGCACTCTGAGACGGGTCAAGACCTGGTTAAGGTGTACAGTGACTGATGATAGACTTTCAGCACTGTGCATGATTAGTGCTCATCGTGAACGTGTCATTCGTGAAAAGAAACAGTTCATCAGTAAAGTTATTGATGCTTTTGGCACCCACAGCAGACGCTTACAATTTATATTTGCGCCACAGGAGTCATAGGCCTAAACTGACCATGTAATTCATTCAGTGGTTTCTTTTTGCTTTTTAATTACAGTTACCCACAAAATGTATAATTTCTAAACAAATGAGTTTGATACTACAGTTCCATTGGTCTTATTTCATACTAGAAATCCAGAGATGATGAGGTGATTTCAAGCAGGGAGAAAGCAAAACTAATCAATACAAAAAGAACAGCCACTGAATATATGAACAAAAGTGTACCTACAAAGCACTGGATACCTTTGCATATAAACGTAGCAGCATAAATTAAGAAAATAAACAGCAAAGGTTTGGCTCCACAATATTCATAAACCATCAAATACTCCAACAAGTTGTAATGTAGTTGATCAGCTCACTTTATTCAGCACAAGCGCTTTCACAACAGCTTCATCAGGTGCATGTGTATAGAATGCAGGACACACCTTTTATATTACTTAATTAATATCACATGACTATTAAATTTAAGAAGACAGTCTATCTTACAAGAAATATATTAATAAAACATTATCTAAATCAAACTTTCATCAAGTAATTATATAAAAACATTTAAAATATATGACAAACAAGCAATAACTTTCACTTACACCGTCTAGATAAAACTCTTTTAGACGTAATTGGTTTTATAGGTACAGAGTCATTGAGGCCATGTCCAAAATTCACCCTAAGCCTCACTATCCATTGTGCCTCAATTTCTTCTGTCCTAACTCTAATATTGCCCCCCCTAATGTTTGGCATATTCATAGCTAAAACTGTAAATTTAAAAATATGCTGCATATCTGTAGTAATCTCATGTTTAGCTAATGCATTTACACTATTGGAAAAAGAACAGCAGCAACGATATTTGAAGACACATGCAGTCAAAGGAATCTGGAGATAGAAAACTTGACAATACGGAAAATACAAAGACAAATAGAAAAAGTAGAAAAGGTGACAGTAACAGAAAAGTTATAGTAGTAGAAACTGAGGTTATGGAGTACCTGCAAAGTGAATGATTCAGTGTAGAAAATATAATTCAGAAAGCATCACAAATCACAACATGATAGATCGATGGACATCCAATTTAAGTGGAAACCTATGGAACGGGAAGCAATTGGTCACACATGCCAATGCCATATGAATATATTTAGGACTTTTCACAGCACAGGAAACCCGTATAAACATTCACTTGAAACTGGACAGCAACAGAAGGAACAGGAAACTGTAACTGTGGAAAGTGTGCAGTCAATGTTGAGGAGTGATACTGTCACTGATAGGCCAATGAGTTCCCATATGTCAGAGCAATGGATGACATGGGATGAAACAGTGTGCCACAGGAAGATGCTATAGAACTTTGCATAGAATGCTCACTGCAATGGAAAACAAAAAATGTGTCCTCAGTTTAGAAGAAAATGAGCTAAGAATTGCTTGATTTGGTAGAGAGAGAGACATTATTAAGATAAATTATGAAAACAGACTTCAGAAGGTCAGCAAAACCCAGAAAGTTAGAAGTTTGATAAAACAAGTGAAACAAGTAATTAGGATTGTCCATAGAGATTCATACAATATAACAGAAGTAAACAGGCTATGCAGCTAATTTGATAACTGATAAAATTTTTGTGCCACAAGAACACAGGGTAGTGAAAGAAAGGAAGGTGAGAAACTGAATGCCATCATGGAAGCATGTATCTATAAAGCAATTGAGACAGGGGTTGTCACCGTGTCACTGACTATAGAAGAGGGAACAGATTTACAAAAATACTTACAAAGATAGATGTGATAAAGGCAGTGCGCAGTATTAGAACAGCTTAGGATGTGTCATGTACTATCGCAAATAAAGTAAAAATCTCAGCACAGGCAGAATGAGTTAGAACTTAGAAGATACACAGATAAATATAAGGGAAAAGTACAAAATAAGCAATTTATTGATGACCCCACAATTTTTTACAAAGAATTTGGAAATGAGGTAAAAGGAATTGACAAAAGAAACAGATACATTTTAGAGAACTACTTACAAAGATCCTGCGCAACATAACAAAGATGCTAAATGGATAGAAGTAAAAGAATAACAAGTTTAAAGGGACAAGATATGAAATGGGATGACTTAACAGCCAGAGAGATTAACACAAAGTCAAATCCTATAATTGGAAAACCCCAGGCCCAGATGCAGTACGTAACTTCTGCCTAAAAGTATTAACATCTTTGCACAAAGATTTATCCACAAGTAAGAACTATGTGTATACGCACCCCGAACAGACACCAACCAAACTAAGAGGAGGAAAAACAATGCTCCTACTTAACAGTGAACTTGCATGCTACCCTAAACCAATAACTTTCCTTGGTTCTGACGATGTATAAACTCTGCACTGGAACTGATGCTAAGAGAGTTTATAGTCATTTGGAAGAAAACTCAATTATGGCAGTAGAACAAATGGGCAATACAGAAGGTCATATGGAACAAAGGATCATTTGTTAAAGTCATACTAGAGAACTGTAAAAGAGGCAAGAATCTAAGTAGGGCATGGACTGACCTCAAAAAAGCATCTGATAGTATCCCACACATTCAAGGATAAGAGTGCTTAAAAATGTAACATACACTTTACACTGATCGACTACATTACAGTGATGATGATGAAACGGTGGCAGACCTCTTTGCAATTAAGCTATGATAAAGGACAAATTATTATTCCAGGGATAAAAATTAAATGGGGGAAATTCCGGGGTGACTGTCACCACTGCTATTCTTTCTTGCCCTATAATTTGGCTCCTAGAAACCAACAGTGTAAAGACCTCTCATCTTCTCTTTGTCGATGATGCAAAACTGTATAGCTTATCATAGGAAGACCTGAAAGCACAACGACAAGTTGTCAAAACCTTTTCAGATGATAACAGAATGACATGACCATTTGGTCTTGATACATGTGCAAAAGCACTCTTCAAAGCAGGACAATTGCAGCATCAAGAAAACAATTTGGGACAAGAATGTGATATGACAGAACTTGAGCAAGAGGGAGTATATAACTATTTGACAATAGATGAAGGATCAATAAAACATGAACAAATGCAAATACAACTTGGTAAGGAGTATTTTGGAACAGTTAAATTAAAAACAGCATTGACCTCTAAGAACAAAATTCAAGCTGTAACTCAATTTGTTCTTCCTCTCCCAAATTACAGTTGTGAGATGATTGGCCCCAAAACGTGTTGGATAGATTAAACAGGAAAACAAAAAAGGATGCTTCATGCTCTCCAAATGATTTATAAAAAAATTAGTGCATACCAACATTATATATCCCCCCTTCTGAAGGAGGGACGGGCCTCCTTGAAACTGATTACATGTGCAGATCTGCAATCCTGGGATGCACACATCTGACCTCACAAGACTCAACATACTGAACATTTTGAAACATGATTAGAATAACTATTGGTTTTGTTCACATTTTTGTGAAAGATGCACACACTATGCATTCATTGACAATGACATTTGATACAAATTACGGCCTAGACATGGACAAGTTACTCGGACAAGGCTATGATGGCTGCTTCATAATGGCAAGCATCCAGTGTTCAAGCAAAGATTCGTGAAAAGTATCCAAAAGCAGCCTTTACAACGTTTAGTCTGAGAAGCACAGCACAGTGGATAGTCAGTGTGATCTGAATGATGATCCTGAAATATGTAGTGCTGTTGACGTTATCAAGATTCATTTTTTTTTCTGTGACAGTCCAAAATGATGAGCATTGGTACCAAATATACCTCTTCTGTGGAGACATGATGGACCGAGAAATATAAAGCCATTCATGTGTTTAGTCAGAAGTTTGATAAAATATTTGACTGCCTGGCTGATCTTCAGAAGAGCACTGTCAGTGAAACCAGACAAAAAGCACATACAATATTTTACTCAATGCTTGCTCTTCATGATTATTTCTTATTTCTCATTCCATTATTGCAAATTACTCAACAGTTCTTGAGGCCATTGCCCAGATGTTGCAATCTGTTCAACTTGGTAAAGGCTGAACAACATATCAACAGTCTCATTGAAATAGACCACATTAGCAATGACAATCTCAGTAAGGCAAGAATCAAGATCACTAGCAGATAAAGCCATGAGTAAACCGTTTATATGTGCACCCGGAACAGACACCAACCTAGCTAAGGAGAAAAAATGCTCCTACTTAAGCCTGAACCTGCAAACGTCCCTGAAAATTATAGGCCAATAACTTGCCTCCTGACACTGTATAAACTGTACACTGGAATTCATGCTGACAGAGTTTATAGTCATTTAGAAGAAAGCTCAGTTATGGCAATGGAACAAAAGCACGGTTAAAGTCATATGGAATAAAAAATCATTTATTGTTAAAGTCATAGTGGAGAATTGTAAAACAGGCAAGAATCTAAGTACAACATGGATTGACTACAAAAACATTTGATAGTATCACACATTCATGTATAAAAGAGCACTTTAAAATGTATAACGTACACTTTACACTGATCGATTACATGACAGTGACCGTGAAACAGTGGCAGAGCACTTTGCAATTAAGCCATGATGAAGGACAAATTATTATTTCAGGGATAAAACTTCAATGGGGAATACTCCAGGGTGACTCTGTCACTGCTGCTACTCTGTTTTGTCCTATAATGTGGCTCCTAGAAAGCAACAGTGTGTAAAGACCTCTCATCTTCTCTTTGTCAATGATTTAAAACTGTAGAGCTCAGAGGAGGAACTGAAAGCACAACTGCAAGTCAGACGATATAAGAGTGTCATTTAGTCTTCATAAATGTGCAAAACAAACTAAAGCAGGAAAACTGCAGCACCAAGAAAACATCAGTTTGGTACAAGAATGTGATATAAAACAACTTCAGCAAGAGGGAGTGTACAAATATTTGGGAATGGGAACTGATAAACAATCAACAATAAAACATGAGCAAATGCAAATCAAACTTACTAAGGAATACTTTAGATGACTTAAATTAATCCTGAAAACAACATTTACATCTAGAAACACAATCCAAGCTATAAACCAATTTGCTCTTCCTGTCCTAACTTAATTTTGTGTGTTTGACTGACCTTAATGTGTTGCATAGATTATATAGGAAAACAAGGATGCTTCTTACTCACCAAATAATTTATAAAAAAATCGCTGCATACCAAGATTATATATTTTCCATATTCTGAAGAAGGGATATTCCTCCTTGAAATTGATTACATGTACAGATCTGCAATCATGGGACTCCACACATCTGCTGACCTCACAAATGTAGTCAAAGTTTTGAAAAATGAGAATAAATCTAAGACACATCATGACTTCTCTGCTTTTCCCTGCTTAGGCTTGCAGAAGCATATCGGCATCAAGCAGAAATGGAAATCAAACCAGAAGTAGATAAAAATCGGGCAGCAACTGAATGTACCAAGAAACAAAAGAATACAAGGTGATGGACCAATTGAGAAGACAGAAAATGTGGAAAATGCATAAATATAGTTGCAAGTATAGAACACTTCTGGAAGAAGCTCATGCTAATCAGGAACAAAAGCAGGAATGGTCAAGGCGAGGTGAATTCAAACCAAGAGATGAAAGGTCAATATTGGCGGCACAAGATAGTGGACTATCATGTACACATTGGTTTACAATGTCCATTGCACATGTGGGAGAAACAGACAAAGGTAGGTTTTGTAAAACAGAACTGGAAACAATTGAAGTTGAACACCTCGTTGATGGTTGCAACATACTAATGGTAGAAGGACACTGTATACCGACAAGCATAATAATGTGGCAAGACTGTTGCACTGGGCATTGTGCAAACATTATGGTATTGAAGTGGCTGGAAACATGAGCTGCAATTTAAGCGTTACAGAAAATGCTAAAGCCTACATCACATGGGATCATCCTCCATTACCAACAGCTCAAAAGACAGATGCTAGAAAACCAGATATTAGTGGTCCAAGAGAGGAAGACAAAAGTAGTATTGATCATTGAACTCTCCACACCCACTGACTACAGTGTGTTATGTACAGAGACACAAAGTCAGACTCATACTATATCAGGATTTGCAGGCAGAAATGAGAGCAGTGTGGAAGAAAGATACCCAGGCAGTTCCAGTAGTAGTCGTAGTAGGAGCAATGGGTCTTATTAAAAAGAATATACATTCGTATTTAGACATGTTACCAATGCATGTAACTCCATACGAATTGCAGGAGGACTGAGGAGTCATTACTGGGCACATTCATTGCAGGTACTCTGAAGAGCACTTTGGCAGACATCAAAGATTGACACAGTACTTATTTCATGAACTTTAATCGTACTTTGATTTAGGAATGCAGTACATTCCTGTCACGATGCTAGAAACCCAAATGATTTGCTCTATCCACATTCTAAGGAGGTACTACAAGGTAGGTAGGGAGATTTATGTGTGTCATACCTGTCAAATGTATAGATTTTCAGTGTCCAGATTTCTGCTTTATATTTTTAGTCTGTTCCTCATAAAAATGTTTTTTTTTTTTTTGGTACAAATCACTGGGATGATGAGCTAACCATTAAAGTTAATAAATAATGACATGCATTTCAGTTTCAGACTTCATATCATTCAGAAAATGCATTCTAACACAAATCCTTTTATTCTAGCAACTTTCTCAATGTGTTCCCAGTTTTGGGCCTTACACATTACTTGTGCTATGAGATGAGATTGACAGGTAGGGGTGTGTATCAGAGAAAGGTAGTATACCCCATGGGCCGTGCCTCAGCTATCCAGGTTTTTGCAGAACGTCCAGATTTTTGCCTCATATTCCACCTGAAAAGGATTGCAGTTGCTAATTAGTGACAGACATTTTCAGTTTTACGTGTCATATCTTCTAGAAAAAATGCTCATTAACACAAATTCTGTTGTTATTCTAGCAACTTAACTTTATAAGTTCATCAGAGCAATATTTTTAATCAGTCCCTGTTTATTGTAGGCTTTGTCCAGATTTCTTTTACTAACAGGTTAAGTGTGTGTGTCTGAAATGACCTACTTAGAGTTAGCAGGTGGAATTTATTTTCAAGGAATTGAGAGCTTCAAGGGAAGAGAAGTTTATTGCTGCTCATCATGCTAGGTTTGTAAAAATATGCAACTCTTTTGTTTAGCAAATGGTATCATTGTAGTATAGAATTTTAAAGCAGTGTTAGTAGCACAGCAGGTAGCATACTTGCATCTTGATACAGAGGGCTGTAGCTTCTACTCCCACAGCATGTAAATGTGTATTTTAAGGGGATGGGGTGCTGCAGTCCTGTCCAGAGTATGTCCCTTTGGTGCCTAGTAACTATGAACCTCGTTTTCAGCTTGTCACATATTCCCTGTTGCAATATACCAGCTTACCATTTCTTTTAACGTAACATAGGCAATTTATTCTTCTAGGGCAATGGGCACTACATTTGTAGATAAAACACTGAAATATATGTTTTATAGCAACAATCTCTCCATTAGTTTCAGATCTTTTTAATGTGGAATTCAGATGACTTCTGCAGACTGCAGAGATTGTGCATATGGACTAATATTGGTGGATTATAATGATAGAAGTTTGAGTGGCCTTTTATGTTTGAAATGTTCTGAACTAGGCAGTTTGTCATTACTGGTTCATATATTTTGAATTGTTTCACTGCTTACTGGAAAATGTTCAAAACTGTAAATTTAAAATACACTCTTAACAGGTGGTGCAGGTGCTGTACAAGGGATATAATTCAATTATCAGGAACATGAATCACCATACTTTTGCATGGGCCTAAAAATGTGTGCATTTGATATGCTTTGAAAACAGCCCAAAGGTAAACTTAACCTACCACTGCCCAGATGCATTCTCTTTGAATGTGGGTTTCAATGCTGTTTCAATCAATGTGAGTTTCAAAAGCAGAGAAGTTTTAATGCTAAGTCTGTTTTCATTGCAAGACTGTTGCTTTGTTTAGCAAATGTGAAATTCGTGCCTCAGTGTTTCTGCTATAAAATTTGAAATAAAAGTTGCAAATTAAATCCAAATATCTGTAATCATTGTAGAAGTAAAGCATAAGACAGTATGCATACTGATAGATTTGAACAGTGTCTGTGGCAAATGGGGAGAAATAGCCAAGTAAT